>NW_022145606.1:47472304-47790184 GCF_000002235.5 Strongylocentrotus purpuratus | reverse complement strand
GAAGAACCATCTAACTTTTGATAAAATAGAATTTTTTCGAAAGATTGGACTTGTTCTTGAACTTCCATTAATCTCTTTAATACGTATTTTCTCTGAGCGCTAGCGGACCGATCCAAAGTACCCCCCCCCCCCCCCTCTCCAATTTTCCATTATGTTGTACACGTAGAGCTAGGAAAATGACTGTCTGCAGGAAGACTAGTCCGCTATCGAAGAACCATCTAACTTTTGATAAAATAGCATTTTTTCGAAAGATTAGACCTTGTTCTTGAACTTCCATTAATCTCTTTAATACGTATTTTCTCTGAGCGCTAGCGGACCGATCCAAGTTACCCCCCCCCCCCTCTCCAATTTTCCATTATGTTGTACACGTAGAGCTAGGAAAATGACTGTCTGCAGGAAGACTAGTCCGCTATCGAAGAACCATCTAACTTTTGATAAATAGCATTTTTTCGAAAGATGAGACCTTGTTCTTGAACTTCCATTAATCTCTTTAATACGTATTTTCTCTGAGAGCGCTAGCGGACCGATCCAAAGTTACCCCCCCCCCCTCCAATTTTCCATATGTTGTACACTTAGAGTTAGGAAAATGACTGTCTGCAGGAAGACTAGTTCGCTATCGAAGAACCATCTAACTTTTGATAAAATATCATTTTTTTGAAAGATGAGACCTTAATCTTGAAGTTCCATTAATCTCTTTAATACGTATTTTCTCTGAGCACTAGCGGACCGATCCAAAGTTACCCCCCCCCCCCCTTCAAATTTTCCATATGTTTGTACAATTAGAGTTAGGAAAATGACCGTCTGCAGGAAGACTAGTTCGCTATCGAAGAACCATCTACTTTTGATAAATATCATTTTTTCGAAAGATTAGACCTTGTTCTTGAACTTCCATTAATCTCTTAATACGTATTTTCTCTGAGCGCTAGCGGACCGATCCAAAGTTACCCCCCCCCTTCCAATTTTCCATATTTGTACACGTAGAGTTAGGAAATGACTGTCTGCAGGAAGACTAGTTCGCTATCAAAGAACCATCTAACTTTTGATAAAATAGCATTTTTCGAAAGATGAGACCTTAATCTTGAACTTCCATTAATCTCTTAAATACGTATTTTCTCTGAGCACTAGCGGACCGATCCAAAGTTACCCCCCCCCCCCTTCAAATTTTCCACATGTTGTACAATTAGAGTTAGGAAAATGACCGTCTGCAGGAAGACTAGTTCGCTATCGAAGAACCATCTAACTTTTGATAAAATATCATTTTTTCGAAAGATTAGACCTTGTTCTTGAACTTCCATTAATCTCTTAAATATGTATTTTCTCTGAGCGCTAGCGGACCGATCCAAAGTTACCCCCCCCCCTTCCAATTTTCCATATGTTGTACACGTAGAGTTAGGAAAATGACTGTCTGCAGGAAGACTAGTCCGCTATCGAAGAACCATCTAACTTTTGATAAAATAGCATTTTTTCGAAAGATTAGACCTTTTCTTGAACTTCCATTAATCTCTTTAATACGTATTTTCTCTGAGCACTAGCGGACCGATCCAAAGTTACCCCCCCCCCCCCTTCAAATTTCCATATGTTGTACAATTAGAGTTAGGAAAATGACCGTCTGCAGGAAGACTAGTCCGCTATCGAAGAACCATGTAACTTTTGATAAAATATCATTTTTTCGAAAGATGAGACCTTAATCTTGAACTTCCATTAATCTCTTTAATACGTATTTTTCTCTGAGCACCAGCGGACCGATCCAAAGTTACCCCCCCCTTTCCAGTTTTCCATATGTTTGTACACGTAGAGTTAGGAAAATGACTGTCTGCAGGAAGACTAGTTCGCTATCGAAGAACCATCTAACTTTTGATAAAATAGCATTTTTTCGAAAGATGAGACCTTGTTCTTGAACTTCCATTAATCTCTTAAATACGTATTTTCTCTGAGCACTAGCGGACCGATCCAAAGTTACCCCCCCCCCCCCTTCAATTTTCCATATGTTGTACATTAGAGTTAGGAAAATGACCGTCTGCAGGAAGACTAGTTCGCTATCGAAGAACCATCTAACTTTTGATAAAATATCATTTTTTTCGAAAGATTAGACCTTGTTCTTGAACTTCCATTAATCTCTAAATATGTATTTTCTCTGAGCGCTAGCGGACCGATCCAAAGTTACCCCCCCCCCCCTTCCAATTTTCCATATGTTGTACACGTAGAGTTAGGAAAATGACTGTCTGCAGGAAGACTAGTCCGCTATCGAAGAACCATCTAACTTTTGATAAAATAGCATTTTTTCGAAAGATTAGACCTTTTTCTTGAACTTCCATTAATCTCTTTAATACGTATTTTCTCTGAGCACTATTCCAATTTTCCATATGTTGTACACGTAGAGTTAGGAAAATGACTGTCTGCAGGAAGACTAGTCCGCTATCGAAGAACCATCTAACTTTTGATAAAATAGCATTTTTTCGAAAGATTAGACCTTTTTCTTGAACTTCCATTAATCTCTTTAATACGTATTTTCTCTGAGCACTAGCGGACCGATCCAAAGTTACCCCCCCCCCCTTCAATTTTCCATATGTTGTACAATTAGAGTTAGGAAAATGACCGTCTGCAGGAAGACTAGTCCGCTATCGAAGAACCATGTAACTTTTGATAAAATATCATTTTTTCGAAAGATGAGACCTTAATCTTGAACTTCCATTAATCTCTTTAATACGTATTTTTTCTTAGCACCAGCGGACCGATCCAAAGTTACCCCCCCCCCCCCTTCCAGTTTTCCATATTTTGTACACATAGAGTTAGGAAAATGACTGTCTGCAGGAAGACTAGTTCGCTATCAAAGAACCATCTAACTTTTGATAAAATAGCATTTTTTCGAAAGATGAGACCTTAATCTTGAACTTCCATTAATCTCTTAAATACGTATTTTCTCTGAGCACTAGCGGACCGATCCAAAGTTACCCCCCCCCCCCTTCAAATTTTCCATATGTTGTACAATTAGAGTTAGGAAAATGACCGTCTGCAGGAAGACTAGTTCGCTATCGAAGAACCATCTAACTTTTGATAAAATATCATTTTTTCGAAAGATTAGACCTTGTTCTTGAACTTCCATTAATCTCTTAAATATGTATTTTCTCTGAGCGCTAGCGGACCGATCCAAAGTTACTCCCCCCCCCCCCCCCCCCTCTCCAACTTTCCATTATGTTGTACACGTAGAGCTAGGAAAATGACCGTCTGCAGGAAGACTAGTTCGCTATCGAAGAACCATCTATCTTTTGATAAAATATCATTTTTTCGAAAGATTGGACCTTGTTCTTGAACTTCCATTAATCTCTTTAATACGTATTTTCTCTGAGCACTAGCGGACCGATCCAAAGTTACCCCCCCCCCCTTCCAATTTTCCATATGTTGTACACGTAGAGTTAGGAAATGACTGTCTGCAGGAAGACTAGTCCGCTATCGAAGAACCATCTAACTTTTGATAAAATATCATTTTTTCGAAAGATGAGACCTTTTTCTTGAACTTCCATTAATCTCTTTAATACGTATTTTCTCTGAGCACTAGCGGACCGATCCAAAGTTACCCCCCCCCCCCTTCCCGTTTTCCATATGTTGTACACATAGAGTTAGGAAAATGACCGTCTGCAGGAAGACTAGTTCGCTATCGAAGAACCATCTAACTTTTGATAAAATATCATTTTTTCGAAAGATTAGACCTTGTTCTTGAACTTCCATTAATCTCTTAAATATGTATTTTCTCTGAGCGCTAGCGGACCGATCCAAAGTTACCCCCCCCCCCCTTCCAATTTTCCATATGTTGTACACGTAGAGTTAGGAAAATGACTGTCTGCAGGAAGACTAGTCCGCTATCGAAGAACCATCTAACTTTTGATAAAATAGCATTTTTTCGAAAGATTAGACCTTTTTCTTGAACTTCCATTAATCTCTTTAATACGTATTTTCTCTGAGCGCTAGCGGACCGATCCAAAGTTACCCCCCCCCCCCCTCCAAATTTTCAATATGTATTACACATAGAGAGGAATAGGAAAATGACCGTCTATTTTAACCTTAATATTTCTAGTTTGATATAAATAATAATATCATTTATTATTTTTGCAAACTATTCGTTTTTGTTTAAAATCAGATGAATAAACAATTTATTTAGTTGCATTAATTAATTTTTAATTTTAGACCCTTATACTTTTTACATTCTTCAAATTGGTTTTCCGGCTGGAGTCCGGCCAACTTCCATTCAATAGTGACGATGCTCTCGCGACGACAAATGTTGTTGTTGTGTTTTGGTTTAATGGCGATTAGTCAGTAATTTGACTATTGTCACCAAAATACTTTACGGCACGCGTTATATCTCTCATTTTTGTATTTTTTAAAAATATATTTATTTCGTTTTATATTTATCTATCTTTAAGATAGTATCGAAAAATAATATTGTAAGCAAAACATTCATGGGCTTTGTTAGTGTTTTTTAACAGTACGTGCAGATTATTTGTTATATCACATACACACAATACATAAATGTATTAAAAAAAAGGCATTACGGTATTCTCTAAAACAAAAATAAAAATTGAAAAGAAAGAAATCTTGCAAAATTAAATTCATCAGGTAATTCACCAAGTCTATGTTATCTACAAATTGATTGATATTTTTATTGTAAAAAGATATCGTAGACTACTCTTGCAATTAAAACTGAGGCATCTAAACAAATAATTATACATAATACATTTATAAAGCTCTGGGTTTTCCTTGTGCTTGATCATTTTTTAAAAATTCTGTAGGCTAACATTCTTATTCTTTCTTTCAAATCAAATCATAAATGCCCATATTTATTTCACTTGAATATTGATATGAAAATCTCATTTTCAGTTTAAATAATCATAATAGGCAACACTTTGGTCTTTGTCCAGTAAAGCCATGTCCCAAATGAATTTTGGTTTTCAACTTAACTGCCAAGTCTTAAATGTAAGAGATCCATCATCAGTGGTGGATCCGGGGGGATGGGGGTGGACACAATCGACGCCCCCTATTTTTGTGAAAACCACTCATTGACTGCATGTTAAAATCATAAAAATTTGGGTGCACCCCCCCCCCCCCCCCCCCATTTTCGGATCCCCTTTTAAATCCTAGATCCGCCACTGCATTATCTTGTCACAATCACAATGATCATCACAACAATCCTACCAAGGATCACCCTTATGATGACCATAATCATCTTCATCTCCATATACATCATTATCATCATAATCATCATCATGCACCATCATCATTATCAACATCATATCATCAATATCTTCATCAACAACATAATTGTCATAAACACAAAAATGGACTCGAGTTGGCTTATAAATTAAAAAAACAAAAAATAAAATCTTTCAGATAATTATGTCAGTTCCATTATAAGCCAACCCGAGTCCACTTTGGTGCTTCACACATCAATTCCAGGACCAACCGAGACCGGTTTAAAATCTTTATGCAAACTCAATCCAGTTTTCAAATGGCATCATCTATACATTGTGCCACCTCCACAGGCCACCTCAGTCCATATCTAACACTTTTCTAAGACCACTTGAAGCACAATCCAATACAGTCCACTCCTGTTATAACGACATTTGGAAAAGTGCATAACATGCATTGTATCTAAACTCGATATAACAGGAATACTGTAATCTAATATGATAACACTATTACAACTTGAAACCTATTCACTCACTCCTCAAAGAAATAAGAATCATTGTATAACAATGCACATACACTGTACATGGCACATAGAATTCATCTCTACAATTCATTCATGGACAACACCATCCCCTGATTAGTATTTCAATCACATAAATAAATTTAAACAGTTATTCATGAAACTATATTAAAAAATACTTTAATACAAATATAAACACTAATAGAAGCAACTTTATGCAACTTTTCATCTGTATCATTGTATTACGGTTGATCCAATTGTATATGTTAAACACTACACATGCATCACAGAAAAAAATAGTATACCCAAATTTAAAAGCATCATATATATATGTATAAATTGTATGACCTTGTTAGGTGGTCTGTCGTTCGACAGATCACCTATTGTTTTCGTCAGAATTTTCTTTCTTTATTTATTTATTTATTTATTATTATTATTATTATTATTTATTTTTATTTCTCCCCGTTTTTTGTTCATCGGTTAACTCAAGATCGGTTGTGTTAATTTCTTTCAATTTTGACACAGTCATAGGTCATTGTCATGAGACGTGACAGTAACCTTTTCAAGGTCATCAGGTCATCGTGACGTCATCCAGGCGCCATTTTGTGAAATCACGTTATCCATCATATCTTCATGATGCATAAGCAAAGGTCATTCATATTCATATCACATATACTTCAGGTCAAGGGTCAACAAGTCATGTCATCAAAGGTCACATAAAGGTCATGACGCGCACGTACGCGCGCGTCAAAATTTTAAAATGCTCAAAATCACTTAACTATTAAACGAGAGTACGAATCAGGTCATTTTAAGCATTTCAAAATTTTCCGTCCGTACATGTCACCGCGCGCGTTGCGCGCGCTCATAACGCGCGGAAAAGGTCAAATTCAAATTGTTTACATGATTTAGATTCCTCTTACCGTAAATGACAATTGACATTAATTTCCAGTCACCCTTGACCTTTCATAAGGCCGTGAGCGCGCGTCAAAGTTCAAAATCCGCGCGTGCTGCTATGGGAAATATAATGCAAATTTGATCAAAAACATGACATTTTAAGAATCAAAATAGCTCTTCAGATAATCAATTGATCCCAACTTTTATATCATGGTTGGAAAAACCATGAGTTGGAGATATGATTTCATGTGTAATTTGACCCTCAATTAACTCATGACGTCATCATAATGGCCTCCGAACTCAAAATTTTAATTTGCATATTATGACGTCAGCAGATTTTTGGAAAATTGATTGTATCTCTGTAAATATTGATCAATTTTCTTTCAAATTTTGATATGTTCTACCTGAGAATATTCTCTACAAAAGCAGTCATCACGATATTTCATTTTGACAATGGTATCATGGCGTATTTTTGCGATTAAAGGAGGCATGTCAATTTTTCACATTTTGCGTGTATTCTCTATGGGACATGACTTTTTCTCAAAACTGGATTCTACATTCTCGTCTTTCGCGAGCCATATCTCCGTCGTTTTATCTTTGTTTACGCTGAGCTTTGAGTGTGTTGTAGCTGAGACAATAAGCTATCACAAGTGTGCCCTTTATTTCTCGATCAGATGCCGGGATCATGCTCATATCTCACATACAAAGTGGGATTTGATAATTCCATTTTCCGTTTACGTGTAATCTCTATGGGAAATGTTTTGGTATATCGGTAACGCACTTGACTTCCGACCTCGAGGTCCCTGGTTCGAGTCCGGGCGTCTCCAACAATTTTTTTTCTTCACTTTTTTTTCTTTTTGACCTTTCACTCTACCATCTCCTTTGAATATTAAAACACGTACAATTGCAAATAATGTAATAAACAACCATATTTACTTTATTATTACCCTATTATCACTAGATCCATTACTTTTGGCGTGTAATCCTTATGGGAGATGACTTTTTCTCAAATCTGGATTCTACATTCTTGTCTTTTGCGAGCAATATCGCTGTTATTTCTGCTTGGTTTTTGTTGATTTTTGAGTATGTTGTAGCTGAGACTATACGCTATCTAAATGTTCTCTAATTTTGTTCAGTCTGATGTCATCGTGGTCTGTTGATGATAATCATCAACATCATCATGATCATCATGATCATCATCATCGTCATCCCCATTACTATCAAGATCATCATCATCATGATCATCATGATGATCATCATTGTTTACATGTCTATATAACTTCTCCCTTTCTCAATATAGTAAATATTATAATCTCTCATAAGACTTGAAGACAGACCACCTAATTCGTCCCCATGACGAATTAAATTTCTAGTTTTATTTCATGTTAAAGATTAACTTATATTCTCTTCAATAATACAGAACTTAATTACTTTCATGGTAAGTTATACCTTATGAGGAAATAAGAGTACAGGGTACTTTTTTATGGGATGCACTATAACATATTTTGTTTTAAACTGTGCTAATAACTACTAAAATCTTCACAACAAATAAAACATTACAAATTAAATCTACCCCAGATGTGTATACTTTGCTCCTATTGTGAAACATTTCAAATGTTAATTTCTTGCAACAATCTAAACTTAGTAAATAACATTTTTTCAAATATTTCCTTACTTTCTGACGTACAATTAACACATTTTAGGAAAGCAATCATTCATATACATCTTTACACTTGACCTATTAATATCCATACGGCACAGGAATATTACCGGATCGATATAACTTTCATACGGAACGTATAATCTCTGTAATCATATTTTTTTTTACTTACTCTCTGTCATACAATTAACACATTTTAAGAAAGCAATGATTCAAATGCAACTTAATACTTGACCATGAACAGAAATATCTATAATGCACAAGAAAATTGTAACATATCTTACAGGATCAAACTTTCAAACCCAACAGTTTCAAACAAAACGCAAACAATGTGACGGAAGTTGATAAAATAGAACAATTATAACCAACATTATGGAGAATATTCTCAATACTCCCCCCCCCCAAAAAAAAGGTTGTCAGGCTCCAAAACTAACACTTAAAATTCACCTTTAAAATTACATGTATATAGTATAAATTGCTAACAAAAATATAAACAAGACAATTTATACAACTACGTCTAATATGCCTCCCCCTTAAAACAAATTATTTCAAAAAAGGGTGACATCTGTGGCCCTTGACCTTTAACCTCTGTATTCCAACAGTTAAAACCAACAACTATGTATAACCATATCCAAAACAACAAAATCACATTTAAATGTACGATTGGGGTCAAAAGTTTACATATCATAGAAAATATAAAACAAACATTTTTACCACAATAACAAAAATAAACTTCATTTTTTTAATAAAAATGGAGTTTTGCATATATTTGGTAAGATAATTTTTTGGAGGTTTTTCTGTTTAGTGAAAATTTAATACATGTTTACATAGGAAAAACATAATAATACTATATTTCTAACTAAAGTATGCATGTCTAGGTATTTGGTTTGTTTACCAATATAACAGTATCAAAAATAGTTTCATTAGCATCATGCTCATCTGGAAAACAATTAAATAATCATACTTTCTGCACAACATAATTGATAATACTTACATTGATTCAATCTAGGTCAAATGTTACATATCTAAAATAATTAGTGGCACTGCCTGTAATTTGCATTATTTTTGATTATCCATATTTTTTCAAGCAAGATCACAAAAATGAAAGCTCTATTGAGTGTATACCTTTTATTTTTATTATCTTACTTTCTGACCTACAATTAACACATTTTAGGAAAGCAATCATTCATATACATCTTTACACTTGACCTATTAATATCCATACGGCACAGGAATATTACCGGATCGATATAACTTTCATACGGAACGTAAAATCTCTGTAATCATATTTTTTTACTTACTCTCTGTCATACAATTAACACATTTTAAGAAAGCAATGATTCAAATGCAACTTAATACTTGACCATGAACAGAAATATCTATAATGCACAAGAAAATTGTAACATATCTTACAGGATCGAACTTTCAAACCCAACAGTTTCAAACAAAACGCAAACAATGTGACGGAAGTTGATAAAATAGAACAATTATAACCAACATTATGGAGAATATTCTCAATACTCCCCCCCCCCAAAAAAAAAAGGTTGTCAGGCTCCAAAACTAACACTTAAAATTCACCTTTAAAATTACATGTATATAGTATAAATTGCTAACAAAAATATAAACAAGACAATTTATACAACTACGTCTAATATGCCTCCCCCTTAAAACAAATTATTTCAAAAAAGGGTGACATCTGTGGCCCTTGACCTTTAACCTCTGTATTCCAACAGTTAAAACCAACAACTATGTATAACCATATCCAAAACAACAAAATCACATTTAAATGTACGATTGGGGTCAAAAGTTTACATATCATAGAAAATATAAAACAAACATTTTTACCACAATAACAAAAATAAACTTCATTTTTTTAATAAAAATGGAGTTTTGCATATATTTGGTAACATAATTTTTTGGAGGTTTTTCTGTTTAGTGAAAATTTAATACATGTTTACATAGGAAAAACATAATAATACTATATTTCTAACTAAAGTATGCATGTCTAGGTATTTGGGTTTGTTTACCAATATAACAGTATCAAAAAAAATTTTTTTTAACATCATGCTCATCTGGAAAACAATTAAATAATCATACTTTCTGCACAACATAATTGATAATACTTACATTGATTCAATCTAGGTCAAATGTTACATATCTAAAATAATTAGTGGCACTGCCTGTAATTTGCATTATTTTTGATTATCCATATTTTTTCAAGCAAGATCACAAAAATGAAAGCTCTATTGAGTGTATACCTTTTATTTTTATTATCTTACTTTCTGACCTACAATTAACACATTTTAGGAAAGCAATCATTCATATACATCTTTACACTTGACCTATTAATATCCATACGGCACAGGAATATTACCGGATCGATATAACTTTCATACGGAACGTAAAATCTCTGTAATCATATTTTTTTACTTACTCTCTGTCATACAATTAACACATTTTAAGAAAGCAATGATTCAAATGCAACTTAATACTTGACCATGAACAGAAATATCTATAATGCACAAGAAAATTGTAACATATCTTACAGGATCGAACTTTCAAACCCAACAGTTTCAAACAAAACGCAAACAATGTGACGGAAGTTGATAAAATAGAACAATTATAACCAACATTATGGAGAATATTCTCAATACTCCCCCCCCCCCCCCAAAAAAAAAAAAGGTTGTCAGGCTCCAAAACTAACACTTAAAATTCACCTTTAAAATTACATGTATATAGTATAAATTGCTAACAAAAATATAAACCAGACAATTTATACAACTACGTCTAATATGCCTCCCCCTTCAAACAAATTATTTCAAAAAAGGGTGACATCTGTGGCCCTTGACCTTTAACCTCTGTATTCCAACAGTTAAAACCAACAACTATGTATAACCATATCCAAAACAACAAAATCACATTTAAATGTACGATTGGGGTCAAAAGTTTACATATCATAGAAAATATAAAACAAACATTTTTACCACAATAACAAAAATAAACTTCATTTTTTTAATAAAAATGGAGTTTTGCATATATTTGGTAACATAATTTTTTGAAGGTTTTTCTGTTTAGTGAAAATTTAATACATGTTTACATAGGAAAAACATAATAATACTATATTTCTAACTAAAGTATGCATGTCTAGGTATTTGGGTTTGTTTACCAATATAACAGTATCAAAAATAGTTTCATTAGCATCATGCTCATCTGGAAAACAATTAAATAATCATACTTTCTGCACAACATAATTGATAATACTTACATTGATTCAATGTAAGTCAAATGTTACATATCTAAAATAATTAGTGGCACTGCCTGTAATTTGCATTATTTTTGATAACCCATATTTTTTCAAGCAAGATCACAAAAATGAAAGCTCTATTGAGTGTATACCTTTTATTTTTATTATCTTAGATGTATGAAAGAAGTTTCTTGAAAGTTACCAAAAGCAAAAATAATAATAAAACTAAAGGAAAATACAGGCAATGTACATCACCAATTATATCCAAATCAAAATAATATTAACATGAACATGTACTTTATACCTTCAACTAAAACCCAGAGCCATTAGTAAACAGAGTTTGGCCAACTCGGTTACATTTGGGTAACAACATGGCGCATTTTCTTTTGTATTGTGCTTGCCTAACAAAGCAATATGCGCCATGTTATAACCTAAACGAGCCGGGTTGGCCGAACTTTGTTTATTGATGGCTCTGCTAAAACCTATACATCCTAAGGTAAAGTCTTACATAAACTTAAACATCATCCTGTCTCAACCTGACGCACACCATGACCATCCCCTCCTGCCGGATGCTCAAGATCCCCCTTGTGGGCAGATGGTGCAGGTTTACTTCAATATTGGATTGACCATTGACGGTGACCTCGTATTCTGTTCCATCACATTCGAAAATCAATTCATATGGTAATTCCAGGCTGTAAGGAAACAGACAAACACAATATTAGATGAATATTCAAATAATCCCCAAACCAAACAATATTATGACAAGTGTTCTTCCAAACACGCTTTGATCCTACTCCTGTGTATAAATGGCACAAAAGGCTTTCTTCTCCAAACCTATATCACTTCATGATTTTAAAAAAGATGATTCTATACACCAAGAGAAAAATCAAATTAATAATACTGACAGTTCTGAATATTTCTTACAATGAAATTATTGCTTTAATTGGTCAAAAAATGAAGGCATATAGGGTTGTGGTCACGACAATGAATTGTGGAGAAAAAAATCTGTCTATAGATGCATCTGAAAGATGGTAACAGCTAGTTCACCTAATAATTGTTGTGGTTTTTGATGCTTTGGAATTGCCAAAATGATATTGATATGAAATTGCTTTAAATTGCTTTAATTGGTCAAAAACTGATGGCATAGTGTTGTGGTCATGACAATGAATTGTGAAAAAAAAATCAGTCTGTAGGTGGATTTGAAATATTTTTTTGAATTTCTTTTTTTTACAATATTCTGCTAAGAATCACATCCAACCCACAAATAAATGCATATATTGAGACTAGGCCTACATGTTTCCAATAGATATTTCATTTTTTTTATCTGTCATAATATGAGTATGTAGGAAGGCATTTGAAAAGTAATCTTTGCCACTGGACTATTTTACTAAACTATAGTTAAATATTATATTATGTCTAAATCAAATGAATATAATTTTTTTCACACTACAAGCTGTGCAGTAGATTCTCTGTTCTTCATGTCTTTATCAAAATTATTTCCACTGATATATATGTTCTTGTATAGATCTACAAACCATAACTCACAAAAGGAGAACACTTTAAATAAATTCATTAGTATAGCTGGTAAGTTACATACATGTACTTGTACATGTACCAGCTGATACAGACTTGCCTGATTTTACGATCAATAAAAACATGCAATATGACCTTTTGACCCCTCAATGACCTTTACCCTCATCAACAAACATGTTGTATTACCCACTGATAAAGGATGCAAAAATAAAGTTAGACCCTGACTGGACCAGAAAATGAAATAACTAAATTACACATCAAAAATAAGCTAATAAGCTACAAGACAACAAAACCAAATTTAAGCGTTTTTCATTGGCCATCTACACTGTAGCTAGAAAGTGATTCCTTCCAAAACACTCAAAAATTGGCAGCTTCAAAATTGGTACTTTATACTTCAATTACAAAGTGGCCTGAATTATTGCTACATTGGTGAGTAACATCAAAGAATGTGCATATAGACGTCTAGCAGCCAGGAATGATTGTGTTTGCCCTTTCATTTCATAATAGACCCTCAACACACACAGGTCCACAGTTATGGAATGGTTTGGTTTTTTTTCCCTGAAGGGCAAACCCATAATCGTGCCTGTCTACCGGACAGCTATAGCATATTCCATGCACATCATTTGACGTCACTCCCCTGCACTATACAATTAAAAGTCATTTTCAAGTACTGGGGACCGGGGGGAGAGAATAGCCTAGTTGAGGTACAATCATGTATACCAATATGAAAATTAAGATTTAGTTTTGTATATTTATATTATTTTCCTACTTAGCTTTCCATTGATACAAGTTGTATTTGGGCAGTTCCAAGGGTACGGCGTTATTCAGAAACAAATTTCAGCATCCAAACAAATTTATCATCCATACTTTAATCTTTATTTACCAGTACAAAGAAATGGTACACGACAATAGTTGTTGGTATATACCCATGCACTTTTCAAAATAATAATATTTGTTGTAGTGATCCACTTAATTAATGAGATATAAATATTCATAAGCTTGCATGGTTACGGAGTGACGCAAAATGGACATGCATATTTGAGCAGAAAACATTTTGCTTAAACTGGGTGAACTTTAAATAGATATCACAAGTTTGAGTTATTGATTGGATATGGTGTTCTTGGTGTCTTTCATAAGAAAATTGGTTGATTATTTTGTGATACGGAGTGGTATCTGGTTTCCCTGTGTATTTTGGGGTATTTTGTGAGAAGAAATGCTTGTAAAGACAAAAGTTTGTTAGAGTATAGTCCATGATAATTACTTTAAGCCAAAAAAATCAGAGAAAAGCAACTAGATATTTAAAGCACCATAGTCCCATATGTGCAAATTTGGGTTTGATCAATTATTCAGCGTAAGAAAACTGAATCTCATAATGTTTGAACTTAAAGACATAGGCTAACGTTGTAGGCATATAATTTAAAAAATATCAAAATCAAGAGGAATATGTATGGATAGCTTTATGTCAACTCAAAAACCCCAAAAGCATCAAAAATTTGGAATGAAACGCTTTAGATAAGTATACGTCTAAAACACAGATTTTGAGTATTTATTCTCGCCGCGAGAAAAATTACAACGGCCGTTACAAGAATCGATCACTAGATATCGTTAAATATCATTTTCAAACATTGCTTCAGATTTTCAATATTTAAAAATACTTCCCATAGATATTACGATTTGAGACATTCCGATTGGTCTTCCTAATTAACTCATACGTTTATACCATTTTCAAGGAACAAAATTAGATTTAAAAGAAATTTAACAAGAAAATTGCAAGAACCAACCGTTAAAAAAAGATTGATATCGTTTCCAAACATATTGTATCACATTTTCGCTATTTGAAAAAAAATTCCTGTAGATATTTTCATATGACACTTTCAGATTGGTGTTTTTAAACTATAACTCATGTACGTTTAAATCATTTTCAAGTAGTAAAACAAGCTTTTTTAAAATCCTAAAGACGTTAGCCAATGCCTTTAAATGATTGGTTGTAAAGAGGCCTTTGTGTTAATTTCAGATCCTAATTTGCATTTACAAATTAAGGCACAGTACCACATTAAAGTTTCAGCTCCATGCATGCACTTCAGCTTGGAATTGCCCATTTACTCACCGAGTATCACTCAACCTATATGACTGAGTGGATGCAAAAATATAACGCAACAAAGAATAAGAAAATAACAAAAATTGGAATTCCCTATACTTTAACACATATGCCTCCACCGTACGTAGGATCCTCCACCATACATGTAGGATCCTCCACTCTCTACCCTATACTCACTCAAATTATCTTTGTATAAAAACTAGGACGACAAAGCTGAAACTTCACAGACATGTAACCTGATAATTTATCTACAATATGAGACATTGTACAGCTCATGACTGTACATTGTTTTCATGCTATGTGAAAAAATGTGATAATTTTTCCTCCAAAATGTAACGCCTCCACCCTCTTACTATACCCCAATGTGACACATGACCTTATGATCAACTATAATCATTATGACACAAAAAAAGCCGAAAATAACACATACTTCAATGAGCAATTCCCACTTTTATAAAGGACACAAAACAAGGCTGCGCAGGAATTCATTATTCATTTAACATGCTTATGTGCCGCCATATGGGTCAAAATCAATAACGGCATAAATCAACTAACGAAGACAAAAGCAAACTAAAAGTCAAAACAATTAAACATTAATAATACATGTATGAAAACAAACCGTTAACCATTACATTTTTACATTTAAATATTGATTGTCTATTTTTAACTTGTAGTTTAATTATGACTATGTTAGCTGATTTATTACATTATTAATTTTGATCCCCATGGCAACCCATACGCCTGTCATAAATGAATAGCTAATTCCTGCACAGCCTCTTTTTTGTGTCCTTTACAAAAATGGACATTGCTCACTGAAGCATGCATTATTTTTAGACTTTTTGTGTCATGATAATATTTGAGGATATATGAACTTTTTCTACATAGTATATAAACATTTCCCCCAAGAACCATTTAGTTTTTATTTGGTAGACATTTTGAAAATGTATAGTTTTCATTGACACGCACTGTATAGAGGACTTCCACTTCCCTTTTCCACAAAATCTCAAAATTGATATTTGACCCCAACCAACTGATACAACAGTTTCAATGAACGCCAAAGATACATAGTTCCTGCAATACCACAAGAATGACAAACACAAACAGACCAACACACGTCAACCCAACAAAATTACCCTTTTTTACCTCTGGTAGACAAAATGTTGAAACAAAAAATATATTTAAATTCAAACAAACTTACTTGTCACTCGTAAGAGCAATAACTTGGCCAGTCTTATCCTCATCATTCATTACCACTGGCTGCAATAAAACAAACATAAAGATATATAGCACATATGTGCAACAACAAAATAAATATGAAATTAACATAGTAAATTAAAACCCAATTCATTTCAAAATAATTCATAGAATAACAATCCACATTTCACAGAAAAAATAGCATAATGCCATGTAATATAAACTTACAACCCCAAAATGGTGTTTATTGTATGCTTTTCCAACTCTTCCTGCTTAACATCTCCGCTAATGCTTTGACTGCAATAAGATGCAGAATGCACATTTTGCAATTGCCTACATGTATACCCATTGATCAACCTGTCTGATTATTCTTAAAGTCAAAATAGGGGCTTTATTCTTTGACCTTTACTCAACAACAGATGGCACTATACAATAACAGCTAGTATTGTAACAATCTCCAATTCTTCATTTATACCATGTATGTCATGTATCCAAGAACAAATATGGATTTTATTGAATCAATTGTTATTGTTGGCATAAATCTAAAAGCACAATTTCTTTTTCCCAGACATTTATCAAAACTTTGTGGTGACACTGCTCAAAAACATAACTCTGTCATGCATTACATATCATATTTACCGGGGGCTTCTAATCAAAACGTTTCTTGGAACATACCAGTATAATAAAAACTAAACCAACTTAATCATAATTCTTTTGAGAAAATTCAGTGCCTTTGATATCATATATCCATGATAAAGCTATTAATAATATTACTATATTAATATTTATAATGCACTTTTCCCATATAAAGGCTCTAAAATCGCTATATTATTACCCCGTTCCTTGAATTCAATTCCAGCTGCCATTTAACATTTTATAGGCGTGTATATCATCCTCCCAGGTATGCATCTACACCTGGATGGAGTGAAGCTAATGTAAGTAAAATGCCTTGCCCAAGGAAATAAGTGCCGGGGATCAAACCCACTTTCAACTTTTCAACTATTGTATGCATACAAACCTCAACACGCATGGCTGACGTCGAATCCAATTGTTTTACGTTGTTCCATTCCGAAACCTCCACACACTCGATTTTGAGTCGATCATTTATGTGAATGGGAATGTCCGTATGTTCTTCCCAGAGGCTAAGCCGAATGGACTCCTCTCCGTCATTTAACGAGACTGTGCGTATTCTCTTCCCTCCTGCGACATTACGGACTTCTCCAACCTACACAAATACAAAATATGAACTACAAAACTCACCCATAGTTCAAATATACTAATAAATAAAAACTTATAAACCTAAAATATACAATGTAGGCCGTACCCAAAAATTACAGGGCCACTCTTTATATTTCCATTTCAAATGAATCTCATTGCAAAAGCATTGCCAGGTTCAAGAAATGAGATTATCGTAGCAAACAATATCGTAAATGCAAGATTCCATAGCAGTTTGCAGAAAATCCATCCCTATTTGGGTGATGGGCTCAAACTTTAAGTCCAACAATTACCAAAAGAGCCCCTGGAACCTTAAATCGAAAAAACATGTTTCGACATTTGCAGATCAGGGAAACTTCCATTATGGGCGAGGGTGTGGAAGCAAAGCCCCCAGAACATCGTACAGATCGAGGGTAAAATTAATACACAAATACAAATAATTATCATACAACTGACAAAGCTTGGCATACATGTACATTGCTGCGGTCTCTTTTTTCCACCTCCGTCCACAGACTTAATTTGTACAGAAGTCAATGCGTGCGTACGAGTAAGTGGTCACTAAAATGTTGCAAAAAAAACAAAAAAAAAACACTTACCTCTTCCACATTCGCCATTACGCTAACACGCTTCTTCGTCGGCGACGCTTTTACTTGTGCAATGTTAAGAACAGGTGGGCTTAGGTAGTTCTGTACGATTTCATCCGGAAAATCAAAACCTGCAATCTTGTAGAAGAACTGAAATAAAAATGAAAAGAAAATTCATAAATTTCAATTAAAATCAGCTTTCCAATCATATCACAAATAGATACCCTCAAATTATAGACTCCAACCACTTATTTGTTGAGTGTTCAAAAGGCCCATTTCATTATTTATACATTCAATTTAACCCGATATTTGTTTTTAGCAACACCTATTGCTGATCCATCTCGAACAACACTGGTCAACTGGAAGAAGAAGAATAATTTTTCAGGCCTGACCCCCCCCCCCCCCAAGGGTCTAGGGTCTAGATCAAAGTTTGCTAGATCTACTTGTTTTTTTAAATTTTATTATTGATTTTTGCCTTGGTCTTGGATTTAGATGAAACTGGGTTTCAATCATGCTTTTGGTTTTGCTAGACCTATAAGTTGGTATTCTATTAGCCCTAGGAACGCAGGCAGCTTTGCAGGCAGCAAGAACGCAGGTTCTAACTTTTTAGGCTCATCCAAAATAAGTGAGTAATATTTTCATGCCATCCTCATAGCCTAGGGCAAAAATCTGAAAATATATTTTTTTAAATTATACCTACCTGGCATCTTTGTTCCTTCTTTAACAGTGACGGGCCATTTACTTTTTTTCCCCAAGATCATTTTTGTGCCAAATTCCGTGATTTAGACGGGTCGTTCATTTTTTCGCATGTTATATTCCCACTGTGACTGTTTTGAAACATCGCAAACGATACCGCGCACGCGCGCCATGCCGGCATTAAGCGTCGCTGGGTACCGTTTGCGAAGTTTCAAAATGGCAGTGGAATTATTATAATTATAACACGGGGAAAAAGTGAACGACCCGTCTAAATCACGGATTTTGGCACAGAAATGATCTTGGGAAAAAAAATTAAATAGCCCGTCACAGTTAAGGAAAGAACAAAGATGCCAGGTAGCTAAAAAAAAAATTAAAATATTTTCAGATTTTTGCCCTAGGATGGCATGAAAAAATGACTCACTTATTTTGGATAGATGAGCCTAAAACGCAGGCAGCAAAGCTGCCTGCATTCTCTAGATCTGGCCTAGGCACAATAAGTTAGTTACCAATACCAAATTATTGTAATTTCTTGCATTAAGACATCCTTAAAAATTAAGGTTATAGTTAAATACAGATAGGGGTACTACTCTGTCTAGATCTACCAACCTTGGTGTTATGGTTGACCAGTGCCTTCTTAGCGATTCTGTCTATAACAATATTCTTGGCTCCAAATGATGTAAGCACCTCAAGAGCTTCCAATTTCCGTACCACAGCTTGCATCCCAATTAGATCGTTGACAAATATGTCAAATAATTCCTCGGGATGCCCTTCCACCCCCACTTTGCCTTGCATAAACGCACGTCCACTTCTCGAGTTCTTGACAATGAAATTTCCAACCAACAGAAGTTTGGTAATGCTCGACATCTTAATTATCACGCAACAATACCGGTCGGTACTACCAGCGCAGCTAATTCTATATCATCTGCTGACGAACCTCAGCGCGCCATGCACCGGTCACATCTATAATACCAATTTATAAAAGCCATGTGTCAGCATTATTTGATGGAAAATTTTGGGATATACAATGTACGAGTAGCCTAGAGGAGCTAATAAAATAACCTTGCTTTAAAATAAATAATAAAAAATCCTAACCAAAGACTATGAATTCCAGCAATACATTTGATTTTAATGATCGTACGTTAAAAGTTAAATAGGTCTAACAACACCAAGTAAGATGAAATCACATGAGTTTTCATAATCCCCCCCCCCCATCCTAAATGGACACGTCTATAACACGGTACCCTAAATATAGGCATATTACTGGACAAGACGCCGCATGAATTTTGCATAATTAAATAACGTCACATAAAAAAAGAAAGAAAAAAAAAAAAACATAGAGGAAGACATTGCTCCTCCCCACAGAACAAAGCAGTAACTGTAATGGAATGTATTGTGCAGTATTTTATTTACAACACTATATGAAATCTGATTCACTGACGTGCATATTGTTGTTGTTTTCCAGTTTTCACGCTCTCTTTCTGTCTCTCTTCTTTAAATCTCTAACACACGTTCTCAGCCTGTCCTATTATTTTTCCTTTCCCCCCCTCTCTCTCTCTCTCTCTCTCGGTGTATTTCTTACACTTCTAGTGGGGGTTGTTAGGGATATTTTGGTTCACATTCTTCCAAAAGCACCAAATTTGGCACATGGGTTGCCCATACCATACTATTTCGATTTTTGGTTGGCACCCGAGAAGGACGTCCCCTCGGGCCGCTGTAATGGTCAAACCAAAATGGCCGCTATCTTAGTGAGATGTCGACTGTACTTTCTATTTTAAAAAAGGGCTAAAATAGCACAAATTGATACTAATCTGGGGTTATATGGGTCAGTGAATCTGAATATGATGCTATTTAACCGATTTGATGTCATCATATTGCCCTAGTGGCTCTATAATGTTCATACTGATAAAAACAGTAATTTATGGGAACATTATTCTATATGACAACAAAGAAACGTTCCATCTATAGGAATTGTGTGAAAGTAGGTGTGTTATTAGGGTCTATGACATCTCGCAAGTACCTGGGTGTTGTCATCACATACACGACGTGCAACCAGCACATTGCTAGCTTGTTCCACAAACCAAACAACACTCGTGTTTTGTTCTCGAGAAAACTTAACATTAACTTCAGACCATGGCATATGCCTATAGAAAGTCGGTCTATAAGTGGAATATTGTGTGCGCTGTTATTTGAAACATAGTAATCTTCATAATTTTCCCAACAATTTGATACCATGTAAAGCATTTCATGACCATTGATAACGGAATGAGCGTCCGTTCAAGATGGACGTACGTGCGCGCGAGTTTTCTCAATACATAACATGGCCAAAAATATGCCTACATGTACACAAAATCCATTATAACTCTTCAGGATGAACGGGAGCCCCCATTTTTTTTCTTCATATTTGGATAGAATATGAGTCGGGAATATGATTTCATGTCTTTTTTTGTCCAAAAGTATATCATGACGTCATCATAACGGCCTAAGAACTTAAAAATACTAATTTTTACTTAATGACGTCATAACTTTTGTACAAAATTGAGTGTACATGAACATGTATCTCAGTGCATATTGGTTGTTTTCTATCAATTTTGGAGATGGTATAGCTGAGACGATTTTATACGAAAGTTGTGTATTTTATTTTTGATTTAGGTCACGGCATCATGGTCTAAATTTGCAATTAAAAGGATGTCATTTTTCACATTTCACATTACAGTACATACCACCGATAATTAGGTGGTATGTATCACATACCACCCTCTTGTTAGGTGGTCTGTCAACGACAGATCACCTATTGTTTTCGTCAGAATTTTCTTTCTTTATTTATTTATTTATTTATTCACTTTTTTGTGGACAAGATAACTCAAGATCAGTTTGATCAATTTCGTTCAACTTTGGCACAGTCATAGGTCATTGTCATGAGACGTGACAGAAACATTTTCAAGGTCATCAAGTCATCGTGACGTCATCCAGGCGCCATTTTGTGAAATCACGTTATCCATCATATCTTCATGACGCATGAGCAAAGGTCATTCATATTCATATCACATACACTTCAGGTCAAGAGTCAACAACGCATGTCATCAAAGGTCACATAAAGGTCATGACGCGCACGTACGCGCACGTCAAAATTTTAAAATGCTCAAAATCACTTAACTATTGAACGAGAGTACGAATCAGGTCATTTTAAGCATTTCAAATTTTTCCGTCCGTACGTGTTCCCCGCGCGCGTTGCGCGCGCGCACAGCGCGCAGAAAACGTCAAATTCAAATTTTGTACATGATTTAGATTCCTCTTACCGTAAATGACAATTTACATTAATTTCAGTCACTCTTGACCTTTCATAAGGCTGTGAGCGCGCGTCAAAGTTCAAAATCCGCGCGTACTGCTATGGGCAATATAATGCAAATTTGATCAAAAACACGACATTTTAAAAATCAAAATAGCTCTTCAGATAGTCAATTGACCCCAACTTTTATATCATGGTTGGAAAAAACATGAGTTGGAGATATGATTTCATGTCTCATTTGACCCTCAATTAACTCATGACGTCATCATAATGGCCTCCAAACTCAAAATTTTAATTTTCATATTATGACGTCAGCAGATTTTTGGAAAATTGATTGTATCTCTGTAAATATTCATCAATTTTCTTTCAAATTTTGATATGTTCTACCTGAGAATATTCTCTACAAATGCAGTTTCCACAATATTTCATTTTGACAAAAGCATCATGGCGTATTTTTAAGATTAAAGGAGGCATGTCAATTTGTCACATTTTGCGTGTATTCTCTATGGGACATGACTTTTTCTCAAAACTGGATTCTACATTCTCGTCTTTCGCGAGCAATATCTCCGTCGTTTTATCTTTGTTTACGCTGAGCTTTGAGTATGTTGTAGCTGAGACAATAAGCTATCACAGGTGTGCCCTTTATTTTTCGATCAGATGCCGGGATCATGCTCATATTTCACTTACAAAGTGGGATTTGAGAATTCCATTTTCCGTTTACGTGTAATCTCTATGTGAAATGTTTTGGTATATCGGTAACGCACTTGACTTCCGACATCGAGGTCCCTGGTTCGAGTCCGGGCGTCTCCAACAATTTTTTTTCTTCACTTTTTTTTCTTTTTGACCTTTCACTGTACCATCTCATTTGAATATTAAAACACGTAGAATCGCAACAAATGTAATAAACAACTATATTTAATTTATTATTACCCTATTATCACTTGATCCATTACTTTTTGCTTGTAATACTTATGGGAGATGACTTTTTCTTAAATCTGGATTCTACATTCCTGTCTTTTGCGAGCAATATCGCCGTTATTTCCGCTTGTTTTTTGTTGATTTTTGAGTATAATGTAGCTGAGACTATATGCTATCTACATCTCCCTCATTTTTTCAATTAGATGTCAGGATCATGCTCACGATCATGATCATGATCATGATCATCAACATCATCATCGTCATCATCAACATTATCATTATCATCGTCATCATCGTCATCACCATTACTATCAAGATCATCATCATCATCATCATCATTGTTTACATGTCTATATAACTTATCCCATTCTCAAATCTATCATAAGACTTAGACAGACCACCTTATTCGTCTTCGTGACGAATTTAAGTCTAGTTAGGTGGTCTGTTGAAAACAGATCACCTATTGTTTTCGTCAGAATTTTCTTTATTATTATTATTATTCTTTATTTTTATTTATTTCCTACACTTTTTTGTGCCTAGGATAACTCAAGTTCGGTTTCGTCAATTTCATTCAATTTTGGCACAGTCATAGGTCATTGTCATGAGACGTGACAGGAACATTTTCAAGGTCATCACGTCATCGTGACGTCATCCAGGCGCCATTTTGTGAAATCACGTTATCCATCATATCTTCATGATGCATAAGCAAAGGTCATTCATATCCATATCACATATATTTCAGGTAAAGGGTCAAAAGGTCATGTCATCAAAGGTCACATAAAGGTCATGACGCGCGCGTACGTGCGCGTCAAAATTTGAAAATGCTCAAAATCACTTTACTATTAAAGGAGAGTACGAATTAGGTCATTTTAAGCATTTCAAAATTTTCCGTCCGTACGTGTCCACGCGCGCGTTGCGCGCGCTCACAACGCGCGGAAAAGGTCAACTTCATTTTTTTTTACATGATTTGGATTCCTCTAACCGTAAATGACAATTTACATTAATTTCAGTCACTCTTGACCTTTTATAAGGCCGTGAGCGCGCGTCAAAGTTCAAAATCCGCGCGGGCTGCTATGGGCAATATAATGCAAATTTGATCAAAAACATCCCATTTTAAAAATCAAAATAGCTCTTCAGAGAGTCAATTGACCCCAACTTTTATATCATGGTTAGAAAAAACATGAGTTGGAGATATGATTTCATGTGTCATTTGACCCTCAATTAACTCATGACGTCATCATAATGGCCTCCGAACTCATAATTTCAATTTTCATATTATGACGTCAGCAGATTTTTTGAAAATTGATTGTATCTCTGTAAATGTTGATCAATTTTCTTTCAAATTTTGATATGTTCTACCTGAGATTATTCTCTACAAATGCAGTAACCACGATATTTCATTTTGACAAAGGCATCATGGCGTATTTTTAAGATTAAAGGAGGCATGTCAATTTTTCACATTTTGCGTGTATTCTCTATGGGACATGACTTTTTCTCAAAACTGGATTCTACATTCTCGTCTTTCGCGAGCAATATCTCCGTCGTTTTATCTTTGTTTACGCTGAGCTTAGAGTATGTTGTAGCTGAGACAATAAGCTATCACAAGTGTGGCCTTTATTTTTCGATCAGATGCCGGGATCATGCTCATATTTCACTTACAAAGTGGGATTTGAGAATTTCATTTTCCGTTTACGTGTAATCTCTATGTGAAATGTTTTGGTATATCGGTAACGCACTTGACTTCCGACCTCGAGGTCCCTGGTTCGAGTCCGGGCGTCTCCAACAATTTTTTTTCTTCACTTTTTTTTCTTTTTGACCTTTCACTGTACCATCTCATTTGAATATTAAAACACGTAGAATCGCAAATAATGTAATAAACAACTATATTTAATTTATTATTACCCTATTATCACTTGATCCATTACTTTTTGCTTGTAATACTTATGGGAGATGACTTTTTCTTAAATCTGGATTCTACTTTCCTGTCTTTTGCGAGCAATATCGCCGTTATTTCCGCTTGTTTTTTGTTGATTTTTGAGTATAATGTAGCTGAGACTATATGCTATCTACATCTCCCTCATTTTTTCAATCAGATGTCAGGATCATGCTCATACTCATCATCGTCATCATCATCGTCATCAATATTATCATCATCATTATCATCATCATCATCAATTTCACCATCATCATCATCATTGTTTACATGTCTATATAACTTCTCCCATTCTCAAATCTATCATAAGACTTAGACAGACCACCTTATTCGTCTTCGTGACGAATTCAAGTCTAGTATTTTAATTGAATTTGTACAAAAACACAATTCAATTAAAATAAATTTGTGACCACTCTTTTGTGTGCACGATTACTCAAAATTGAACCGTCCAATTTCTTTCAAATTTAAGACAGTCATAGGTCATCATCTTAAGACGTGACAGGAACATTTTCAAGTTCATCAACATATCGTGACGTCATGCAGGCGCCATTTTGTGAAGTGCTCTGAGAATCAACTCATGATCATATCTTCATAACCGTAAATCATTTCTCATTCATATTTATAACGATTATGGTCAATATCCGTCCGGTCAACTTAAGGTCAATTAACGCGCGCGTACGCGTCCGTCCGCGCGTCGGTGCGCGCAAAAATAAAAAATGCTCATAATCACTTTTTGATCAAATTAGAGTACGTTTTAGGCCATTTCAAGCATTTCGAAAATTTCGAAAATTTTCGCAAGCATAAATTTGCGCGCATGTTTGTGTTCGTAATGGTCGTACGCAACCGAGAATCGCCTTTTTTTTTGTCTATCATAGTATTGCCCAATTTATTCCAAACGATTTGATACCATGTTTATCTCTTTATGACCATTAATAACGAAATGAGCGTCCGTTCAAGGTAAAGTCCGTTCGAACCCTCAATTAACTCATGACGTCATCATGATTGCCTCCGTTCAAGGTAAATGTCCGTGCGTGCGAGCTCTTGTAATACATAGCATATATGGGCAAAAACATGCCTATACAAAATCCATTGTAGCTCTTCAGAATGGATAGATACTCCCAATTCTTTTTCATATTTGGATAGATTATGAGTCGGAGATATGATTTCATGTCTCATTTGACACTCAATTAACTCATGACGTCATCATAATGGCCTCCGAACTCAAAATTTCAATTTGCATATTATGACGTCAGCATATTTTTGGAAAATTGATTGTATCTCTGTAAATATTGATCAATTTTCATCCAAATTTTGATATGTTCTAGCTGAGACAAATCTCTACAAATAAAGTCATGACGTATTTTTCATTTTGACAATGGCATCATGGCGTATTTTTGTGATTAAAGGAGGCATGTCAATTTTCACATTTTGCGTGTATTCTCTACGGGACATGACTTTTTCTCAAAACTGGATTCTACATTGTTGTCTTTCGCGAGCAACATCTCCGTCGTTTTATCTTCGTTTACGCTGAGCTTTGAGTATGTTGTAGCTGAGACAATGAGCTATAATAAGTGTGCCATTTTTTTTCTCGATCAGATGCCGGTATCATGCTAATATTTCACTTACAAAGTGGGATTTGAGAATTGTATTTTCCGTTTCCGTGTAATCTCTATGGGAAATATTTTGGTATATCGGTAACGCACTTGACTTCCGACCTCGAGGTCCCTGGATCGAGTCCGGGCGTCTCCAACAATTTTTTTTCATCAATTTGTTTACTTTTTGACGTGTCAATGATCATGAAACTTGAAGACAGACCACCTTATTCGTCTTCGTGACGAATTAAATTTCTAGTATTTTAATTGAATTTGTACAAAAACACAATTCAATTAAAATAAATTTGTGACCACTCTTTTGTGTGCACGATTACTCAAAATTGAACCGTCCAATTTCTTTCAAATTTAACACAGTCATAGGTCATTATCTTAAGACGTGACAGGAACATTTTCAAGTTCATCAACATATCGTGACGTCATCCAGGCGCCATTTTGTGAAGTGCTCTGAGAATCAACTCATGATCATATCTTCATAACCGTAAATCATTTCTCATTCATATTTATAACGATTATGGTCAATATCCGTCCGGTCAACTTAAGGTCAATTAACGCGCGCGTACGCGTCCGTCCGCGCGTCGGTGCGCGCAAAAATAAAAAATGCTCATAATCACTTTTTGATCAAATTAGAGTACGTTTTAGGCCATTTCAAGCATTTCGAGAATTTTGCGTGCGCACACCTTTCCGCGCGCATAAATTTGCGCGCACGTTTTTGTTCGTAATGGTCGAACGCAACCTTCAATCATCATTTTTTGTCTATCATAGTATATCTCATTTTTTGCCGAACAATTTGATACCATGTTTATCTCTTTATGACCATTAATAAGGAAATGAGCGTCCGTTTAAGGTAAATGTCTGTGCGTGCGAGCTCTTGTAATACATAGCATATATGGTCAAAAACATGCCTATACGAAATACATTATAGCTCTTTAGGATGCAAGTTGACCCCACATTTTTTTTGCGTGTCAAACTCGTGAGAAATAATCGAGCCAGTTGTAAATAACATCGCGCACCAGCTGCTGGTGACAATGACAATGTATATTACGCGTATAACAAAATGCGAACCATGCACGAACTCTATTGTGATGTCACAATCAGACCCTTGGCACACTGTTGCAGTGTATCGAAAATTCGTCAAGCACTGGATGCACAGTGCTTGTTTGACGATGTTTTTGCAACTTCTAATGCTAGGAAATCCTGTGGAGTGTAGGCTACATAATTTATAAGATAGTAATTTATAATTGATAAGATAGTATAAGATAGTAAGAGTTTCTTGTTTGCTCTAGATATCTGATGTGGTTAATAATACTAATATTTATTGCCTAATTCAGGGCAATACGACTTGCCATATATCATCCTCATCTTAGGTTCGGGCGATATACGTCGTATTGCCCAGAAGGCAGTCAATATTACTTAATTATGCATCATCATAATAATTGCTCAATATTTCGTTCATCAGTTCAGCTCATCAGTTTAGTTCAGTTCATCCGTTTAGCTCATCAATTCAGTTCATTTTACATCAGTTCAATTTATCAGTTCATCAGTTTATCAGTACTTCATTCATCAATTCATATCGTAATACAATAAATACATCATTTTTCATTAACATAATTTCATGGGGTAATTAAATTGAAGATGAGCATAATCATAAGAATTGAAGACAGACCACCTAATTCGTCCTCATGACGAATTAAATTTCTAGTTAGGTGGTCTGTTATCAACAGACCACCTATTGATTTCGTCAGAATTTTCTTTATTATTATTATTTATTTTTATTTCTTCCCGTTTTTTGTGCCCCGGATAACTCAAGTTTGGTCTGGTCAATTTGATTCAATTTTGGCACAGTCATAGGTCATTGTCATGACACGTGACAGGAACATTTTCAAGGTCATCATGTCATCGTGACGTCATCCAGGCGCCATTTTGTGTAATCACAATATCCATCATATCTCCATGATGCGTACTCAAAGTTCATTCATATTCATATCACATATACTTCAGGTCAAGGGTCAACAGGTCATGTCATCAAAGGTCACATAAAGGTCATGACGCGCGCGTATGTGCGCGTCAAAATTTAAAATTGCTCAAAATCACTTAACTACTAAAGGAGAGTACGAACTAGGTCATTTGAAGCATTTCAAAATTTTCCGTCCGTACTTGTCCCCGCGCGCGGTGCGCGCGCTCACAACGCGCGGAAAAGGTCAAATTCAATTTGTTTACATGATTTAGATTCCTCTTACCGTAAATGACAATTTACATTAATTTCAGTCACTCTTGACCTTTCATAAGGCCGTGAGCGCGTGTCAAAGTTCAAATTCCGCGCGTACTGCTATGGGCAATATAATGCAAATTTGATCAAAAACATGCCAATTTAAAAATCGAAATAGCTCTTCAGATAGTCCATTGACCCCCAATTTTTATATCATGGTTGGAGAAAGCATGAGTTGGAGATATGATTTCATACCACCCTGACTCGTACAAAGTGAAATAAAGTCATCATACTGGCATCTAAACTCAAACAAATGTATTTTGTTGATGACGTCATTTTTGTCTTTGTTTATTTGAGATTATCTCACTTATCGGTGATCGATTTTCTCCCACATTTTGATATGTTGTAGCTGAGATAATTCTCTATCAGAAATATGCCATTTATTTTTCATTTAGATGACGTCATCATTGT
The DNA here is from genome assembly GCF_000002235.5 of Strongylocentrotus purpuratus. NCBI lineage: Eukaryota > Metazoa > Echinodermata > Echinoidea > Camarodonta > Strongylocentrotidae > Strongylocentrotus > Strongylocentrotus purpuratus. Next base: position 47,760,938 of record NW_022145606.1, on the reverse strand, counting down.
TAAATATTCGATTAAAGGCGACAATGCATAATTTGTCATATGTGCATGTTATGTCTATGGGAGGTCACTTTTTTCAAAACATGAATCTGCATGACAATGTGTTTTGACCAGTATCTCGGTTGTTATTCAACAGTTTTCTCCCAAATTTTAGTATGTTGTAGCTGAGACTATTTGCTATTTAGATATTTCCTTTTTTTTTCAATCAGATGTCAGGATCATGCTTGTGCTCATCATCATCATTAACATTATCGTTTTTATCATCATATAACATTATCATTATCATCATCATCATCACCTTTACTATCATGATCATCATCATGGTCATCATGATCATCATTGTTTACATGTCTATATAACTTCTCCCATTCTCAATTCTATCATAAGACTTAGACAGACCACCTTATTCGTCTTCGTGACGAATTAAATTTCTAGTATTTTAATTGAATTTGTACAAAAACACAATTCAATTAAAATAAATTTGTGACCACTCTTTTGTGTGCACGATTACTCAAAATTGAACCGTCCAATTTCTTTCAAATTTAACACAGTTATAGGTCATCATCTTAAGACGTGACAGGAACATTTTCAAGTTCATCAACATATCGTGACGTCATCCAGGTGCCATTTTGTGAAGTGCTCTGAGAATCAACTCATGATCATATCTTCATAACCGTAAATCATTTATCATTCATATTTATAACGATTATGGTCAATATCCGCCCGGTCAACTTAAGGTCAATTAACGCGCGCGTACGCGTCCGTCCGCGCGTCGGTGCGCGCAAAAATAAAAAATGCTCATAGTCACTTTTTGATCAAATTAGAGTACGTTTTAGGCCATTTCAAGCATTTCGAAAATTTTGCGTGCGCACACCTTTGCGCGCGCATAAATTTGCGCGCACGTTTTTGTTCGTAATGATCGAACGCAAACTAAAATCGTCATTTTTTGTCTATCATAGTATTGCCCATTTTTTTCCGAACAATTTGATACCATGTTTATCTCTTTATGACCATTAATAACGAAATGAGCGTCCGTTTGAGGTAAATGTCTGTGCGTGCGAGCTCTTGTAATACATTGCATATATAGTCAAAAACATGCCTATACGAAATACATTATAGCTCTTTAGGATGCAAGTTGACCCCACATTTTTTTCGCGTGTCAAACTCGTGAGAAATAATCGAGCCAGTTGTAAATAACATCGCGCACCAGCTGCTGGTGACAATGACAATGTAATGCGCACCATGCACGAACTCTATTGTGACGTCACAATCAGACCCTTTGCACACTATTTGCAGTGTATCGAAAATTCGTCAAGCACTGGATGCACAGTGCTTGTTTGACGATGTTTTTGCAACTTCTAATGCTAGGAAATCCTGTGGAGTTTAGGCTACATAATTTATAAGATAGTAATTTATAATTGATAAGATAGTATAAGATAGTAAGAGTTTCTTGTTTGCTCTAGATATCTGATGTGGTTAATAATAGTAATATTTACTGCCTAATTCAGGGCAATACGACTTGCCATATATCATCCTCACCTTAGGTTCAGGCGATATACGTCATATTGCCAAGAAGGCAGTCAATATTACTTAATTATGCATCATCATAATTGCTCAATATTTCGTTCATCAGTTCAGCTCATCAGTTTAGTTCAGTTCATCAGTTCATCCGTTTAGCTCATCAATTCAGTTCATTTTACATCAGTTCATTTTATCAGTTCATGAGTATATCAGTACTTCATTCATCAATTCATATCTTAATACAATAAATATATCATTTTACATTAACATAATTTCATGGGGTAATTAAATTGAAGATGAGCATGATCATAAGAATTGAAGACAGACCACCTAATTCGTCCCCATGACGAATTAAATTTCTAGTTAGGTGGTCTGTTATCAACAGACCACCTATTGATTTCGTCAGAATTTTCTTTATTATTATTATTATTATTCTTTATTTTTATTTCTTCCCGTTTTTTGTGCCCACGATAACTTCAAATTTGGTTTAGTCAATTTGATTCAATTTTGGCACAGTCATAGGTCATTGTCATGACACGTGACTAGAACATTTTCAAGGTCATCAAGTTATCGTGACGTCATCCAGGCGCCATTTTGTGAAATCACATGATCCATCATATCTTCATGATGCATCAGCAAAGGTCATTCATATTTATATCACATATACTTCACGTCAAGGGTCAACAGGTCATGTCATCAAAGGTCACATGAAGGTCATGATGCGCGCGTATGTGCGCGTCAAAATTTAAAATTGTTCAAAATCACTTAACTATTAAACGAGAGTACGAATCGGGTCATTTGAAGCATTTCAAAATTTTCCGTCCGTACTTGTCCCCGCGCGCGTTGTGCGCGCTCACAGCGCGCGGAAAGGGTCAAATTCAAAATGTTTACATGATTTAGATTCCTCTTAACGTAATTGACAAATTACATTAATTTCAGTAACTCTTCATATTTCATAAGGCCGTGAGCGTGCGTCAAAGTTCAAAATCCGCGCGTGCTGCTATGGGCAATATAATGCAAATTTCATCAAAAACATGCCATTTTAAAAATCGAAATAGCTCTTCAGATAGTCCATCGAACCCCAATTTTTATATCATTGTTGGAAAAAGCATGAGTTGGAGATATGATTTCATACCACCCTGACTCGTACAAAGTGAAACAAAGTCATCATATTGGCATCTAAACTCAAACAATGGTATTTTGTTGATGACGTCATTTTTGTCTTTGTTCAATTGAGATTATCTCACTTATCTGTGATCACTTTTCTCTCAGATTTCGATATGTTGTAGCTGAGATAATTCTCTATCAAAAATATGTCATTCATTTTTCATTTCGATGACGTCATCATAGTTAAATATTCCATTAAAGGCGACAATGCATAATTTGTCATATTTGCGTGTTATGTCTATGGGAGGTCACTTTTTTCAAAACATGAATCTGCATAACAAGGTGTTTTGACCAGTATCTCAGTTGTTATTCAACAGTTTTCTCCCAAATTTTAATATGTTGTAGCTGAGACTATTTGCTATCTAAATATTTCCCTATTTTTTCAATCAAATGTCAGGATCATGCTCATGCTCATCATCATCATTATCGTTTTTATCATGATATAACATTATCATTATCATCATCATCATCACCTTTACTATCATGATCATCATCATGGTCATCATGATCATCATTGTTTACATGTCTATATAACTTCTCCCATTCTCAATTCTATCATAAGACTTAGACAGACCACCTTATTCGTCTTCGTGACGAATTAAATTTCTAGTTAGGTGGTCTGTTATCAACAGACCACCTATTGATTTCGTCAGAATTTTCTTTCTTCTTTATTATTATTATTATTATTATTTCTTTATTTTTATTTATTTCTTCACTTTTTTGTGTGTCGGATAACGTAAGATTGGTTACGTCAATTTGATTTAATTTTGGCACAGTCATAGGTCATTATCATGAGACGTGACAGGTACATTTTAAAGGTCATTAGGTTATCGTGACGTCATCCAGGCGCCATTTTGTGAAATCACGTTATCCATCATATCTTCATGATGCATCAGCAAAGGTCATTCATATTCATATCACATATACTTTAGGTCAAGGGTCAACAGGTCATGTCATCAAAGGTCACATAAAGGTCATGACGCGCGCGTATGTGCGCGTCAAAATTTAAAATTGCTCAAAATTACTAAACTATTAAACGAGAGTACGAATCAGGTCATTTTAAGCATTTCAAAATTTTCCGTCCGTAAGTGTCCCCGCGCGCGGTGTGCGCGCTCACAGCGCGCGGAAAAGGTCAAATTCAAAATGTTTACATGATTTGGATTCCTCTTAACGTAATTGACAATTTACATTAATTTCAGTCACTCTTCATATTTCATAAGGCCGTGAGCGTGCGTCAAAGTTCAAAATCCGCGCGTACTGCTATGGGCAATATAGTGCAAATTTGATAAAAAAACATGCCATTTTAAAAATCGAAATAGCTCTTCAGATAGTCCATTGACCCCCAATTTTTATATCATGGTTGGAGAAAGCATGAGTTGGAGATATAATTTCATACCACCCTGACTCGTACAAAGTGAAATAAAGTCATCATATTGGCATCTAAACTCAAACAAATGTATTTTGTTGATGACGTAATTTTTGTCTTTGTTTATTTGAGATTATCTCACTTATCGGTGATCGATTTTCTCCCAGATTTTGATATGTTGTAGCTGAGATAATTCTCTATCAAAAATATGTAATTAATTTTTCATTTGGATGACTTCATCATAGTTAAATATTCGATTTAAGACGACAATGCATAATTTGTCATATTTGCGTGTTATGTCTATGGGAGGTCACTCTTTTCAAAACATGAATCTGCATGACAAGGTGTTTTGACCAGTATCTCGGTTGTTATTCAACAGTTTTCTCCCAAATTTTAGTATGTTGTAGCTGAGACTATTTGCTATTTAAATATTTCGTTATTTTTCAATCAGATGTCAGGATCATGCTTGTGCTCATCATCATCATTAACATTATCGTTTTTATCATCATATAGCATTATCATTATCATCATCATCATCACCTTTACTATCATGATCATCATCATGGTCATCATGATCATCATTGTTTACATGTCTATATAACTTCTCCCATTCTCAATTCTATCATAAGACTTAGACAGACCACCTTATTCGTCTTCGTGACGAATTACATTTCTAGTATTTTAATTGAATTTGTACAAAAACACAATTCAATTAAAATAAATTTGTGACCACTTTTTTGTGTGCACGATTACTCAAAATTGAACCGTCCAATTTCTTTCAAATTTAACACAGTTATAGGTCATTATCTTAAGACGTGACAGGAACATTTTCAAGTTCATCAAAATATCATGACGTCATCTAGGCGCCATTTTGTGAAGTGCTCTGAGAATCAACTCATGATCATATCTTCATAACCGTAAATCATTTCTCATTCATATTTATAACGATTATGGTCAATATCCGTCCGGTAAACTTAGGTCAATAAACGCGCGCGTACGCGTCCGTCCGCGCGTCGGTGCGCGCAAAAACAAAAAATGCTCATAATCACTTTTTGATCAAATTAGAGTACGTTTTAGGCCATTTCAAGCATTTCGAGAATTTTGCGTGCGCACACCTTTCCGCGCGCAAAAATTTGCGCGCACGTTTTTGTTCATAATGGTCGAACGCAGCCTTAAATAGTCATTTTTTGTCTATCACAGTATTTCCCATTTTTTTCCTATTAATTCGATACCATGTTTATCTCTTTATGACCATTAATAAGGAAATGAGCGTCCGTTTAAGGTAAATGTCTGTGCGTGCGAGCTCTTGTAATACATAGCATATATGGTCAAAAACATGCCTATACAAAATACATTATAGCTCTTTAGGATGCAAGTTGACCCCACAATTTTTTGCGTGTCAAACTCGTGAGAAATAATCGAGCCAGTTGTAAATAACATCGCGCACCAGCTGCTGGTGACAATGACAATGTATAATACGCGTATAACAAAATGCGCACCATACACGAACTCTATTGTGACGTCACAATCAGACCCATATCTCCGTCGTTTTATCTTTGTTTACGCTGAGCTTTGAGTATGTTGTAGCTGAGAAAATAAGCTATCATAAGTGTGCCCTTTATTTTTCGATCAGATGCCGGGATCATGCTCATATTTCACTTACAAAGTGGGATTTGATAATTCCATTTTCCGTTTACGTGTAATCTCTAAGGGAAATGTTTTGGTATATCGGTAACGCACTTGACTTCCGACCTCAAGGTCCCTGGTTCGAGTCCGGGCGTCTCCAACAATTTTTTTTCTTCATTTTTTTTTCTTTTTGACCTTTCACTCTACCATCTCCTTTGAATATTAAAACACGTACAATCGCAAATAATGTAATAAACAACCATATTTACTTTATTATTACCCTATTATCACTTCATCCATTACTTTTTGCGTGTAATCCTTATGGAAGATGACTTTTTCTCAAATCTTGATTCTACATTCTTGTCTTTTGCGAGCAATATCGCCGTTATTTCGGATTGATTTTTGTTGATTTTTGAGTATGTTGTAACTGAGACTATATACTATCTGAATGTTCTCTCATTTTTTTCAGTCTGTCATCGTAGTCTTTTGATAATATCATCAACATCATCATGATCATCATCATCATCATCATCGTCATCACCATTACTACCAAGATCATCATCATGATCATCATGATGATCATCATTGTTTACATGTCTATATAACTTTTCCCTTTCTCATTATAGTAAATATTATAATCTATCATAAGACTTGAAGACAGACCACCTAATTCGTCCCCATGACGAATTAAATTTCTAGTTAGGTGGTCTGTTATCAACAGACCACCTATTGATTTCGTCAGAATTTTCTTTCTTTATTTATTATTTATTTATTTTTATTTATTTCTCCACTTTTTTGTGTATCCGATTTCTCAATATCCATCCGCCCAATTTCTCTCAATTTTGACACAGTTATAGGTCATCATTATGAAACGTGACAGGAACATTTTCAAGGTCATCAAATTATCGTGACGTCATCCAGGCGCCATTTTGTGAAATCACATTATCCATCATATCTTCATGACGCGTCATCAAAGGTCATTCATATTAATATAACATATACTTCAGGTCAAGGGTCAACAGGTCATGTCATCAAAGGTCACATAAAGGTCATGACGCGCGCGTATGTGCGCGTCAAAATTTAAAATTGCTCAAAATCACTTAACTATTAAACGAGAGTACGAATCAGGTCATTTTAAGCATTTCAAAATTTTCCGTCCGTTTGTGTCCCCGCGCGCGGTGTGCGCGCTCACAGCGCGCGGAAAAGGTCAAATTCAAAATGTTTACATGATTTAGATTCCTCTCAACGTAATTGACAATTTACATTAATTTCAGTCACTCTTCATATTTCATAAGGCCGTGAGCGTGCGTCAAAGTTCAAAATCCGCGCGTGCTGCTATGGGTAATATAATGCAAATTTGATCAAAAACATGCCATTTTAAAAATCGAAATAGCTCTTCAGATAGTCCATCGACCCCCAATTTTTATATCATGGTTGGAGAAAGCATGAGTTGGAGATATGATTTCATACCACCCTGACTCGTACAAAGTGAAACAAAGTCATCATATTTGCATCTAAACTCAAACAAATGTATTTTGTTGATGACGTCATTTTTGTCTTTGTTTAATTGAGATTATCTCACTTATCGGTGATCGATTTTCTCCCACATTTTGATATGTTGTAGCTGAGATAATTCTCTATCAGAATTATGCCATTTATTTTTCATTTTAATGACGTCATCATAGTTAAATATTCGATTAAAGGCGACAATGCATAATTTGTTATATTTGCGTGTTATGTCTATGGGAGGTCACTTTTTTCAAAACATGAATCTGCATGACAATGTGTTTTGACCAGTATCTCAGTTATTATACAACAGTTTTCTCCCAAATTTTAGTATGTTGTAGCTGAGACTATTTGCTATCTAAATATTTCCTTATTTTTTCAATCAGATGTCAGGATCATGCTCATGCTCATCATCATCATCATCATCATCATCAATATCATCATCATCATCATCATCATCAATGTCACCATCATCAACATCATCATGATCATGATCATTATCATCATCATCATCACCTTTACTATCATGATCATCATCATGTTTATCATGATCATCATTGTTTACATGTCTATATAACTTCTCCCATTCTCAAATCTACCATAAGACTTAGACAGACCACCTTAATCGTCTTCGTGACGATTTAAATTCTAGTTAGGTGGTCTGTTGAAAACAGATCACCTATTGTTTTCGTCAGAATTTTCTTTCTTCTTTATTATTATTTATTTATTCTTTATTTTTATTTCTCCCCCTTTTTTGTTCAGAGGATAACTGAAGATCAGTTTAATCAATTTCTTTTAATTTTAGCACAGTTATAGGTCATTGTCATGAGACGTGACAGGAACATTTTCAAGGTCATTAGGTTATCGTGACGTCATCCAGACGCCATTTTGTGAAATCACGTTATCCATCATATCTTCATGATGCATAAGCAAAGGTCATTTATATTTATATCACATATACTTCAGGTCAAGGGTCAACAGGACATGTCATCAAAGGTCACATAAAGGTCATGACGCGTGCGTACGCGTGCGTCAAAATTTTAAAATGCTCAAAATCACCTAACTATTAAACGAGAGTACGAATCAGGCCATTTTAAGCATTTCAAAATTTTCCGTCCGTACGTGTCCCTGCGCGCGTTGCGCGCGCTCACAACGCGCGGAAAAAGGTCAAATTCAAAATGTTTACATGATTTAGATTCCTCTTACCGTAAATGACAATTTACATTAATTTCAGTCACCCTTGACCTTTCATAAGGCCGTGAGCGCGCGTCAAAGTTCAAAATCCGCGCGTGCTGCTATGGGCAATATAATGCAAATTTGATCAAAAACATGCCATTTTAAAAATCAAAATAGCTCTTCAGATAGTCCAATGACCCCAACTTTTATATCATGGTTAGAAAAAACATGAGTTGGAGATATGATTTCATGTCTCATTTGACCCTCAATTAATTCATGACGTCATCCTAATGGCCTCCCAACTCAAAATTTCAATTTGCATATTATGACGTCAGCAGATTTCTGAAAAATTGATTGTATCTCTGTAAATATTGATCGATTTTCTTCCAAATTTCGATATGATCTAGCTGAGACAATTCTCTACAAATGCAGTTGCCCCACTTTTTCATTTTGACAAAGGTATCATGGCGTATTTTTGTGATTAAAGGTGGCATGTCAATTTTTCACATTTTGCGTGTATTCTCAATGGGACATGACTTTTTCTCAAAACTGGATTCTACATCCTGTCTTTTGCGAGCAATATCTCCGTCGTTTTAGCTTTGTTTTCGCTGAGCTTCGAGTATGTTGTAGCTGAGACAATAAGCTATCACAAGTATGCCCTTTATTTTTCGATCAGATGCCGGGATCATGCTCATATCTCACTTGCAAAGTGGGATTTGATCATTCCATTTTCCGTTTACGTGTAATCTCTATGGGAAATGTTTTGGTATATCGGTAACGCACTTGACTTCCGACCTCGAGGTCCCTGGTTCGAGTCCGGGGGTCTCCAACAAATTTTTTTTTCACTTTTTTTTCTTTTTGACCTTTTACTGTACCATCTCCTTTAAATATTAAAACACGTACAATCGCAAATAATGTAATAGACAACCATATTTACTTTATTATTACCCTATTATCACTTGATCCATTACTTTTTGCATGTAATCCTTATGGGAGATGACTTTTTCTCAAATCTGGATTCTACATTCTTGTCTTTTGATAGCAATATCGCCATTATTTCGGCTTGATTTTTGTTGATTTTTGAGTATGTTGTAGCTGAGACTATACGCTATCTCAACGTCCCCTCATTTTTTTAATCAGATGTCATCATGGTCTGTTGATGATCATCAACATCACCATCATCATCATCATCGTCATCACCATTACTATCAAGATCATCATCATGATCATCATTCTTTACATGTCTATATAACTTCTCCCTTTTTCAATATAGTAAATATTGAATTAAAGATGAGCATGAACATAGGAATTAAAGACAGACCACCTAATTCGTCCCCATGACGAATTAAATTTCTAGTATTTTAATTGAATTTGTACAAAAACACAATTCAATTAAAATAAATTTGTGACCACTTTTTTGTGTGCACGATTACTCAAAATTGAACCGTCCAATTTCTTTCAAATTTGACACAGTCATAGGTCATTATCATAAGACGTGACAGGAACATTTTCAAATTCATCAAAATATCGTGACGTCATCCAGGCGCCATTTTGTGAAGTGCTCTGAGAATCTACTCATGATCATATCTTCATAACCGTAAATTATTTCTCATTCATATTTATAACGATTATGGTCAATATCCATCCGGTCAACTTAAGGTCAATAAACGCGCGCGTACGCGTACGTCCGCACGTTGGTGCGCGCAAAAATAAAAAATGCTCATAATCACTTTTTAATCAAATTAGAGTACGTTTTAGGCCATTTCAAGCATTTCGAAAAATTTTGCGTGGGCACACCTTTGCGCGCGCATAAATTTGCGCGCACGTTTGTGTTCGTAATGGTCTTACGCAACCTAGAATCGCCTTTTTTTTATTTCATAGTATTGCCCATTTTATTACGAACAATTTGATACCATGTTTATCACTTTATGACCATTAATAACGAAATGAGCGTCAGTTTAAGGTAAATGTCTGTGCGTGCGAGCTCTTGTAATACATAGCATATATGGGCAAAAACATGCCTATACAAAATACATTATAGCTCTTTAGGATGCAAGTTGACCCCACAATTTTTTGCGTGTCAAACTCGTGAGAAATAATCGAGCCAGTTGTAAATAACATCGCGCACCAGCTGCTGTTGACAATGACAATGTATATTACGCGTATAACAAAATGCGCACCATACACGAACTCTATTGTGACGTCACAATCAGACCCATATCTCCGTCGTTTTATCTTTGTTTACGCTGAGCTTTGAGTATGTTGTAGCTGAGACAATAAGCTATCACAAGTGTGCCCTTTATTTTTCGATCAGATGCCGGGATCATGCTCATATTTCACTTACAAAGTGGGATTTGATAATTCCACTTTCGGTTTACGTGTAATCTCTAAGGGAAATGTTTTGGTATATCGGTAACGCACTTGACTTCCGACCTCGAGGTCCCTGGTTCGAGTCCGGGCGTCTCCAACAATTTTTTTTCTTCACTTTTTTTTCTTTTTGACCTTTCACTCTACCATCTCCTTTGAATATTAAAACACGTACAATCGCAAATAATGTAATAAACAACCATATTTACTTTATTATTACCCTATTATCACTACATCCATTACTTTTTGCGTGTAATCCTTATGGAAGATGACTTTTTCTCAAATCTTGATTCTACATTCTTGTCTTTTGCGAGCAATATCGCCGTTATTTCGGCTTGATTTTTGTTGATTTTTGAGTATGTTGTAGCTGAGACTATATACTATCTGAATGTTCTCTCATTTTTTTCAGTCTGTCATCGTAGTCTGTTGATGATAATCATCAACATCATCATGATCATCATGATCATCATCATCGTCATCACCATTACTACCAAGATTATCATCATCATGATCATCATGATGATCATCATTGTTTACATGTCTATATAACTTTTCCCTTTCTCATTATAGTAAATATTATAATCTATCATAAGACTTGAAAACAGACCACCTAATTCGTCCCCATGACGAATTAAATTTCTAGTTATTATTATTATTATTATTAGGTGGTCTGTTATCAACAGACCACCTATTGATTTCGTCAGAATTTTCTTTATTTATTTTTATTTCTTCCCGTTTTTTGTGCCCCGGATAACTCAAGTTTGATTTAGTTAATTTCATTAAATTTCGGCACAATTATAGGTCATTGTCATGAGACGTGACAGGAACATTTTCAAGGTCATTAGATTATCGTGACGTCATCCAGGCGCCATTTTGTGAAATCACGTTATCCATCATATCTTCATGATGCATCAGCAAAGGTTATTCATATTCATATCACATACACTTTAGGTCCAGGGTCAACAGGTCATGTCATCAAAGGTCACATAAAGGTCATGACGCGCGCGTACGTGTGCGTCAAAATTTTAAAAAGCTCAAATTCACTTAACTACTAAAGGAGAGTACGAATCAGGTCATTTTAAGCATTTCAAAATTTTCCGTCCGTACATGTCCCCGCGCGCGTTGCGCGCGCTCATGACGCGCGGAAAAAGTCAAATTCAAAATGTTTACATGATTTAAATTCCTCTTAACGTAATTGACAATTTACATTAATTTCAGTCACTCTTCATATTCAATAGGGCCGTGAGCGTGCGTCAAAGTTCAAAATCCGCGCGTACTGCTATGGGCGATATAATGCAAATTTGATCAAAAACATGCCATTTTAAAAATCGAAATAGCTCTTCAGATAGTCCATTGACCCCCAATTTTTATATCATGGTTGGAGAAAGCATGAGTTGGAGATATGATTTCATACCACCCTGACTCGTACAAAGTGAAACAAAGTCATCATATTGGCATCTAAACTCAAACAAATGTTTTTTGTTGATGACGTCATTTTTGTCTTTGTTTAAATGAGATTATCTCACTTATCTGTGATCGATTTTCTCTCAGATTTTGATATGTTGTAGCTGAGATAATTCTCTATCAGAATTATTCATTTATTTTTCATTAAGATGACGTCATCATGGTTAAATATTCAATTGAAGGCGACAATGCATAATTTGTTATATTTGCGTGTTATGTCTATGGGAGGTCACTTTTTTCAAAACATGAATCTGCATGACGATGTGTTTTGACCAGTATCTCGGTTTTTATTCTACCGTTTTCTCCCAAATTTTAGTATGTTGTAGCTGAGACTATTTGCTATCTAAATCACCCCTCATTTTTTTTGATAAGATGTCAGGATCATGCTCATGATCATCAATATCATTAACATTATCATTATCATCGTCATCATCGTCATCACCATTACTATCAAGATCATCATCATCATTATCATTGTTTACATGTCTATATAACTTCTACCTTTCTCAATATAGTAAAAAGTATAATCTACCATCAGACATGAAGACAGACCACCTTATTCGTCTTCGTGACGAATTAAATTTCTAGTTAGGTGGTCTGTTAACAACAGACCACCTATTGATTTCGTCAGAATTTTCTTTATTAGGTGGTCTGTCAACGACAGATCACCTATTGTTTTCGTCAGAATTTTCTTTCTTTATTATTATTCTTTATTTTTATTTTTTTCTCCCCACTTTTTTGTGTAAAGGATAACTCAAGATCGGTTTAGTCAATTTCTTTCAATTTTGGGACGGTCATAGGTCATTGTCATGAGACGTGACAGCAACATTTTCAAGGTCATCAAGTCTTCATGACGTCATCCAGGCGCCATTTTGTGTTTTTTTTGGTACTTTGTACTCATAATCATATCTTCATAACGGAAAGGCATTTGTCATTCATATTTATCATGATTAAGGTCAATATCCGTCCGGTCAATTTCAGGTCAAAAAACGCGCGCGCATGCGTACGTCCGGACGTCAGCGCGCGCGCAAAAAATGAAAATGCCCCAAATCGTCTCAAATTATTTTTGCATACGTTTTAGGCCATTTTAAGCGTTTCTAAAAAAAAACGCGCACACGTGCATGCGCGCGCGTTTTCGCGCGTACTGGTATTTTTCAACATAAAATCGCCAAATTTTCTCTGTCATCATATTTGGCACATTTTTCCAAGCATTTTGATACCTTGTTCACCTTTTTCTGCCCAGTAATAACGGAATGAGCGTCCGTTTAAAATAATGTCCGTGCGTGCGAGCTCTTGTAATACATAGCATACAGGGGCAAAAACATGCCTATACAAAATCCATTGTAGCGCTTTAGGATGCAAAGTGAACCCAATTTCTTTTTCATATTTTGATAAAATATGAATTGGAGATATGATTTCATGTCTCATTTGACCCTCAATTAACTCAAGACGTCATCATAATGGCCTCCAAACTCAAAATTTCAATTTTCATATTATGACGTCAGCAGATTTTTGGAAAATTGATTGTATCTCTGTAAATGTTGATCAATTTTCTTTCAAATTTTGATATGTTCTACCTGAGAATATTCTCTACAAATGTAGTCTTCACGATATTTCATTTTGACAAAGGCATCATGGCGTATTTTTAAGATTAAAGGAGGCATGTCAATTTTTCACATTTTGCGTGTATTCTCTATGGGACATGACTTTTTCTCAAAACTGGATTCTACATTCTCGTCTTTGGCGAGCAATATCTCCGTCGTTTTATCTTTGTTTACGCTGAGCTTTGAGTATGTTGTAGCTGAGACAATAAGCTATCACAATTGTGGCCTTTATTTCTCGATCAGATGCCGGGATCATGCTCATATTTCACTTACAAAGTGGGATTAGAGAATTCCATTTTCCGTTTACGTGTAATCTCTATGTGAAATGTTTTGGTATATCGGTAACGCACTTGACTTCCGACCTCGAGGTCCCTGGTTCGAGTCCAGGCGTTTCCAAAAAAAAAAATTCTTCACTTTTTTTTCTTTTTTACCTTTCAATGATCATAAGAAATGAAGACAGACCACCTAATTCGTCGCTATGACGAATTAAATGTCTAGTTTATTTATTATTATTATTATTTATTTTTATTTCTTCCCGTTTTTTGTGCCCAGGATAACTCACAGTTTGGTTTAGTCAATTTGATTCAATTTTAGCACAGTCATAGGTCATTGTCATGACACGTGACTAGAACATTTTCAAGGTCATCAAGTCATCGTGACGTCATCAAGGCGCCATTTTGTGAAATCACATTATCCATTATATCTTCATGATGCATCAGCAAAGGTCATTCATATTCATATCATATATACTTTAGGTCAAAGGTCAACAGGTCATGTCATTAAAGGTCACATAAAGGTCATGACGCGCGCGTACGTGTGCGTCAAAATTTTAAAAAGCTCAAAATCACTTAACTACTAAAGGAGAGTACGAATCAGGTCATTTTAAGCATTTCAAAATTTTCCGTCCGTACATGTCCCCGCGCGCGTTGCACGCGCTCATGACGCGCGGAAAAAATCAAATTCAAAATATTTACATGATTTGGATTCCTCTTAACGTAATTGACAATTTACATTAATTTCAGTCACTCTTCATATTTCATAAGGCCGTGAGCGTGCGTCAAAGTTCAAAATCCGCGCGTACTGCTATGGGCGATATAATGCAAATTTGATCAAAAACATGCCATTTTAAAAATCGAAATAGCTCTTCAGATAGTCCATTGACCCCCAATTTTTATATCATGGTTGGAGAAAGCATGAGTTGGAGATATGATTTCATACCACCCTGACTCGTACAAAGTGAAACAAAGTCATCATATTGGCATCTAAACTCAAACAAATGTATTTTGTTGATGACGTCATTTTTGTCATTGTTTATTTGAGATTATCTCACTTATCGGTGATCGATCTTCTCCCAGATTTTGATATGTTGTAGCTGAGATAATTCTCTATCAGAAATATGCTATTTATTTTTCATTTAGATGACGTCATCATAGTTAAATATTAGATTAAATGCGACAATGCATAATTTGTCATATTTGCGTGTTATGTCTATGGGAGGTCACTTTTTTCAAAACATGAATCTGCATGACAATGTGTTTTGACCAGTATCTCGGTTGTTATTCAACAGTTTTCTCCCAAATTTTAGTATGTTGTAGCTGAGACTATTTGCTATCTAAATATTTCCTTATTTTTTCAATCAGATGTCAGGATCATGCTTATGCTCATCATCATCATTAACATTATCGTTTTTATCATCATATAACATTATCATTATCATCATCACCTTTACTATCATGATCATCATCATGGTCATCATGATCATCATTGTTTACATGTCTATATAACTTCTCCCATTCTCAATTCTATCATAAGACTTAGACAGACCACCTTATTCGTCTTCGTGACGAATTAAATTTCTAGTTATTATTATTATTATTATTATTATTTATTTTTATTTCTTCCCGTTTTTTGTGCCCTGGATAACTCAAGTTTGGTTTAGTCAACTTGATTCAAGTTTAGCACAGTCATAGGTCATTGTCATGACACGTGACAGGAACATTTTCAAGGTCATCATGTCATCGTGACGTCATCCAGGCGCCATTTTGTGTAATCACATTATCCATCATATCTTCATGATGCGTACTCAAAGTTCATTCATATTCATATCACATATACTTCAGATCAAGGGTCAACAGGTCATGTCATCAAAGGTCACATAAAGGTCATGACGCGCGCGTACGTGTGCGTCAAAATTTTAAAAAGCTCAAAATCACTTAACTACTAAAGAAGAGTACGAATCAGGTCATTTTAAGCATTTCAAAATTTTCCGTCCGTACATGTCCCCGCGCGCGTTGCGCGCGCTCATGACGCGCGGAAAAAGTCAAATTCAAAATGTTTACATGATTTGGATTCCTCTTAACGTAATTGACAAGTTACATTAATTTCAGTCACTCTTCATATTTCATAAGGCCGTGAGCGTGCGTCAAAGTTCAAAATCCGCGCGTGCTGCTATAGGCAATATAATGCAAATTTCATAAAAAACATGCCATTTTAAAAATCGAAATAGCTCTTCAGATAGTCCATCGACCCCCAATTTTTAAATCATGGTTGGAAAGAGCATGAGTTGTAGATATGATTTCATACCACCCTGACTCGTACAAAGTGGAACAAAGTCATCATATTGGCATCTAAACTCAAACAAATGTTTTTTGTTGATGACGTCATTTTTGTCTTTGTTTAATTGAGATGATCTCACTTATCGGTGATCGATTTTCTCCCAGAATTTAATATGTTGTAGCTGAGATAATTCTCTATCAAAAATATGCCATTCATTTTTCATTTTGATGACGTCATCATAGTTAAATATTCCATTAATGGCGACAATGCATAATTTGTCATATTTGCGTGTTATGTCTATGGGAGGTCACTTTTTTCAAAACATGAATCTGCATGACAAGGTGTTTTGACCAGTATCTCGGTTGTTATTCAACAGTTTTCTCCCAAATTTTAGTATGTTGTAGCTGAGACTATTTGCTATTTAAATATTTCCTCATTTTTTTCAATCAGATGTCAGGATCATGCTTATGGTCATCATCATCATTAACATTATCGTTTTTATCATCATATAACATTATCATTATCATCATCATCACCTTTACTATCATGATCATCACCATGTTCATCATGATCATCATTGTTTACATGTCTATATAACTTCTCCCATTCTCAAATCTATCATAAGACTTAGACAGACCACCTTATTCGTCTTCGTGACGAATTAAATTTCTAGTTATTATTATTATTAGGTGGTCTGTCAACGACAGATCACCTATTGTTTTCGTCAGAATTTTCTTTCTTTATTTATTTATTTATTTATTATTATTATTTATTTTTATTTCTCCCCGTTTTTTGTTCATCGGTTAACTCAAGATCGGTTGTGTTAATTTCTTTCAATTTTGACACAGTCATAGGTCATTGTCATGAGACGTGACAGTAACCTTTTCAAGGTCATCAGGTCATCGTGACGTCATCCAGGCGCCATTTTGTGAAATCACGTTATCCATCATATCTTCATGATGCGTTATCAAAGGTCATTCATATTAATATCACATATACTTCAGATTAAGGGTCAACAGGTCATGTCATCAAAGGTCACATAAAGGTCATGACGCGCGCGTACGTGTGCGTCAAAATTTTAAAAAGCTCAAAATCACTTAACTACTAAAGGAGAGTAGGAATCAGGTCATTTTAAGCATTTCAAAATTTTCCGTCCGTACGTGTCCCTGCGCGCGTTGTGCGCGCTCACAGCGCGCGGAAAAGGTCAAATTCAAAATATTTACATGATTTGGATTCCTCTTAACGTAATTGACAATTTATATTAATTTCAGTCACTTTTCATATTTCATAAGGCCGTGAGCGTGCGTCAAAGTTCAAAATCCGCGCGTACTGCTATGGGCAATATAATGCAAATTTGATCAAAAACATGCCATTTTAAAAATCGAAATAGCTCTTCAGATAGTCCATTGACCCCCAATTTTTATATCATGGTTGGAAAAAGCATGAGTTGGAGATATGATTTTATACCACCCTGACTCGTACAAAGTGAAATAAATTCATCATATTGGCATCTAAACTCAAACAAATGTATTTTGTTGATGACGTCATTTTTGTCTTTGTTTAATTGAGATTATCCCACTTATTAGTGATCAATTTTCTCCCAGATTTTGATATGTTGTAGCTGAGATAATTCTCTATCAGAAATATTCTATTTATTTTTCATTTTGATGACATCATCATAGTGAAATATTCGATTAAAGGCGACAATGCATAATTGTCATATTTGCGTGTTATGTCTATGGGAGGTCACTTTTTTCAAAACATGAATCTGCATGACAAGGTGTTTTGACCAGTATCTCGGTTGTTATTCAACAGTTTTCTCCCAAATTTTAGTATGTTGTAGCTGAGACTATTTGCTATTTAAATATTTCCTCATTTTTTTCAATCAGATGTCAGGATCATGCTTATGGTCATCATCATCATTAACATTATCGTTTTTATCATCATATAACATCATTATCATCATCATCACCTTTACTATCATGATTATCATCATGTTCATCATGATCATCATTGTTTACATGTCTATATAACTTCTCCCATTCTCAAATCTGTCATAAGACATAGATAGACCACCTTATTCGTCTTCGTGACGAATTAAATTCTAGTTATTATTATTATTAGGTGGTCTGTCGTTTTCGACAGATCACCTATTGTTTTCGTCAGAATTTTCTTTCTTTATTTATTTATTTATTATTATTAGGTGGTCTGTCGTTTTCGACAGATCACCTATTGTTTTCGTCAGAATTTTCTTTCTTTATTTATTTATTTATTATTATTATTTATTTTTATTTCTTCCCGTTTTTTGTTTATCGGTTAACTCAAGATCGGTTGTTTTAATTTCTTTCAATTTTGACACAGTCATAGGTCATTGTCATGAGACGTGACAGGAACATTTTCAAGGTCATCAGGTTATCGTGACGTCATCCAGGCGCCATTTTGTGAAATCACGTTATCCATCATATCTTCGTGATGCATAAGCAAAGGTCATTCATATTCATATCACATATACTTCAGGTCAAGGGTCAACAGGTCATGTCATCAAAGGTCACATAAAGGTCACGACGCGCGCGTACGCGTGCGTCAAAATATTAAAATGCTCAAAATCACTTAACTATCAAAGGAGAGTACGAATCAGGTCATTTTAAGCATTTCAACATTTTCCGTCCGTAAGTGTCCCCGCGCGCGTTGCGCGCGCTCACAACGCGCGGAAAAGGTCAAATTCATTTGTTTTACATGATTTATATTCCTCTTACCGTAAATGACAATTTACATTAATTTCAGTCACTCTTGACCTTTCATAAGGCCGTGAGCGCGCGTCAAAGTTCAAAATCCGCGCGTGCTGCTATGGGCACTATAATGCAAATTTGATCAAAAACATCCCATTTTAAAAATCAAAATAGCTCTTCAGATAGTCAATTGACCCCAACTTTTATATCATGGTTGGAAAAAACATGAGTTGGAGATATGATTTCATGTGTCATTTGACCCTCAATTAACTCATGACGCCATCATAATGGCCTCCGAACTCAAAATTTCAATTTGCATATTATGACGTCAACATATTTTTATAAAATTGATTGTATCTCTGTAAATATTAATTCATTTTCTTTCAAATTTTGATATGTTCTACCTGAGAATATTGTCTACAAATGCAGTCTCCACGATATTTCATTTTGACAAGGGCATCATGGCGTATTTTTTGCGATTAAAGCAGGCATGTCAATTTTTCACATTTTGCGTGTATTCTCTACGAGACATGACTTTTTCTCAAAACTGGATTCTACATTCTCGTCTTTCGCGAGCAATATCTCCATCGTTTTATCTTTGTTTATGCTGAGCTTTGAGTATGATGTAGCTGAGAGAATGAGCTATCACAAGTGTGCCCTTTATTTTTCGATCAGATGCCGGGATCATGCTCATATTTCACTTATAAAGTGGGATTTGTGAATTCTATTTTCCGTTTACGTGTAATCTCTATGGGAAATGTTTTGGCATATCGGTAACGCACTTGACTTCCGACCTCGAGGTCCCTGGTTCGAGTCCGGGAGTCTCCAACAATTTTTTTCTTTTCTTTTTTTTTTTCTTTTTTGACTTTTCAATGATCATAAAATTGAAAACAGACCACCTAATTCGTCCCCATGACGAATTAAATTTCTAGTTTATTATTATTATTATTTATTTTTATTTCTTCCCGTTTTTTGTTTATCGGTTAACTCAAGATCGGTTGTGTTAATTTCTTTTAATTTTTACACAGTCATAAGTCATTGTCATGAGACGTGACAGGAACATTTTCAAGGTCATCAATTTATCGTGACGTCATCCAGGCGCCATTTTGTGAAATCACGTTATCCATCATATCTTCATGATGGATCAGCAAAGATCATTCATATTCATATCACATATATTTCAGGTCAAGGGTCAACAGATCATGTCATCAAAGGTCACATAAAGGTCACGACGCGCGCGTACGTGCGCGTCAAAATTTAAAAATGCTCAAAATTACTTAACTATTGAAGGAGAGTACGAATCAGGTCATTTTAAGCATTTCAAAATTTTCCGTCCGTAAGTGTCAACGCGCGCGTTGCGCGCGCTCACAACGCGCGGAAAAGGTCAAATTCATTTTTTTTTACATGATTTAGATTTCTCTTACCGTAAATGACAATTTACATTAATTTCAGTCACTCTTGACCTTTTATAAGGCCGTGAGCGCGCGTCAAAGTTCAAAATCCGCGCGTACTGCTATGGGCAATATAATGCAAATTTGATCAAAAACATCCCATTTTAAAAATCAAAATAGCTCTTGAGATAGTCAATTGACCCCAACTTTTATATCATGGTTGGAATAAGTATGAGTTGGAGATATGATTTCATGTGTCATTTGACCCTCATTTAACTCATGACGTCATCATAATGGCCTCCGAACTCAAAATTTCAATTTGCATATTATGACGTCAGCATATTTTTGTAAAATTGATTGTATCTCTGTAAATATTGATTAATTTTCTTTCAAATTTTGATATGTTCTACCTGAGAATATTCTCTACAAATGTAGTCATCATGATATTTCATTTTGACAATGGCATCATGGCGTATTTTTGCGATTAAAGGAGGCATGTCAATTTTTCACATTTTGCGTGTATTCTCTATGGGACATGACTTTTTCTCAAAACTGGATTCTACATTCTGGTCTTTCGCGAGCCATATCTCCGTTGTTTTATCTTTGTTTACGCTGAGCTTTGAGTATGTTGTAGCTGAGACAATAAGCTATCACAAGTGTGCCCTTTATTTTTCGATCAGATGCCAGGATCATGCTCATATTTCACTTACAAAGTGGGATTTGTGAAATCTATTTTCCGTTTACGTGTAATCTCTATGGGAAATGTTTTGGTATATCGGTAACGCACTTGACTTCCGACCTCGAGGTCCCTGGTTCGAGTCCGGGCGTCTCCAACAATTTTTTTTCTTCACTTTTTTTTCTTTTTGACCTTTCACTCTACCATCTCCTTTGAATATTAAAACACGTACAATCGCAAATAATGTAATAAACAACCATATTTACTTTAGTATTACCCTATTATCACTAGATCCATTACTTTTTGCGTGTAATCCTTATGGGAGATGACTTTTTCTCAAATCTGGATTCTACATTCTTGTCTTTTGCGAGCAATATCGCCGTTATTTCGGCTTGATATTTGTTGATTTTTGAGTATGTTGTAGCTGAGACTATATACTATCTAAATGTTCTCTCATTTTTTCAGTCTGTCATCGTAGTCTGTTGATGATAATCATCAACATCATCATGATCATCATGATCATCATCATCGTCATCACCATTACTATCAAGATCCTCATCATCTTGATCATCATGATGATCATCATTGTTTACATGTCTATATAACTTCTCCCTTTCTCAATATAGTAAATATTATAATCTATCATAAGACTTGAAGACAGACCACCTAATTCGTCCCCATGACGAATTAAATTTCTAGTTATTATTTATTTTTATTTCTTCCCGTTTTTTGTTTATCGGTTAACTCAAGATCGGTTGTTTTAATTTCTTTCAATTTTGACACAGTCATAGGTCATTGTCATGAGACGTGACAGGAACATTTTCAAGGTCATCAGGTTATCGTGACGTCATCCAGGCGCCATTTTGTGAAATCACGTTATCCATCATATCTTCGTGATGCATAAGCAAAGGTCATTCATATTCATATCACATATACTTCAGGTCAAGGGTCAACAGGTCATGTCATCAAAGGTCACATAAAGGTCACGACGCGCGCGTACGCGTGCGTCAAAATATTAAAATGCTCAAAATCACTTAACTATCAAAGGAGAGTACGAATCAGGTCATTTTAAGCATTTCAACATTTTCCGTCCGTAAGTGTCCCCGCGCGCGTTGCGCGCGCTCACAACGCGCGGAAAAGGTCAAATTCATTTGTTTTACATGATTTATATTCCTCTTACCGTAAATGACAATTTACATTAATTTCAGTCACTCTTGACCTTTCATAAGGCCGTGAGCGCGCGTCAAAGTTCAAAATCCGCGCGTGCTGCTATGGGCACTATAATGCAAATTTGATCAAAAACATCCCATTTTAAAAATCAAAATAGCTCTTCAGATAGTCAATTGACCCCAACTTTTATATCATGGTTGGAAAAAACATGGGTTGGAGATATGATTTCATGTGTCATTTGACCCTCAATTAACTCATGACGCCATCATAATGGCCTCCGAACTCAAAATTTCAATTTGCATATTATGACGTCAACATATTTTTATAAAATTGATTGTATCTCTGTAAATATTAATTCATTTTCTTTCAAATTTTGATATGTTCTACCTGAGAATATTGTCTACAAATGCAGTCTCCACGATATTTCATTTTGACAAGGGCATCATGGCGTATTTTTTGCGATTAAAGCAGGCATGTCAATTTTTCACATTTTGCGTGTATTCTCTATGAGACATGACTTTTTCTCAAAACTGGATTCTACATTCTCGTCTTTCGCGAGCAATATCTCCATCGTTTTATCTTTGTTTATGCTGAGCTTTGAGTATGATGTAGCTGAGAGAATGAGCTATCACAAGTGTGCCCTTTATTTTTCGATCAGATGCCGGGATCATGCTCATATTTCACTTATAAAGTGGGATTTGTGAATTCTATTTTCCGTTTACGTGTAATCTCTATGGGAAATGTTTTGGCATATCGGTAACGCACTTGACTTCCGACCTCGAGGTCCCTGGTTCGAGTCCGGGAGTCTCCAACAATTTTTTTCTTTTTTTTTTTTTCTTTTTTGACTTTTCAATGATCATAAAATTGAAAACAGACCACCTAATTCGTCCCCATGACGAATTAAATTTCTAGTATTTTAATTGAATTTGTACAAAAACACAATTCAATTAAAATAAATTTGTGACCACTCTTTTGTGTGCACGATTACTCAAAATTGAACCGTCCAATTTCTTTCAAATTTAAGACAGTCCTAGGTCATCATCTTAAGACGTGACAGGAACATTTTCAAGTTCATCAAAATATCGTGACGTCATCTAGGCGCCATTTTGTGAAGTGCTCTGAGAATCAACTCATGATCATATCTTCATAACCATAAATCATTTCTCATTCATATTTATAACAATTATGGTCAATATCCGTCCGGTCAACTTAAGGTCAATTAACGTGCGCGTACGCGTCCGTCCGCGCGTAGGTGCGCGCAAAAATAAAAAATGGTCATAATCACTTTTTGATCAAATTAGAGTACGTTTTAGGCCATTTCAAGCATTTCGAAAATTTCGAAAATTTTCGCAAGCATAAATTTGCGCGCACGTTTGTGTTCGTAATGGTCGTACGCAACCGAGAATTGTCTTTTTTTGTCTATCATAGTATTGCCCAATTTATTCCAAACAATTTGATACCATGTTTATCTCTTTATGACCATTAATAACGAAATGAGCGTCCGTTCAAGGTAAAGTCCGTTCGAACCCTCAATTAACTCATGACGTCATCATGATTGCCTCCGTTCAAGGTAAATGTCCGTGCGTGCGAGCTCTTGTAATACATAGCATATATGGGCAAAAACATGCCTATACAAAATCCATTGTAGCTCTTCAGAATGGATATATACTCCCAATTTTTTTTCATATTTGGATAGATTATGAGTCGGAGATATGATTTCATGTCTCATTTGACACTTAATTAACTCATGACGTCATCATAATGGCCTCCGAACTCAAAATTTCAATTTGCATATTATGACGTCAGCATATTTTTGGAAAATTGATTGTATCTCTGTAAATATTGATCAATTTTCATCCAAATTTTGATATATTCTAGCTGAGACAAATCTCTACAAATAAAGTCACGACGTATTTTTCATTTTGACAATGGCATCATGGCGTATTTTTGTGATTAAAGAAGGCATGTCAATTTTCACATTTTGCGTGTATTCTCTACGGGACATGACTTTTTCTCAAAACTGGATTCTACATTGTTGTCTTTCGCGAGCAACATCTCCGTCGTTTTATCTTTGTTTACGCTGAGCTTTGAGTATGTTGTAGCTGAGACAATGAGCTATAATAAGTGTGCCATTTATTTTTCGATCAGATGCCGGGATCATGCTAATATTTCACTTACAAAGTGGGATTTGAGAATTGTATTTTCCGTTTCCGTGTAATCTCTATGGGAAATATTTTGGTATATCGGTAACGCACTTGACTTCCGACCTCGAGGTCCCTGGTTCGAGTCCGGGCGTCTCCAACAATTTTTTTTCATCAATTTTTTTACTTTTTGACGTGTCAATGATCATGAAAATTGAAGACAGACCACCTAATTCGTCCCCATGACGAATTAAATTTCTAGTTATTATTTATTTTTATTTCTTCCCGTTTTTTGTGCCCTGGATAACTCAAGTTTGGTTTAGTCAACTTGATTCAAGTTTAGCACAGTCATAGGTCATTGTCATGACACGTGACAGGAACATTTTCAAGGTCATCATGTCATCGTGACGTCATCCAGGCGCCATTTTGTGTAATCACATTATCCATCATATCTTCATGATGCGTACTCAAAGTTCATTCATATTCATATCACATATACTTCAGATCAAGGGTCAACAGGTCATGTCATCAAAGGTCACATAAAGGTCATGACGCGCGCGTACGTGTGCGTCAAAATTTTAAAAAGCTCAAAATCACTTAACTACTAAAGAAGAGTACGAATCAGGTCATTTTAAGCATTTCAAAATTTTCCGTCCGTACATGTCCCCGCGCGCGTTGCGCGCGCTCATGACGCGCGGAAAAAGTCAAATTCAAAATGTTTACATGATTTGGATTCCTCTTAACGTAATTGACAAGTTACATTAATTTCAGTCACTCTTCATATTTCATAAGGCCGTGAGCGTGCGTCAAAGTTCAAAATCCGCGCGTGCTGCTATAGGCAATATAATGCAAATTTCATAAAAAACATGCCATTTTAAAAATCGAAATAGCTCTTCAGATAGTCCATCGACCCCCAATTTTTAAATCATGGTTGGAAAGAGCATGAGTTGTAGATATGATTTCATACCACCCTGACTCGTACAAAGTGGAACAAAGTCATCATATTGGCATCTAAACTCAAACAAATGTTTTTTGTTGATGACGTCATTTTTGTCTTTGTTTAATTGAGATGATCTCACTTATCGGTGATCGATTTTCTCCCAGAATTTAATATGTTGTAGCTGAGATAATTCTCTATCAAAAATATGCCATTCGTTTTTCATTTTGATGACGTCATTATAGTTAAATATTCCATTAAAGGCGACAATGCATAATTTGTCATATTTGCGTGTTATGTCTATGGGAGGTCACTTTTTTCAAAACATGAATCTGCATGACAAGGTGTTTTGACCAGTATCTCGGTTGTTATTCAACAGTTTTCTCCCAAATTTTAGTATGTTGTAGCTGAGACTATTTGCTATTTAAATATTTCCTTATTTTTTCAATCAGATGTCAGGATCATGCTTGTGCTCATCATCATCATTAACATTATCGTTTTTATCATCATATAACATTATCATTATCATCATCATCATCACCTTTACTATCATCATCATCATCATGGTCATCATGATCATCATTGTGTACATATCTATATAACTTCTCCCTCTTTCAATATAGTTAATATTATAATCTATTATAAGACTTGAAGACAGACCACCTTATTCGTCTTCGTGACGAATTAAATTTCTAGTTATTATTATTATTTATTTTTATTTCCTACACTTTTTTGTGCCATAGATAACTCAAGTTCGGTTCCGTCAATTTCATTCAATTTTGGCACAGTCATAGGTCATTGCCATAAAACGTGACAGTAACCTTTTCAAGGTCATCAGGTCATCATGACGTCATCCAGGCGCCATTTTGTGAAATCACGTTATCCATCATATCTTCATGATGCATGAGCAAAGGTCATTCATATTCATATCACATATACTTCAGGTTAAGGGTCAACAAGTCATGTCATCAAAGGTTACATAAAGGTCATGACGCGCACGTACTCGCGCGTCAAAATTTTAAAAAGCTCAAAATCACTTAACTACTAAAGGAGAGTACGAATCAGATCATTTTAAGCATTTCAAAATTTTCCGTCCGTACGTGTCCCTGCGCGCGTTGTGCGCGCTCACAGCGCGCGGAAAAGGTCAAATTCAAAATGTTAACATGATTTGGATTCCTCTTAACGTAATTGACAATTTATATTGATTTCAGTCACTTTTCATATTTCATAAGGCCGTGAGCGTGCGTCAAAGTTCAAAATCCGCGCGTACTGCTATGGGCAATATAATGCAAATTTGATCAAAAACATGCCATTTTAAAAATCGAAATAGCTCTTCAGATAGTTCATTGACCCCCAATTTTTATATCATGGTTGGAAAAAGCATGAGTTGGAGATATGATTTCATACCACCCTGACTCGTACAAAGTGAAATAAAGTCATCATATTGGCATCTAAACTCAAACAAATGTATTTTGTTGATGACGTCATTTTTGTCTTTGTTTAATTGAGATTATCTTACTTATTAGTGATCAATTTTCTCCCAGATTTTGATATGTTGTAGCTGAGATAATTCTCTATCAGAAATATGTTATTTATTTTTCATTTAGATGACGTCATCATGGTGAAATATTCGATTAAAGGCGACAATGCATAATTTGTCATATTTGCGTGTTATGTCTATGGGAGGTCACTTTTTTCAAAACATGAATTTGCATGACAAGGTGTTTTGACCAGTATCTCGGTTGTTATTCAACAGTTTTCTCCCAAATTTTAGTATGTTGTAGCTGAGACTATTTGCTATTTATATATTTCCTCATTTTTTTCAATCAGATGTCAGGATCATGCTTATGGTCATCATCATCATTAACATTATCGTTTTTATCATCATATAACATTATCATTATCATCATCATCACCTTTACTATCATGATTATCATCATGTTCATCATGATCATCATTGTTTACATGTCTATATAACTTCTCCCATTCTCAAATCTGTCATAAGACATAGACAGACCACCTTATTCGTCTTCGTGACGAATTAAATTCTAGTTTTTATTTATTTCTTCACTTTTTTGTGTGTCAGATAACGTAAGATTGGTTATGTCAATTTGATTCAATTTTGGCACAGTCATAGGTCATGATCATGAGACGTGACAGGAACATTTTTAAGGTCATTAGGTAATCGTGACGTCATCCAGGCGCCATTTTGTGAAATCACGTTATCCATCATATCTTCATGATGCATCAGCAAAGGTCATTCATATTTATATCACATATACTTTAGGTCAAGGGTCAACAGGTCATGTCATCAAAGGTCACATAAAGGTCATGACGCGCGCGTATGTGTGCGTCAAAATTTAAAATTGCTCAAAATCACTAAACTATTAAACGAGAGTACGAATCAGGTCATTTTAAGCATTTCAAAATTTTCCGTCCGTAAGTGTCCCCGCGCGCGGTGTGCGCGCTCACGGCGCGCGGAAAAGGTCAAATTCAAAATGTTTACATGATTTGGATTCCTCTTAACGTAATTGACAATTTACATTAATTTCAGTCACTCTTCATATTTCATAAGGCCGTGAGCGTGCGTCAAAGTTCAAAATCCGCGCGTACTGCTATGGGCAATATAGTGCAAATTTGATCAAAAACATGCCATTTTAAAATCGAAATAGCTCTTCAGATAGTCCATTGACCCCCAATTTTTATATCATGGTTGGAAAAAGCATGAGTTGGAGATATGATTTCATACCACCCTGACTCGTACAAAGTGAAATAAAGTCATCATATTGGCATCTAAACTCAAACAAATGTATTTTGTTGATGACGTCATTTTTGTCTTTGTTTATTTGAGATTATCTCACTTATCGGTGATCGATTTTCTCCCAGATTTTGATATGTTGTAGCTGAAATAATTCTCTATCAGAAATATTACATTTATTTTTCATCTATTTTACGTCATCATAGTAAAATATTCGATTAAAGGCGACAATGCATAATTTGTCATATTTGCGTGTTATGTCTATGGGAGGTCACTTTTTTCAAAACATGCATCTGCATGACAATGTGTTTTGACCAGTATCTCGGTTATTATTCAACAGTTCTCTCCCAAATTTTAGTATGTTGTAGCTGAGACTATTTGCTATCTAAATATGTCCTCATTTTTTCAATCAGATGTCAGGATCATGTTCATACTTATCATCGTCATCATCATCATCAATATCATCATTATCATCATCATCATCAATGTCACCATCATCATCATCATGGTCTGAAGATGATGATCATCAACATCACCATGATCATGATCATTATCATCATCATCATCATCATGGTCTGAAGATGATGATCATCAACATCACCATGATCATGATCATTATCATCATCATCATTAACATTATCGTTTTTATCATCATATAACATTTTCATTATCATGATCATCATCACCTTTACTATCATGATCATCATCATCATGTTCATCATGGTCATCATTGTTTACATGTCTATATAACTTCTCCCATTCTCAAATCTATCATAAGACTTAGACAGACCACCTTATTCGTCTTCGTGACGAATTAAATTTCTAGTTTATATTTTTTTTTGTATAAACGTTAAATTGAGGAAAACAAAATATTAGAATCTAGGAAAGAGCCCTATATCTTATATTATTAATCGTATCAGATATCTGAGCAGGGCAATTTTTAAATGTTATTGCCCTCAAGGTAAGCCAACAAAATCACAGGCGAAAAAAATATTATTGACCGCTCAGAAAAGTCAATGGAATTTCGTTTGTAATTTGCCGGTCAATACGGTTATACAGTAAACCAATGAACAAATATTATTGCCCGATCTGAAAAGTCAATGGGATTTTGTGTGTAATTTGCCGGTCAATACGGTTATACAGTAAACCAATGAACAAATATTATTGCCCGATCTGAAATTTCAATGGCAAAATGGGTGTTAAACTAATAAGGACAACGCTTGTCCGCTTCGCTCGCTTAGTTTCGGTTTGTCAGTTTACTTTATTATACATTTCACCATTGGCGTACTGGTGGGGGTTTGCTCTCTCCCCCCCCCCCCCAATGCAATTTAACCATGACTTATTTTCAATTCCATACAAGTGATGTATTAATATTCGTGATATCACATGATTTTATACAAACTGTGCGCGTTTCTCCACTTCTGTTGTAAACTGACACTTTCCCAACTGGCCAGGAACAGAAGAGCATATGTTTTGTTATAAATAGTCACTAATGGGCCCTAGGCCTAAAATAAAAACTTGTTGTATTGCCCTTTGCGACCGAACCACAAATCTGAAAATCTACGGTCGGCATTAAAAAAAAAAAAAAATGTTAACTGTTTTTTAGATTATTTTTTAATTAATTATTATAAAATAATTATATGTATTTTGTTTCTTGAAATGGGAAAAAATGAATGAAATCAAATTATTCCAAAATTCTCACTCGTGTAAACCATGTATAATTATAAGGAGAAATAGATATCAATGGAATAATGACGCTGAAGCACATGTATTAAAGCATTACAGAATGAGAAATATCAGCTAAAAGAGGGCAGAAATAAATTTTTAAAAATCAAATCTGAAAAATATAGGGCCAAAGAGGGCGACAAAATAAAAAGTTTAAAAAAAAACAAAAAAACTTTCCGACCGACCAACCCATATTTTGGCACCCAAAGGGCAATACAACAAAAATGTTGTTAAGGCCCTATAGTGGCCACTAACAGTAACACTAGTAAAACAAAAACCTTTCCAGAAGCTACTGCGACAAACACTCCCGGGAGATAACATGTTACCCACACCTAGGGCTGTGCATGCACAGATTTGCGAACGAAAGTTCCATAGGTATATCATGTAAGACTGCACATGTACCGTTAAGGGGCAGTGGGGAATCTGAATTCAGACAAGGATTAAGAGTAGAGAACGGTACAACAAATCGTCTTATTTCTCAAGTAATTTAACAAAACGGTAAAGCTTCCGTGCTTCTCGCGGGAGTGTGGCTGTGAATCATCTTCTTTCTCTGATAATTTAATGAAACGTGAAAGTTGGGCGAAAATGATTTCAGACTTAAGAGTAATAATTAAATGAAACGTCAAAGCTTCCGCGCTTCGCACGGGAGGGGGGAAACGAATTCAAATAAGGACATGATACAACGAATCGTCTTCTTTCTTTAATCATTTAATGAAACGTGGAAGCGAAAAGTCTTCTTTCTTTAATCATTTAATGAAGCGTGGGATGGGCGAAAATGAATTCAGACAAGGATTAAGAGTAATAATTTAATGAAACGGCAAAGTTTCCGCGCTTCGCGCGGAGGGGGAGGGGGAGGGGGAACTGAAAAATAACTTAGTTCATGGCCCTGGGTTTATCGGGTTACATTTGTAGACACTGGGACATTGGCATTAATATATTTGTCGGTAATTAGTGGCTCGTTTTGTCGGTATTCGGTGGCCTCTACTCCCCCTCGCATCGTGTTACATTTCACCCAATGCCATTTTGTACATTATGCCAAGAATATACCTCTCTCATACACTTTGGTGGGAAATATTATAGATATCTGGGCAAGTATGCATACTCCTAAAAATCCATAAGAGTAACTGAACTTGTTTTGGGGATTATATTTCCTTTGTATACTGAACCATATTGCATGGCCGTATAGAGGAATGTTTCCTGTTTGGGACTAAGGGGAAATGCAACAAATTATTGATAATTTAGTGCATTTTCTACTTTTATTTTCATTTGTAGGGGCCCCCACTACCTACCCTGGCCCCAGCTACGTACAGTCAGTGGCAAAGAAATTGCCTCGAAACTGTGAGGCCCCAGGATCAAAACCGTGTCGATGTGCTATACTAGTGCCCTTTTTTAGGCATATGCTCATTACTGTCAGTTATGACTTAAGGACGTAGGTCCAGTCGCGGATCAAGGGGGCAGCGGGCCTTTGTCACCCCCTCCCCCCCCCCCGCGAAAAAGAGAGAGAGAGAGAGAGAGAGAGAGAAGAGAAAGGGAAAGAAAGGAGAGGAAGAGGAAAAGAAAAGGGGGAAGGGGGAAAAGAAGGAGATCGGGGGAGGGGGGAAAAAGGGCCTTACCTCCAAGCTGTTACCTCCCCCTCCCCCCCCCCCCCCGCCCTCCAAAAAATAAGAGAGAAGGAAGAAAAGGGAAAGAGAAAAGAAAAAGAGGAGATAGAGGGAAGGAAAAATGAGAGAAGAAAAGAAGGGGGGATATCAGTTGCATTTTCCCGCCAGTTCGGGGGGGGGGGGGGGCAAAAGAGCCCTTGTCTCCCCGCCTCCCCCCCCCCCCAACAAAAAAAAAAGATGGGGGAAGGGAGGGAAAGGGGAAGAGGAGAGCTAAACGGGACCAAAAAAAAAGAGGAAGAAGAAAGAAAAGGGTGAAAAGAAGCGGAGAGCGGTTGCGATTAATCCCGCCAACAGCGTGTGGACCGGCGGAAAGCCGAAAGGCCCTTGCCTTCCACCAGCAAACCTAACAAGGAAAGAAGGAAGGGTGGAAAGGTAAAGAGAAGAGAAAGGGAAAGTAGAAAAAATAGAAAGGTAGAGGAGATTAGTTGAGATTTTCCCCGTCAACAAAGCGAAGGTCGGGGGGGGGGGGCACTGGAGTAATGATAGGGCGAGAGGGCGGGGAGTGACAGGTGTTCCCCCTCCCCCAATGTAATTAAAATGTGGTTTATTTCTAATGCGATACCGGTGATTTACAAATTTTGCTCTGCTCCCCGAACCAAACCTATGGCCCTCAGGCAGTCCCCTGGATGCTCATCTGACCGTAATTTATTGCCCCATACCCCTGAGGTTCGGGGGCGGACGCCAATTCGTGACCTACCAGTGTCACAAATAAGATATCAAAATATGCTCATATGGCGGTAATTTAATGTTTAAAACCCCTGAGCTTCTGGGGGCTGCACCCCCTAGACCCCACACGTGTCCTGCCACTGTCACAAATAAAGTATCAAAATATGTTCCTCTGACCGTAATTTATTGCCAAAAAACCCTGAGCCTCCAGGGGCTCCGCCCCTGGACCCTACGCCAATTCATGACCTGCCAGTGTGATAAATAAGGTATCAAAATATGCTTATCTAAGGGTTATTTAACGTATAAAACCCCTGAGCTTCAAGGGGCTCCGCCCCCTGGACCGTATGCCAATTCATGACCTGCCAGTGTCATAAATAAGGCATCAAAATATGCTCATATGACGGTTATTTTATGTATAAAACTCCTGAGCTTCCGGGGGCTCCGCCCCTGGATCCCATGCCAATCGGTGGCCTGTCAGTGTCCCAAATAGGGTATCATTATGCTCATCTGACCGTGATTGAATGCCTAAACCCCTAAGCTTCCGGGGCTCTGCTCCCCAAACCAAACCTATGTTCCTAAGGCAGTCCCCTGGATGCTCATCTGACCGTAATTTATTGCCCCATACCCCTGAGTTTCCGGGGCGGACTCAACGCCAATTCGTGACCTACCAGTGTCACAAATAAGAAATCAAAATATGCTCATATGGCGGTAATTTAATGTTTAAAACCCCTGAACTTCTGGGGGCTGCACCCCCTAGACCCCACACGTGTCCTGCCACTGTAACAAATAAAGTATCAAAATATGTTCCTCTGACAGTAATTTATTGCCAAAAAACCCTGAGCCTCCAGGGGCTCCGCCCCTGGACCCTACGCCAATTCATGACCTGCCAGTGTGATAAATAAGATATTAAAATATGCTTATCTAAGGATTATTTAATGTATAAAACCCATGAGCTTCAAGGGGCTCCGCCCCCTTGACCGTATGCCAATTCATGACTTGCCAGTGTCATAAATAAGGCATCAAAATATGCTCATATGACGGTTATTTTATGTATAAAAGTCCTGAGCTTCCGGGGGCTCCGCCCCTGGATCCCGATCTGACCAAAATTAAATGCCTATACCCCCTGAGCTTCTGAGGGCTCTGCCCCCTGAACCCAACCAATGGCCGTAAAGCGATCCCCTGGATGCTCATCTGACCGTAATCTATTGCCTATAACCCCTGAGCCTTCGGGGGTTCCACTGGACCCTACGCCAATTAATGACCTGCCAGTGTCACAAATAAGGTATCAAAATATGCTCATCTTGCGGTTATTTAATGTACACAAACCCTGAGCTTCTGGGGGCTTCCCCCTGGACCCCACACCAATTTGTTACCTACAAGTGTCACAAATAAGGTAATAAAATATGCTCATCTAACCGTAATTAAATGCCTATACCCCCTGAGCTTCTTGGGCATCCACCCCTTGACCCCCGCCGGGGCTTCTCCCCTAGACCCCACGCCAATTTACGCTACCCTCTACCTGATCGTAAATACCAGCCCCTCCCCCCCCCCCCCCCACCTACTTAGAGAAATTTTCAGCAGGGCCTTCAGGTAAGAGTGGGGTTATGCAGATCTTTTTGTCTACCCCCCCCCCCCCCAACGGTTTTGCTCATTTCGCCACTGCCGGTGTCACCATTACGTACCAATATTTAGCTCGTATAATTTCAAATTTGCCCCCCCCCCGGCCCTTCCTAAGAAATCCTGGACCCGCGCCTGCGTAGGTCCCGTAGTTGATAAGCATAATATCACACACATGATTTAGCAGTCACGCAAACAAACACTCGCAAATTATTATTTAATAATATCTGAAAATGTATAATATTATCTAGACCCATTAATAATAGTTCATTGTCAAAATCATTCCATAAATTGGGGCAAAATAATTATTCCACCTTCATGACCAACAGTGTATAAACACACACAAACATATCGTTTATCCCAATCACCGCTTACGTTGCCATTTTAGTCTGTAATTGCTGGCAATTTATATCAAAGACTCTTCTGAAGCAAAGAACAAGCATATTAACGAAAAGAAGAAGAAGAAAAAAAACAACGGTTTCTTTTGATATATGTATTTGGTTTAATTAGCTTTTCAAAAAAATGAAAAGGGATAGGACGGTACCAGATAATTTCAAAAAGTGCGACTGATTTGTTTCATGTTTGATGCATAATTCTTTAGTAAAATCAATTTCTGTCAAAAGTGCATTTAGCACAATGGACATTCTTTATTTACAGGTATCTTATATCACATACAATTTAATTTACATAAAATCCAGGCCTATACTCACTTGCTTGAATGTTGGATTCCAGTGAAGTAGATAATCGTGGAACCTACGGACGATTGACCTGACGAAGCGAAGCAGTGGGGTAACGTAGCTTTCTATCAGCTCTCTTCATTGGTAATAATTATACAATTTCGTATATTGGCAGCCAATCATACGATCTTGGCCGAGATTGATGACACTCAAAATATACTTCAGCTGGCCAGTCGGGATATTTTTGAAAGTAACGTATTAAACGCAAAGATTTACCAAAAAAATCTTGATCGATAGTAGGCCTACTCTTTTATCGCGATTTTCTCTTCGTGAAATGATTATTAAGATTATTATGTCAGTGAAAGAATTTTCCTTCGCAGTTACGATGACCGAGTTTCCTCAATTCTTCAGAAGACCTGTAGACCACTCATCAAGAAGACTTAGACGGCAATGATAGCTATTCAATTCGCAGTGCAAGATAATAACACCTGACAGTCATTTTTCCACGCCCTAAAAATACTCTTCTACGTGTCATTATGCAAATGTGACCTCTTTAAACAACCAATCCGAGTGATTGCCGCGTTTCCTTAACCGGTTATAGCCAGTGTTGCACACGGTTTAAGGTCACATGGCACCAGGGTTAAAGAAGTCTTCTTGGTAATTATGAATGTAAACATAATGTTTATAGAGGTGTCGTGGTCTAGTGCATATACGTCGTCGAACTGAGAATCAAAATATGTATATTTTGTCAGCATAGACTGAAGAATAATTTGTTCCTTTATATTCATTTTTGCAAAATAGCATACGTTTGTTTGGATTTGTCTCATAAAAGAAGTTGGCCACAAACTGACTCCCACACGGTGTTTAAGTGCTCAGGGGTCACGGGCCACTCGCTTAATTGGGCAGGTATTCCATTATGTGAATGGGTAAATTAACTATTACAAAATGAGGTGACACATTACATTGTACATTAGGGACACACATTGTTTTTATTGTGCAGAAAATACTCTTTTATTGACATACTTATTGAATGAAACTATAAAACCAAAATGCATTTTGTATTCTTACAATTGGAGTACAAAGAATCATAACAGGTGAATGAAATGCATGAACACCACAGACACCTAGGAAGGAAGCATTCATAAAGTTGAATACATATAGTTGATAAACGACTCCGCATGAAACTATAAAACCAAAATGTAATTTGCGTTCTGGCCAAAAAAATAAAAAATAAATAAATAAAAAAATAAAAAAATTGGAGTACAAAGAATGATAGCAGGTGACTGAAATGCTTCAACAACACAAACACCTGGGAAGGAGGCATCTATAAATTTGAATAATTTAGTTCATAAACGACTCCGCATGTGGACGTTTGGTGGAGTAGAAAGCAGTGGAATTTTAACAACACGAACAACACGAATTTCGGAACTTAAATTAAAGTTGGCACGGTAGAATTCCACCCTGCGACTTTAATGGTACGATCCAGTAAATTAAAACAGTAAAATGGCTCTTATTTAATAATAACTCATTAAATAAAACCCCAAAACTTCAGTGATATCAGACAAAAGAGTATTACTAATAATTTTAAAAAGATGTATATACATTAAAGTGTAGCATTTTACGATAAAAGGCACCGATTAGAACATGTTTATGTGCGCTTGCATCAGGGAATTCAAGGTCAAAAGATCAATTCAGACGCTGATAAGATATTGGTCAAGCCTTTTTGTTTCCTTTATTCTGACAAAATTATACAATCAATCAAAACAAGTTTAATACCAGAAGAAGGCTAACGAATAATATTTTCATTAACCGCTTGCCCCGAAGTCGCTTGACCACAGTGAAAAGAGTGGAAGCTTGCGAGAGCGGCCAAAGTGTGATTGAAACTCGCTTTTTAAATTTGCTCTTCTCCAACGCAAAAAGAGACGACATTGTGCTGGATAAATATATTTTTCCGACAAAAGTACAGCAAATTTGCATATGGTCTTTATATAGTATACTTTATAAAATGTTACCCGAGTGACTTCTGGGCACCCCAATGCTGGAAAGTAACGCACATTTTAGAAAAATTCACCTTTTCATGGAAAAATGCTTATTTTTGCAATGCACGCAAGTCAGATTGAGCGGATGATACAACGTTTCCATATGTGATATGGAGACTTTCACGATTCATAAATGTTCGCGGAGTTAACATATATATATATATATATAACCGCGGTTTCCCTTTATATGTCGGTAAAATGTATTTCTCTAAAGAGTATATTACAGCAGCAAAACGAAAACAGCAACAAACGAAAGAGACAGAGAGGGAGAGATTCACGATATTTTATTTAACCATAACATAATGCAACAATGCGGTTTAGAATATGGAAAAGAGCGATAGCAAAGCAAATGCTTTTGAGGAATGGCCTCAACTAAAAAAGAAACGGCGACGAACAAAAAGACAAAACTATATTATAAGGATTGTTGATCTAAATTGTACGGTATGTGTATAAATTGGAAAAAAATCTACTAAAGAAAAGGATTTAAAATATACAATTCAATTCAAAAATAATATCTCGTGCATGACAGCAGTGTGTCAACAACTACGTGTATTTGTATAACAGGCCCATTCGGAGTTTTATTGCCGCAGCGTTATAATATCATAATGACCAAAAGCAGTTCGTGACAATATAAGATTAATGCAAACTCAGCAAGATAGGACTTACTATCCTTCTTTATCACGTGGTACTTTTTTATAAATTATTTGTTTAGATAAGCGACGTGTGTGGTACTGGTATAAATGATTACGGTTATATCATCGCGAAAATATAAAGTTCATATATTGCGAAGGGTCGTACCGTATAATAGAAAGATAAGGGAGGTTAATGAGCCAGAAATGAATTGATACCCCAATGACATTGCTACTACTGCTACTACTACTACTACAACTACTATTACAACTACTTCTAATACAAGTACATGTACTCATACTACTGCTACAAATACTACCCAGGAAGTCGAGGTAATTATTGCACAAAGGCAGACAGAGAACGGATTCCCCTCTCTCTCTCTCTCTCTCTCTCTCACACACACACTATTGTCTATTATATATATTGAATTGTTTCAATATAATAAATATCATGCGTGTACTATGAGGAAAATCATATTTATTCATAAGTTTGCATTGAAATGTATTTATATCTATCCTATTATACTAATAATGCAACAGCGTTGAGAAGAACTAGGATTTGTTAATTTTTCGTCCGTATATTTTTGCAAAGCGTCTTCCCATTCCTATATTGGTGCTTGAAGTGTTTACCAATCATGATCGAAATATCATGTTATGGTAGGTATTTTTGTTTTAATGAGTGTTTTTTTATAATTATTATTATCTAACATTGTTTAAGCCTTATCTTTCTTTATTCTGATTGAGAATGTTTACCAATTCTTATCCAAACACTATTTTGTAATACGTGAGTGCCTTTTGGGACTCCCTGAATTGAAGACATTTGGTTTATTTGTTATTATCTATTTTAATAGCATGCCTCTTCACTCCTATAACGGGGCGTAAAGTGTTTACAAATTCTAATCAAATTACTATTTAACGGTATATGAGTATGCTAAATTGCTTGCAATATAGCAGCAAAGATCGATTACTTTAATCATATGATCATTATTTCCATATTTGATTGACTATTTGAACGAGAATCATAAATTGACCGCATGACATAATTATTTTGTTCACCAGGGGCAAGGAGGAGAGATGGGGGTGATTATTAAACGATGAGGGGCGCTGCGGCATGGGCAATTCATCTCCTGCGCATGTTTGCATCTTAATGTTTGATCAATGTAAAACGCAGTGTTTATCCAGTGCCAATAATCCCTCGACTGACACGTAACGTAGTCATATTATATTTTGTAATAATTATATTATTCATTTTGAAAAGAGAACATACGCTATTAACAGATCATAAGTATTTAGTATTAAACTCACTGCTTAATGTGGTGGGCATTAAAACAGATACAAAATATGTATGCATCTTAATGTATGATCGAGCAATCATGGAACATGCAGTGTATATTCAATGTTCAAATAAAAATTATTGATCAAAGAATGTATGGCGGATCAATATATTGCTGGTTTGTACATTAATGACAGGTAATGAAAATTAATCATTTTACATTGATTTATGCATCATTTTTGCATTATTTAGTATACTAAAGAAACGAAGATATATTGTAACATCTCGTCGAATACAAAAAATATCTTCCAATATTAAATAGCCTCTTATTTATCCTAAAAACGTGTCCGTTTTCATTTATTAGATGGAGAGGAA
Source organism: Strongylocentrotus purpuratus (assembly GCF_000002235.5). Taxonomy (NCBI): domain Eukaryota; kingdom Metazoa; phylum Echinodermata; class Echinoidea; order Camarodonta; family Strongylocentrotidae; genus Strongylocentrotus; species Strongylocentrotus purpuratus. The sequence goes on along the minus strand of NW_022145606.1, from coordinate 47,722,124 downwards.
GGGAGAGAGACGCGATACATCTTAAAATGAAATATAAAAAACCTTAAATAAAAATATTAACCCCAGTTACCCTTCCAATTATGATATGTGTATGCCTCCTTTATTTGGAGGGGGCACTTTTACCTTGTCCCTGCCGCGCTCTTATCGCTTGTCGGGATCTGACCATCGCCAGTGAAGTTGGTTGAAAACGTACAGATCTGCACAAACACAATTTTTAATGGTATTTGTCTTATTCGTTAATGATGTTGATATTAGTCCTAAATCGTATTGAGTTTATTACCAGAGGTTTTTTATGTGTTTATTTATCTCTGGCTAACGAACGGCTAGCACTAAATGGGATGAACCTTTAGCTGGCAGATGTAGGTGAAATGTTATTCGTTTGAAAATTAACTTGGTGAAGCCCACGTGTTTTCACAAATTATTGCCATCCAAAGGAAATATAAAAACTAGACATTGTAACCAGCTTGCCTTTCTGGAGAGGTAGCCGCTAAGAGAGGATTTAGAGTATCATTATTGTTCCCTTTTTCGGATTTAGATACTTTAATATAGGCCCTTGCAGCAAAACAAAAAATGTATACCCTAACGCTGACCGACCTTGAGAAAATTGCCCTCTCAATATGCAGTTTTCACGAAAAGTGCAAAATAACTTCAACTTTCTCTCAGATGGCGATCTTTATACCTACGTCAAATAAATTTGGCAGACACAATTGTATTCATAAACGTGATAACAGAATACTGTTTCCTACTTTTAGTAACATTTGATGACGTCAGCGCAAAGTTATCACCCAAAATGATGATTTAAATATACCTTTCGTAACAGCCCGCAGATAACAATGGTGTCAAACTGACTGCAATGAAGTGCCCTTTCGAATGATACCAAATATGTTATATGTCACACAAAATATTTTAAGTAAATCGCATTTGAACAAGGTCACTATACGAATTCCGCCGAGTTTTCGCCGATTATGACACGTATTATATCGGCTATAACGTCATTTTTCAGACTGCTTTTCGGCTTCTTCTCATCCTTTTGACAATGTGAGTTGCAATACGCAGTGCACCTTGAAGCCGGATTTTTGAAATTTGTCAAGAGGGCCATATTAGACGCCATTTTATAGTGTGTATGATTGTGTTAGATAGACGGCTGTTTGTGCCACAGCACGCGTCACCACGTGTTCCTCATGCACCAAATCACATAGGTTTTGCACGCACTGCTTGCGAGAACTTTATAGATCCCTTCAAACATAGCATCCCATCAAGGTCACTGAAATCTTCCTTCTCTAGAAACACTCATGCGTGACCGTCCATGAGCCATTTTGTCCGTTTCGGGCCGTTTTGGTGGCCTTTCTCCCGCTTTCCCTTTCTCCACCATAACAGAAGCTACACTTCTTACCAATTGCTCTGGATAGTCCGAGAGAAGCTCTTTCATTTGTCACGTAGAAACACAGGCATAATTGCACGCATATCGTCGTGACACGATTGCATTTCTAGTGTAATGCTTATAACATACGTATAACATAAAACATATTACCTACTACGTTTCGTTAAATTAAATATTAGTCATAAAACACAAAAGCAATAAACAAAATTAAAAGATTCGAGTCCAAGAAATTTGAAAGTTTTCAGATTTTAAGGAGGTCCCGGTTTTATGATTTCAAATTATGTTCATCACCAAAAACCTTTAGACATAAACGATAATTGAAACAAAGAATGATTTGCTTATCTGAAGGGGAAAACAATCTATCGGGGAGTGGTTGAGGGATTAAAGCCTAGTCTCTGAATGTGTGTTGAAAGTGGGAGATCAGACGGGATTTCTTACCCATAATATTCTCATATACTTAAAAGCCCCCGAAAGTTTGGATGCGCCCCTGTGTACTTTGTATATATAACCTGTTTTATATTGTAAATTGATGGGCTAGTGAGGTAAACTGTATAAAGCGCTTTGTAACTGCAATTCATCCTATTCCCAAACAGATAAATCATAGCGTCGATGATCCAGGGTGGGTAGGCGGACATTTTGGAGAAGAACACCACCCCACCCCACACACACACACAGACAAAATCAATTAATATCATTGCAAAGAAAATATTATATTTATGCAGATCTCTTGAGATACTCCCTTCTTTTAATATATTTCTTATTGAATTAAACCAAATGTACCTGACATAAAAATATATTTTTTATAAGGATAGATCCATGCATAGATTTCGCAAAAAGTGAAATGTGCTAGAATTAGGATGATATAGTAACCTGCCTTTTTTACTTTGTTTTTTATCCATAATTTTGGTTCCTACTAATAGTTTATTTATCATAATTTCGTACTATTATACTCATGTATTTATGTGTTTCATTTTAATTTGTATTAGGCCTATCTATGAGCAGTTTGACCGAAGAAAAACAATTTTTAAAAAATAAAAAATAAAATCAGATTCTGAATCCACACGCTGCCAAACGGAAAGTGATGACGTCATTCATGACGCTTATTAAAAAAAAGATCATCTTCGGATGGCTTTAGTATTTCCCCTTTTCATATTATTATTCCGTGAGACTGAAAAAAAAACATACATTAACTAAATTTCTAGGAGGGTGAGAGGGAAAGAGAGAGGAAAGAGAGGAAGAAAGAAAGAAAGAGAGAGAGAGAGAGGGATGATGGATAGATTGGAAGAGAGACAAAACATGCCGTAGCAAGAGAACGAGATACAAATATGTCATGAGCAAATCGGGGAAAATAAACAGGGGAATTCGCTACAAAGTCAGTTAAATCGCTACTTATACACAAAATAAAACACAAGAAATTCACTGGTTTACTGTTTTTCTGTAAAATATCTCACTTTAATTGTTCTACGCATGATGACTTTATACATCATATTCACAGTTTTCAACATATTTACTTTCATTTGTTCACTCTCTCTCTCTCTCTCTCGCCCTCTTTCACTCCCGTCAAAGCCAAAGTAATGCACAGCATTAATACTAAAAATAACATCGTACTAATTTTCACAGTTTAACATGCATTTCTTTACAGTATTATTCATTTTACATCTAGCACTTGGATCACATTTTTTCTAACCAAAGAACGAAAATCCAATTACAAATAAGATTATAATTACCTCAAAAAACCCTTCTTCGTAATGCATCATTATAACGTCTGTTAGGAGCCGTGCAAGCAGTTCCCCATTGGCTCTAACACAGAGTGAGCGTCCTTCTAGCTCCGAACAGACATTATGTCTATATGAAATGGTACATGTACTAAGCTCTCTTAAGCACAGAAGCAAAATCCACTTTTTAGTGATCATTTAGGATCACTTCCTATGGAGGTTACTCCATTCCAATCGAATATTAATCTACTCCAATTAGAGCTTGATCCCCTCGGCTCGGATTATTCCACTCAAATAAGTTTTAATCCAATCCAATTGAATATTAATCCACTCCAAGTAGAGAATTCCACTCCAATTACATTTTAATCCACTTAGATTAGATTTAATCCACTCCAAGTAGAGAATTTTACTCCAAATTAGATTTGAATCCACTTCAATCAGAGTTAAATCCACTCAAATTAAAAAGTTTAATCCACTCCGCTTAGATCATTTCATTTCATTTAGAAAATAATTCACTCTATTTAGAGTTTAATCCAATCAAGCGGCGAGTTTTTAACCAATTCTGCCCGGCGGCTGGCCGGCTACCGAGCGGCGGCCGCCCAGGCACCGCTCGTTTTTAGGGCATCGCTCGGTCGCTGCTGAAGTTTTAGCGCGGAGCTAAAATTTGGGCGGCGCCTGCTCACTTTTCACTCGCCGCCTAAAATACGCTCGGTGCCTGGGCGGTCGCCTCCCGGGCACCGACCTAGCTAATCGCTGGGTGATGCCTAATTCCAGCAGCGACCGAGCAGGCTACTGATCGGTCGGTCGCTGCTCTGATTTGTGACCATAGCTTTAAGTGAGCGTCCTTCTGGCTCTGAACAGACATTATATCTATATGAAATGGTATATGTACTAAGCTCTCTTAAGCACAGAAGCAAAATCCACTTTTTAGTGATCATTTAGGATCACTTCCTATGGAGGTTACTCCATTCCAATCGAATATTAATCTGCTCCAATTAGAGCTTGATCCCCTCGGCTCGGATTATTCCACTCAAATAAGTTTTAATCCAATCCAATTGAATATTAATCCACTCCAAGTAGAGAATTCCACTCCAATTACATTTTAATCCACTTAGATTAGATTTAATCCACTCCAAGTAGAGAATTTTACTCCAAATTAGATTTGAATCCACTTCAATCAGAGTTAAATCCACTCAAATTAAAAAGTTTAATCCACTCCGCTTAGATTATTTCATTTCATTTAGAAAATAATTCACTCTAATTAGAGTTTAATCCAATCAAAAGTAGTGAACTTATAACTCTTTTGAGAGGAGTGATCCTAATAAGACACCTTACAAAGTGAGATATCACTCTTATACATTAAGAGGGTATAGGATAAACATATTACAACTTGTATCTATTAAAATAAATCGATTGACAATTGATTGACATATACTCAAGATTCATTCAACTATTTGTAACTCAGGGATTATACATTTCATTTGTATCTGTCTTAACACCACTTCTCTAAGACTGATCAAACAATTGATTGACAGATCCTCAAGATTCATTAGAATATATATGTGTAACTCAGGGATTATATATTTCATTTGTATCTATCTTAACACCACTTTTCCAAAACACTCAGATCAATGTGACTATATAATACTCTGGGAATATTCTTTTTTTTTTATTATTGTTCTGTGCAAGAAGCCAAATTGCGAATTTAACAAGTGTAAATGCATATATCATGCAATATGTATTTGCTCAATTACGTATAGGTGTATACAAGACATATTCATGTAAGTTTTGGTGTAGTAAGAATACTAAAAATGTGCATGGAAATCGTAATAATTATCACATAACATTGTATCGCTGTTTTTCATTTGCTTGGTCTGGTTGAGTGGAAAACATGTTACCTCGCAATATATAGATCAGAAACGAAAGAACATACAAAACCATGATATCTATTTCATTTGCAAATCATTTCTTGCGTCGATGTGTAGTGACAAATGCACACTGTGTCATCTTAAATAAAGGCTCATAATTTCTGTTTCGACTGTGCTAGACAAAGACAAGTATCGATGCCCTACATTACAAGTGATAAAACAGAAAACAAAATATCCCTCAAATATTTTCAAAAATATTGGCTTGCATATATGGTGTTTCTTTTGGGCAACATTATGTGACTCGCTTAAATGTGCCTATCTGATCGCGCTACGATTGCATACTATACATTTACATTTTAACATGTAATTCTTTGATTATCCCATTATTGTGACAACTTTAGCGTTTATACTATCACATAATCTTCACCGAGTAACTTAGGTCATTCAAACAGAATCCAAGGTTATCGAGACCATTAAAGGTACCATGTCCCATGTGCAGGAAAAAAAGGAAAAGGCTAAATTCCAACGGCATTTGAAATTACAATACTAATCTAGAACTTCCCTCAAAACGAAAGGGCTTGAATATGGCTTTTAGTGGGAAAATAACGACCGTTAGTTGTCGAATCGATTGCAAATCAACTAATTAATAGTCTGATGTACAGACCCTAGTCGTACGTTTTGTGCTGCACAAAGATTCAATCTGTTTAATTTGGCCATTACAAGTAGTGGGTTAGTGATGTAGTCAAACGCTTATGTATCAATGGGCGGATCCAGGAATTTCTTCCCGGGGGGGGGGGGGGGGATAACAGCACATTTTTTAAATTTATGTTTGGTCCCCCCCCAAAAAAAAAGCAACGACTCAGCCAGCCGCTGAATAAGCGGGGAGGGGGCTGGGGGGGGGGGGGGGGGGAGTAAGAGCACTTTTTTTTTTTTTTGCTCCCGAATATTTGAAAATCGCGTCGGCCGCAAGTTCGCTTAGTGGGGGGGGGGGGGTGCAATTTTTATTTTATTTTTAATTGTTGGGGCCGGGGGGCACGTCCCTGTTTGCCAGTACATTTAGGGCGAATTTGGAGCTGATTTCAACACTTTTTGGGGGCCAGGGGGCACATGCCCCACGAGTACCATCATCCTTATCATCCTTATCTTTTGCTTATTTATTGTAAGACATATTTTAAAACTAATTCTATTTCCTTAGATTAACTATAGTATTTCCCGTCCAATTCGCGAGTTTTTCATTAAAATGGGGTTAATGTACCTTCTTTTAGTTTTCAAATCTATGAAGTTTTCGTTAGAATATATTATGTTTCAATAAAATCAATTCCCAATGTGCTTCTTTCGCTTTGAAGTCATTCGATTTGGCGCAACACGATTTTCTGACATCGCGACGGTGTACTTCTAGCATCATTTGAAGCATTCAAATAAGCCCTTTTTGCACTTAAATTGACGGTCAATTTATATTTCTCATGTATTACACACTTTGTATAGCTCATTCTTTTTCTTTAAGATTGTTTTTGTCATGTGCATTTTATCATATTTTATTTTCTTGTATTTATACACTTATACTTATTCGATTCATCTGATATTCATCAGCATTTAAGTTTAGTTGTTGAGACAAAACAAAACGACTACGGACTCGATGGTCTCAATATGTTTTAATATAAGGATCTTGTTTGTCTTGTGTTTCACCATAAATTTATCATAATTTCATCATAATTTCATTATGGAACATCGATCTTCTCTCCCTAACATACCTAATTTGAGTTTTAGTTCATCAGATAAACTAATAAATGACAGATCTATGAAAATCTTCGACCAAATAAAAAAGCGGGAAACTTGAATGATAATTGGCATGGCAAAGTCGATAAGCGCTAACTAAAATGCAAATTAAATGAATTCGAATGACAAACTCAGAAATATCGCCGGGAAATCATTGTTACAAATCCAAGGTCAGACAAACACAGTCTACAGAACACAATAAAAGCAACATTTTTAGGTGTATACAGCTTCAAAACTTTGAAATAATACAGAAGAAAATATCTTTACGAAAATATAATCGGAGCGTAATCTTTCTATATTGAGGAACAATGAGGGCGCTCGACAACAATCCCTTCTTGTGTGCTGTAGATTATAGGACAGAGTAGTGAACCCGGATCGAGTTGGACCGAGTATGACGAATACTGTTTTGTAGGGCTAGCACAAAACGAAATAATATATACCACTCTATCTATAGATTACTCTGATCCTTTCAAAAGATATTTTAAACAGTGAGACGTTCCCCTTTGTACATTTCAGAATAATCAGTTTCTTAAATCCCCCACGCCTTTTCGACTCCGTTCCCCAGTATGCTTTTGGATCCTGACCTGTATGTATGAATAAAGATTACCAAATTTTCATGACCACATATCAGTTGTCATCTCTACGCGTTCGGAACTAATATCATTTTCTATCCATGCGCAGATAGTATCTACGGACTGGAAAGCCCCCCCCCCCCCCCATCACACTCTGGATAAACTTACTTTATTACGTCATCCCTCCAATATGGGCAAGGGAAGGGGAGGGGAATCCAATCCTCATTTGTATGACAGTAGAAAAATAAGGCAATCTGAATGGCGAAAGTTTAAAATATATTTAACCAATAATGAAAGAGTTTTGAAAGTTTGGAATATGATGTACGCGATTTTTCCATTTAGTACAGATATAATTATAATTGTCGTAGAGTTATAATAAAACCCATTGTATTGTATCTTTATGTCTGTGCAGCATTTGTTTCATTCTCCCCTTTTCAGACGCGTACACATTTGTTTTCATAACATTTTTATCCTTTAGCCAGCACTGTTAAACTGGAGAACCGTTTGCTCCCAGCCTTACTTTTTTTTTTCTTTTTTCTTTTGGTTACACCGCATACAAAAATAAACTGAATGAGTAACCTTTTGTTTACTATATTTGTGAGAATAACAAATGAAGCATTCTACTTTATCTTCATCTATATGGCAATCCCCTTACATGATACAAGTGTTATAGTGTAGACCCATATATTCATGTATGTAATAGGTTGTAATAGGCCTACATTGTTTATATCAAGCACCCGATTATCAGTAGATAATAATAACCGTGGGAGTGTCGACCCATGTGCATTCATTACCTGCCGTCTTGATTTATGGGATGCATTGCCCCATGTAATCATTTTGATGTTGTTTGTAATTATGATAGGTGCCATTATCCCCATACAGATATTTATGTTATGGCAGTTCAAGATAAAATACTGGTACTCGCGTTACCATAGTAGAGGTATCGTTCAGTACCATCGCTGAATGATATAACCATGACTCCCCCCCCCCCTCCTCTTCTAGGGTAGAATAATGCTCTAGTAACGAATGATGATGAGACTAAATGTGGTACCAATGACATATAATGGGTCGCTTGTTATGAGTCGTATGAGGGACAGCGTTGTTTTAGACTTGATTCCATTCTTATTATGACAAAATCCAATCCCACGCATTATTTTTCTTGAGAATGGGTTCCACCATTTTGATCAAGGATTTCCTTTCTCAAACAAAGTTAATCCTAATAAAATTACTAGAAAAGTGGATTTAAAGACATTTTTATTCTTTGACTTTGCATGTTTCTATTTTTGTATAAATTCAATTAATTTTTGTTATAAAATCAGTTCATTCAATAAAGGAGATCCAATCCATTTTAATTTCCACTCCTTAAGATAAGAGAGGAAATGTACCTGCTGGACTTGTATTCCCTACAGTTACCCCTATATTGTGGATTTCAGCTACATATCCATGCAAAAAAAGGTTATCATTCTTTCTTGTATTCGTCTCTCAAACCAATTAAACACATACAAGGCATGGATTTAAAAAAAAAAGACATTTAATCATTTGCGGGTATTCGTATTTTTGATAAAATATGCAGACGCATTATTTACAACGCAGTTATCCACATTATTTAAAAAAAACGAAAAATAACACTTGTATGCATTCCTAAACTATATATTATCGTCACAATAAACAATAAAGATATCACAACTATGTCAATTACATATAAACTGTTCCGCATACTTTTTTGTACTGCTCATTAAACTGTCCATTATACTGTCTGTTTTAACATGGAGAAGGAAGACGCCTTCCGAAAATGTGTGTACTTGCCAAACATGAATAATACACAGTTTGATGATATTAGCATAAAACTCGCAATAATTTTATTGTTCGTTAATTTACTATAGATTCATGTTAAATATACATGCGTTAATATATATCTATTTTACAAATATTACTAGCAATCATTATTTAATGTACATCATTACGGCAATAAGTATTGCTGAATTGTTCAAAGTGTAACAGTGATTTGGAGTACTAGCAGCAAGTTCCATACTTTATGGAAATATGAGAATACCATGAATGATCACAAATGTAATATACATGATTAACTATAATATCAGGCACCAAACACACTTTGTCCGTTCGAGGAGTATCCTACTTGGCCAAAAAACTAAATAAGTTGTTAAAGCAACTGAAATATTGCACTTAGCTAATATAACAATTAGTCTCTCTATGTAAATTGTTCATAAAAAACTTTTCATTATTACCACTGCTACACAATTTTTGTCTTTCTTTTCTTTACAGGAATAGTCACTAAAAATAACATAAGATGCAAGAAAAAAAGAGTACTTAATCATTACATTTTGATATTTCTTGCTATCTTAGTGTTTTTAGCGTAATATTTTTCAAGGGGCCCAATACAAATGTAATGACCTTGCAAAACATATTCAGATCCTTACGACAATGTTTAATTGTCTAGAGTTTATGAATGTGAAATAATGAACAAAAGCACCACAAATATACAAACAATTTCAGGGGTCACTTTATTATATGTGTAAAAGCATGTGTTATTGCGTGCATAGCCAAACCTACTTTTTCATTCATAAGACAGTGCAGATGAGTTCTTTTTTCGACTGAACATAATGACGTATATCTGCTTGACCGTGTAGTTAACCAATGTCAAACATGATGTATAAGGTCCTTCAACGAACATATTGGTGTATGTCAGGTATAAGGCACGGTACGTGACAGCTCAGGCGCGGATCCAGGATTTCTTAGGGGAGGGGGCCCAACTTTTTTTTTTTTGCTCCCGAAAATTTGAAAATCGCGCCGGCCGAAAAGTCGCTCAGTGGGGGGGGGGGGGGGGGGGGGGGGGGGGGGGGGGGTAGTGAGCACATTTTTTTTTTTTGATCCTCAAAAAAATTAGGGGAGGGGGCCCAACTTTTTTTTTTTTTGCTCCCGAAAATTTGAAAATCGCGCCGGCCGAAAAGTCGCTCAGTGGGGGGGGGGGGGGGGGGGGGGGGGTACAGAGCACAATTTTTTTTTTTGCTCCCGAAAATTTGAAAAACGCGCCGGCCTAAAATTCGCTCAGTGGGGGGGGGGGGGGGGGGGGGGTAGTGAGCACATTTTTTTTTTTTGATCCTCAAAAAAATTTCAATTTGCACCACCCCCCCCCCCCCCCCCTTGAGCGTCAGGGGGGACCCAACCCCCCAAAAAGGTAAAAATCACATGATTTTACATGATATTTTTCTCAAGGGGGCCCCCCCCCCTGGACCGCCACTGTGACAGCTTCACCGGTAGTGTGTAGTCATCACTGGAACTCAAACAATGTGAGAAATGGGATGAATCATATACCCCTCTCTTTCATCCTGTAGGAGAGGACAACATGTATTATGATATATTCAGAATACATGAATGCATAAACCATACTTATATCATTCTGAAAAGAAAGAAAGCAATTCTCACAAATAAAAATACAGCATGAATTTTATTATTGAATGAATATTTTCGAATCCCTTATTTCAGTATGATAACCGGTAACGCACGAGAAAAGAAAGGAGAAGAGAAAGGAAAAAAGAAGAGAAAAGAAAAGAGAAAAAAAGATAAAGAAGAAAGCCCCTCCCTCCCACTCCGGGGTCGGAGGGACCGAATTTATGTTCCCAACATTTCCGATAGAGAGTTACTTTTCACGCAACAAAATCCGGCCCCTAATACACAAAAATACGGCCCGTACTGACTTTACACACCGGAGGTAGATGGGTGCTTTCAAAGAGAGGGAACATACATGTGCGTACCCTAGATAACACTGAGTGGGTGGTGGGGGGGGGGGAAGAAAAGTCGGTGAGAAAGGGGGAAAGACAAGGAAATGGCGCTAAGTGACAGTAACGACGAATAAGGGAAAACTGTAATCGGGAGATTTGGGGTCATTCCAGAAGGCTTGGCAAACGTTATTGAATAGAGGGGGGCCGGGCCGGCCACATAAAATCTCGAGCCGCGGATTCAAAGTTAAACTTTAAAACAGCCCCTGCGGTCATCACTCTTTAGTGAGAAATTTGAAAAGGGCACAATATTTTGTATGTCTTTTAAAAAGAAGTTTAATATATACTCAACAGTCAAATTTTAAATTAACGATAGGGCCGCTTCACAACTCTTATTTTGCCCTTCATTTGGATTCAGCTCATACCAACTCGCTTGTGCTTGTATTTGAACTCATGTTGGTAGTAATCATAGACAGGAGCGGCAATCATGGGCCCGATAGGGGGGCACGTCACCCAGGAAATTTAGAAGTATAGCTAGAAAGAAATATAGCGGAAAGAACGTACATATTGGGCTAAGGGATTTTCTAGAATGCATAATTTCAGCATTCAACATTGCAAAATCTCGCTTGGTCGCTACGCCCCGGCCCTCGCCCGATAACACAAAACTATAATGCTCCCGGCCGTGATTTATCCATGGTTGGTGTAATAGATTTTTTTTCCCTTTCATTTCTACTAACCTAATTGTGTGCTATAACAATCATGATTGTTTCATTTTCCCTTTAAGCAGGCGCGTAGCCAGGGGCGGTAGGGGCAGTAAGAGGACATAGGACGAAAAAGGAGCAGACAAAGAAACATTTTTTAAAATTCTGACAAGTCGAGAACGATACAACGAATCGTCTTCTTTCTCTAATAATTTAATGAAACGTTAAGCTTCCGCGCAAAGCGGAGGAGGAGGGAATTGAATTCAGAATTCAGAAAAGGATTAAGAGTCGAGAATGGTACAACGAATCGTCTTCTTTCTCTAATAATTGAATGAAAGGTCAAAGCTTCCACGCTTCGCGCGAGAGGAGAGGGGGAACGGAATTCAAACAAGGATTAGGAGTCGAGAATGGTACAACGAATCGTCTTCTTTCTCTCATAATTTAATGAAACGTCAAAGCTTCCGCGCTTCGCGCGGGAGGGGGGGGGGGGAAACTCTATTCAGACAAGGATTAAGAGTCGAGAATGGAACAACGAATCATCTTTTTTCTCTAATAATTTCATTAAACTATGAAAGGCCAAAGCTTTCGTGCTTCGCGCTGGAGGGGGGCTAACTTCAGTCAAGTAATAAGAGTCGAGAATTGTACAACAAACTTCTTTCTCTAATAATTAATGAAAGGGCAAAGCTTCCGCGCTTCACGCGGGCGGGAGGAAACTGAATTCAGACAAGGATTAAGAGTCGAGAATGGTACAACGAATCGTCTTCTTTCTCTAATAATTGAATGAAACGTCAAAGCTTCCACGCTTCGCGCGAGAGGGGGGATTGAATTCAAACAAGGATTAAGAGTCGAGAAAGTTACAACGAATAGTCTTATTTCTCTAATAATTTAATGAAACGTTAAGCTTCTGCGCTTTGCGCGGGAGGGGGAAAACTGAATTCAGACAAGGAATACGAGTCGAGAAGGGTACAACAAATCGTCTTCTTTCTCTAATAATTAATGAAAGGTCAAAGCTTCCGCGGGCTGGAGGCTATAGCCCCCCCCCCCCCCCCGATGAAAATGTCAAAAATTGTACCGGTATGGTGCTTCTAATATGACCTTGGAAAAACGGTCTGCGCAATTTCCAAATGTCCGGCCCCCCTATTGGAAAATCCTGGATCCGCGCCTGCACATGGACTTACTTCAGTAGCATCGCATGGAACTAGGCACTAATACTGGCTTCATTGGGGGACTCGATCACACCACTCTTACTATATATAGATGTATGAAATGTAAATAAAAAGACAAGTACATCCTAATATCGTCGGCCTTATGCCAAAAGGGCCTTAACCCGATTTTGGGGGTTATTGAGTTATTAACATCACCTTGTAGATTTTATCATTCTCTTTAAAATGATGTACTTCACTTGTTGAAATTCGATTTATTTATGAAGATAATTACGAATTTCAAAAGGGCCTTAACGCGTATCTCATCTTTTTTCTTACGCCAAAAGGGCCTTAACCTACATGGCAAATCTTTTATCAATGATAGATTATTTCGTAATTTCCATTTAATTCAATAAATATCAGTAGAAAACACCATTAAAAACATAATTAGTCTAGAATAGACACAATGTATAACACTACTGAAGGCCCAGCATGAGACCGACATTGCCGGTCTTATGACTGAATGTAAATAATCACAAGATTTTTAAAGATGGTCCTTGAGATATAATTTTTACACTGGTACATTATTTTGTGAAAATATGCTGATCAATTCAGACAATGGGGAAGTGTCGATCGCTGACCTCTTTACGAACTCTTTGATTATTCTATCTCGTATTAAAAAGTGTTGGGTCGAGAAGCTTATTATTTTCATAGATTTCCTGCAGGTTTTGTTTCCAGAAAATGTCGGGTAAACTGCCCACAATGTTTTGGCTATAAGTGGCCATGGCAGTGGCATGGTTTTTTCACAAACGTTAAATACGGCCGTTAGGGAAGTACCGCTTGATTATTCACAAAAGTTCGTGTAACCCGAAGAGGCGAAGGTCCGGTCGAACGTAAGCCCTGGATTTTACACATAGAGCATGCGCACAACATGTTACAACGATTTGTGCCAACGTAGCAATATACACGATGGAGTAGCTAAAACTAAAGTTGAGACTACCGATTTAGAGCCTCAACAGCATCTCACACCTTTAGATCGGACAGAAGCCTGAAGCCGAGTTTGAATTTAAGGTACTGTACACCCTCATTATGATTCGTTTCATTAATAGGTGACCACTAACAATAAAACTAGACATGGAATTCGTTACATAGACGTATTGGGTGATCTGCCGCTTTGATCGAGACATGACACATGTAGACACTCAATGGGAGATTCTTTTTGTATATTTTAATTCCACCCTCCACTTATATAACAAGCCTATGTACAAGCTCATTCAGTAATCATGGATGTATAAACAGTAGAAATGATTGTGCTGACGCTTGTTCGGTACAACCCTGTTACCATCAAATTAATGACTGGAGAAGGCGAACAAACGACAAAATATGACGACTTTCATAAAGTTAAAGTTCTGATTATACGAATATGTTAGATCGTACAGAACAGCAAAAAAAACGATGTTGACGGTCAATAATCGTGAGGACCAAATTTGCAGATGAAAATTGTGAGAGAGATAACGTATCGATGGAGATTAGTAGGAAACGAGGTATTAGGGACTTTTAGATTCGCACGAAGACAATAGGGATTGCTACGGTCGACGTCCTTTTAATGCACTGCCTTGAATGGACGTCACACGTATCAGTCCACGAAAATCTAATAGTCCCTATTCATCGAATCTGACTATGAGACCAAAGGCTAGGCTGCATGCTAATTGCATTTAATGTCTTAAATTCTTATGATCATGCTTATGTTTCATTCAACGATCCAATATAATGATGTTAATGTAAAATGATGTATTAATATATGATTTGATGAATGAAGTACTGATGAACTGATGAACTGGTAGATTGAACTGATGTGAAATGAACTGAATTGATGAGCTAAACTGATGAACTGATGAATGAACTGATGAACTGATATATTGAACTGTGACCTGAACTAAAGTGATAACTTAACTGATGAACAAAATACTGAGAAACGATTATGATCAAAATCATGATCACTCGAAGCTAAGCGAAAACGAAACTAAAACAACGGAGATATTGCTCGCGAAAGACGGGAATGTAGAATCCAGTTTTGAAGGATAGTCATGTCCCTTAGAGAATACACGCAAAATGTGAAAAATTTACATGCCTCCTTTCATCGCAATAAAAAATATGACAGGCTTTGTAAATCAGTTCCATACGTAGCCGTTTGTGTGCCCCCCCCCACCCCCACCCCCACAGCCATACGATGAAAGGAGCAAGGAATTTGTATTCAATGGAATTATTTTCCCCCTCAATCATGTGCATTTATACGTTTATTCTTAGGGTGGAATTCGCTGTAATAAGGAAATCGTTTGTGATGAAAAAGGGCAGTTTATAAAATATACCGAGTAATATAACTTGATGTAGCTAAGTACAATGACATAACTGTCGTGTGTAGTGTACTGTGCTGTAATGTTTTCAATGTACAACTAGCATTCAGACGTATAAAAGACACAATTTGTCGTCTTATCATAAATTATGTCGTAAGGTATACGATCATAATGCATGATGACATGGGATTAATGAGTACATCTCACCTTTTGTCATATAGTCAAACTATCTGATAAAATACTGGAAATGCAACATGTGAGCCTCACACTTACGACTTACAACACTTAACAATACTGATACATAAATACCTTTATTGAATGTTATGAGATCTATAAATTGTAAACAATGTTCTCTAAAATTAACCGCTGCGACCCCTTTTCATTGCTAATTGAACGCCATTAAAAACGATGGTGCTTGAAATGAAGACAGGTTAGATATGCTAATTCAACAAATATTTTCTTCATCGCACACTGTAATAAGCCAATAAACCTTGTAATCTTAAAAAATATAAATTTATTGTTCTATTGCCGCCTTTTTGGGGCGTATTTTCTAACAAAACTGTAAAGAAAGCACCTGTTGCAACATCACGTGATAAATTATATTGCATATTTTATAAAAATAAACCTCATTATACCTGGCAAATGCGAAAACTTCTTACATAAATATTTTGTAGCCAGACCCTATGCAGGTTTGTGCTTATCAAATTGTTGCCTTCTCAGGCATTGTAATGGTATATACAAAGAGCTATAAACCTTCCTTTCTCTTTAAATATGCTTGTGGTATCGGTAGAAAATTGAGGAAACGAAAATATCATGTCAGGACATACAATAGGCTTTGAATGAGCTAACAAGAAGCTCACAAAAGGCTGAGTATTAAGGCCTGTATACAAAGGCTCTTCTCATTCACCAGAGAGGTGTTTATGTTAGCATTTGAAATTCGTCCTCAAGGCAAATATTGTGAACTACGGTAATTTACAGTGACATGAAAGAAGGAGGGGCCGTATTAGGCCTTATTAGGGTTAAAGGAAACAGAACCCCGAGAAATACATTAACTTAATATTCTTAGAGATGTATTATATTATTACCCATAAATCTACAAGATTCCCCATCAAAGTGTATGAGAGAGGTATAAAGCAAAAATAATGTACATTTTCTCAGCACGACATAGGCATCGTCATTTTATTGATAACGTGACGTACTATGCGAAGTCGTCTATCAATTAAATGTATTCAAATTTATGGATGCTTCTTTCCCAGACGTGTGTGGTGATGAAGCATTTCATTCACCTGCTATTATCATTTGTACTACAATTGTCAGAAGGCAAATTGCAAAAATAAGTTGGTGCTCTTCTGGGACGAAGGTTTCTCGTAAATGAAATAGATTTGTCAAATGCAATAGTGTACTTTTTATAAATGAATTTAGTTACATTTGTTCCCCTGTTATTTATTTTTATCTTCTCAGTTATGATTTTGTTCTTGTTTCGCCGAGCGATGATTTTTGCTTGGTTTAGATTTTCTCTTTTTTTTGCTCTTATAAGCTACCATAGGTTAAGTTCGGCACTGTCGCCATGTTCTTCAGTCAACGCAGTGCACAGTCAGAAATGTAGTCCAGTTTGACTCATTTACCAGTTAATCCGTCAGTTGCCATTCAAGTATTCCCGACGAAGTTTTGTCCCGCCACAGAAGTGAGTGTTTAGATTAATATAAACTGGAATGTGAACTGATAAAACGGAAAATAAGATAGTTTCAAGTTGAACTGTAAAATAGATTCTAAAAAAACTGTATTTAACTCATTAGCATAATGCACGTGTGGCATTAATTCCAAGATGGCTGCGCCTAAAATGGCCGCGCCCATGAGACGTACTTTTAGTCATGTGTTTTTCAGGTTAAATAATAATTGTCAAAATAGAATTACAGTATTAGGCAGATATTGTTTTATGTCATTTATAGAGTAAACAGTGTATATATGTAGAAGTCCTAAAGATAAAGGATGTTTATATTTGTGCATGCTAGAATCTTGGATTTTATGCAGTTTGTTTGGGTGACAAAAGTTGGTCTGTGGAATTTGATTTAGCTTGCTTAAAAGTTGCAAGACACCATTTATTGACTAGCTGATAGGTTTAGCTTCGCACCTCTAGCATAGTATTTGGACTGAGAATTGAAAGAAGGTGTTTAATCATTTTTAAGAGTTAATAATGTAACTTGAAAGGCTTGCTGTAGTGCATGTGTGGATTACAGGAGTAGATTACAGATGTAAATTACAGGTGTAAATTACAAGTTATGCCAGATAGTTTATTTTGTATTGAAGTGTAATCTCTAGATTATTACTGGGAAGTTTTATGCATGTCAGATATTTAAGTTTAATTCATCAAACAGGGTTAAATTGTATGAAGTCATTTTATAAGACAGTTTTTCTTAGGCGAGCATAAATATGCAAATTAGGTGCCTGTCAAAGTCAGTCGAAGGTCATATAGCACATTTAAAGTGACAATCTATTGTTGAGGTTTTTAGAAGGTATTTAAACTATGAAGATAGATGAGAATTATCAAGCTTGTGTATGGATGCAAGATAAAGATGTTTACAGTTATTTTGGTTCATGCAAATTGGCAGTGATCTGTTTAAAGGGAAGTCTGGTCAGTTTTAGAAACTCTGAAAGTATGAGTATTTGAAAGTAATGCATATTAGAAAATGCATAAGGTTTTGTAACCATTGGTTACTCTGGATTTTTGTTAGTTAAAGGACGAGGTCACGATTGACAGTTTATAGAACAAAAGCAAATGTGTTTAAATGAATCTTTATAGATACAGTTACTTGGTTTGTTTAGATAATTTGGATTATATATTGCATTCTTGTGTAACATGAATGATATACTAAATCTGTCTTTGTTATTTTATCTGTCTTTACAGATCGAATAAATAAGCTTCACAGCTTAATATCTCCATTTACGGCTGGACTCCCAAACTTCATTTTTCCCTTTCCTCAACTATTCAGTTCTCATTGAAAAGTAAAGGTTTCGTTATTGATTTAAAAATTCTTTCCAACTAAAGCTTGGTGCATGATACATGTACAACTTTAACTGGTATGTCACATTTTCAAGAAACTGGCTGCGCCCATGTCATGCTAAAAGGCATCACGTCATGCCAGGAATATCTTCATATATATATCTCTTGTACATTTTCGTAAGGATTGTTACATATCAAAGGGCAGGAATTTATCTAATTTTTCCGAATACCTACACTTATTCTTTGGGATCAGGTTTCCTTTAAAGTTGCTAAAATTCACTAAAAATCAGTTGCTAAAATTCACTAAAAATCATTGCTAAGATTGCCTTTGGGACATAAAGCTAGATATTATTATGACTGAAAAAAAATGTTATTATTTTGAAAAACATTAAGAAAATACTGGAAATAGAATGAAAAAGACATAGGTGTGATCATGGCAGCCGAGGATGACGAAGTTGATTTAAATTTGACGAAATTGGATGCGAAATGATGAAAATGATTGGACAAAGTTAAAAAAGGAATGACCAAATACGAAATTGACTATAAAATGTGCAAGATCAAGGAGTTTCGGGACGAAATTGAATGAAAACAATTATGAAATTGATTGACCAAAGTGTTAAAATGAAAGGGGAAACCTGAATATACACCGTCGGTAATCGTGAGAACTTGTCTCTCCCTGTTTGCTTAATCCTCCTCGCACAAGTTAAGAAAAAAAAGAACAAAATAATAATTTCCTTTATTATGAAGGTTAAAGAGAATGTTGATAATTATCAGTTGAAAACAATGAGTTATTTATCAGTTTCTGAATATCTAAACAACATTATCTAGCACTGCGGTATATTAGTGAGAACTCTTGACTCTCATACAAAATGTTCGTTCCTTGCTCAGTGCTACTGCTAACATCCTTGGGCATGGTGATTTGCCCACATATTTCCTCTCGACCCAGGAATACCTGTTAACGATGGGGTAATAATAAATACAGAGCCTGCAGGATAAGAAATAAATACATGACAGGAAAATAATGTTTTCTTTTCCTTTCTCTCCCTTTTTTAAGATTATGACTCATCCAGTACCGTAGAAAGTAATTAAAAAAAAACTGGTTTTAGTTCACTGTGATTGTTCATGTCAATTACTTTCAGTTCAAGTCCATATTGCTAGTTTGATGATAATGGCCTTGGTTACTTTGGGCCTTCTTCCCTCGGTGGTGGTGTTGGTTACTATGGCATCACTGACCACATCGTGGTCAATCAGCGAGCCATGCTTGTTTGGAGAATCGTAAGTATTCAAAATAATTATGATTCCCTACTTATTATATCGCTCCTTTTTTTATTAATAAAAAACAGCTTGAAATGTTCTTGATTAAGTTCTATTTGTGATTGTTGTAAATTTCAGTAACATTGTATCCTTAGGAACGTAAAGTTATGCCCGGCAATATCACAAAGACAAAGCAACAAAAACTCATATATCCCTCACAGCTTTTGTAAATAAATTTAAAATAAATTGAAGTTTTATTCAACAACAGGGATGGGGCGGGTCCATAGGAATAAAAATATGATTATGATGTCATGCTAGCGTTAGTAAGATCTGTTGTTTGAGTAATATATTTACATTTAGTTTTTACTTCTGGTAATGATTGAACACGATTGTTTTCCAAAAAATCACAGGAAGCACTTACAAAAAATGAACAAATTTAAACTGAAGGTACATGTATATATATATGCATAAGTAAAGGATAAGGTACAATGAGTACAACATGACAAATAGAACACCTTTGAATACATTTTTTTAACCACAACAAAATCATCAAAATTATAGTTAAGAGATTTTTTCCCATTTTCAATTATTCGATGCAGTTCCTATCAAGTTATTGGGTCTTATAAGCAAACTTACCAGCAGCTCAACTTTATCGACCACCTCTGGGGGGGTCGTCTTCAATACTACAGGCAAGTTACCTACTGATATCGTTTATTGAAATTTACTAATAGTTTTGTTTTGTTAATTCTCAATAAAACCGATGGTCCTGATATACTTCAAAAATTTAAAATTTCCAATCAAAAATTCATTCGTAGTGGTAGTGGTTGTTGTTCATATAGCTCCGTTTAGTCTCATTTCACAACGCCCCCTATCGTCCGAGTCAGCAGCCTTACATGTTAGCCTATGGAATTTTCCCCAAACAAATCGTTAAAATTCATTTTGTTTTTAAACGAAAAGCACTTCCACCCCGACTTTGGTTATCACTAGCTCTTTCATCGGAACCCTCATGTGCAATTGACTTTTGAAAGTTCACCCACCGTAATTTGATCAAAATAGGTTGCAAGCTCGTCATTGCCTATAATACACATGTGAAACAAGTCGAACTTTGGACTCAGTTTGCCAAGCGATTTGAAGATTATAGGTCAAGCACACGAAGGATAAGAAGCATGAATTATCATAGATCACTTCTGCTTGGTTCATTATGTCCATTTCATCCAACCCCCCACCGTCATTTTTCCATTTAGCAAAAGCAAACATTTTGCCGAGGTAAGCAAAAACATGAACATTTATGAACGGTCAGACAATACAGCCTTTTAGTACGTAACGTATAGTGAATGGGAATGGGCGATGATCCGTCCAGGAGGTAGAGGTCAGTGGTTTGTGCTGGCAATGTTCCAGCGAGCGAAAATGAGACAACCGGAGCAATATGGGTGATGTTGATGATAGTTGAAGAAATAGCCTCTCATTTAAAGCCATCCTTTATTTCCAGTAATTCAGCTCGTTTTAGTTTTCTTCAATCACTTGGTCAAGTATATATATATATATATTTACAAATGCGAAGAAGACAGAACGGGAACGTGTCCGTTATGGTCTTTGAGGTTAACATCTTACAATCTTGCACCAGAAAAACTATCAATACCATATTTACATGTAAGTCAGATGTCTATTCACTCTGCACAAGAAGAATCTCCCCATACCGAAAACACACAGTTATAAACCTTTTTATTCTTCGGGGGGGGGGGGGGGAGGGGGGCGGTAAGGCGTCATTATATGACCAACTACCATCGCATTTGAGTACTATCTCCACAATACGGTCATTTTAATCTAGCATATCTACTGTACAAGGGGTGTTTCCATTTACTGTATCACTTCTTTCTGACCTACCTGACACTTTGATCTGACCCAGTTTTGTCCTACTCATTTTCTACACAGAGGCATTTAATGAGATTCTGTGACTGGCTTTTTTGTTAGTGAATATTCATGACATTATGCAAATTATTAAGATCGCACAATTCACGAGCGCGGTCATCTTTTCGTCGCGCGAAAAATACAGATCAACTGGGCTTAGCGCGGGAAAGTCTGAACAGCTCGGGCTAGGCTATATAAGTAATCGCCGAGGAATGGTTGCACTTATGTTGGCACGCCAGTCATTGTTCGTAATTAGCTGTAAAAAATGTTGTAATAAATAACAAGTTTGGGTAGGAATTCACAATATAATACAAAAAATAGTTACAATAGAGAACTCACAATAAAATAAAAAATAGTTGCAATAGAGAATGGGCGGATCCTGGAATTACCAAAAGGTGGGGGAGGGGGGGGGGGCACTAATCCTAAATTTAATGACAAGCAAATGAAAAAGGATTATCAACATCATCAATATTTTTGTTGTCGTTTTGCCCCGGGGGGGGGGGGGGGCATGCGGCCAGCCGCAACAAAGCGTACCACATGCTTATGTGAGCATTTTTCGTCCAAAGGGGGGGGGGGGGGGCGCAATCCATGTTTATTTGCATACTCTGGCATTGGCGGGTCCAGGGGGGGGGGAAACCGGCCTTTGCACCCCCCCCCCCAGGCATTCAGCCCGTGGGGGAGAAGGGCCTCGCGTGTCAGTGAACGAACTGACCTTCATTCCTTCCTCTGTCCATGTCTTTGGTTACTAGGCAACATATTCCGCAGTAGTTTACAATTACCAGCCCATCATAATGTTCAATTTATTTGTGGCTGTCTTCACTTCTTGAAACAAAAGCTCATTGTGATTCAGATATTCAACAATTATTTATGAAATAATTATGATATTGTGAAATCCTACCAAAACTCGTTATTTCTTTTTATCAAACAACATTTTGTTCAGCTAATTACAAACAATGACTGGTGTGGCAGCCTAAGTGGAAGCATTCCAGCGGCGATTACTCATATAGCCTAGAGGCTGTTCACACCGGCAGAGATAGCGAGGTATAGCGCGCGCTAGACTGCGCTATCTCTGCGGTGTGGAATGTACAACGTCGTTTCGGTCCGCCCAACAGCGAGCCACGGCGAGCCAACACTAGAGCACCTCTTGGGGGTGGTCCACGAGACCGCGCTATCTCTGCCGGTGTGAACCCGAGCTACGAAAGCACGCCGGAAGTCATCGTTCTACACGCGGGGAATTTTAAAATCATTCTTTTTTGGTGCGATATAAATCTGAATCGGTACAACTTAACACTCCGGGTTCGTAATAGCGCGCGAAATCTTGACCGCTCTGACCTCATGACGTCACGCGTCATGGCAACAGGACCTCTCAAATAAGGGGCTGCTACGATAGACCGCGCTATCTCACTGCGGTGTGGATCCGGCGAATGCCAATGGGCGGACCGTGGGTCGCGCTACGATAGGGCGATCCACGGTCCGCCCACCCCCCCCCCCCCCCCCATTTGCGGTGTGAACACGCCCCTAGCCCGAGCTGTTCAGACTTTCCCGCGCTAAGCCCAGTTGATCGTATTTTTCGCGCGACGAAAAGATGACCGCGTTCAAGAAATGTGCGATCTCTATTAATTTGCATGATGTCACGAATATTCACTAGTAGAAGAGCCGATACCAGAAACTGTCTCATGAAATTGCCTCTGTGTAGAAAATGAATAGGAAAAAGTGTGTCAGATTAAGGAGTCAGGTTGGTCAAAAAGAAGTCGTACAGTAAATGAAAAACACATTTTACAAGCTTATATCGATGAATCCTAATCTTTTGTTGTAATTTTAAACATGTTCTTTCATTTTTTTAGGGGCCTGTTAGATTTTGTAACCTACCACACAACCCCACTATTTAGACCTTCTCCTCCTTACGCGTACCCTTTTTGCACATTCAAAACAATATTTACGGCTCCAAAATTGAGAACTCAACCAGCACCCACAAAATGCACTCCCAAAGGCTAAACTGCTTCAAGAGAAATAAAAAAAAAAAAAACCCATCTAATTCAGCCATACGCATACATTCCAACTGAACAAGCAGGACCCGATCATCTCTGCCACTCCCGTTCTCTCTCTCTCTCTCCCTCTCTCTCTCTCCCACTCTTTCTCTCTCTCCCTCTACTCTCTTTCTCTCTCTCTTCCTTTAAAAAAAAATTACTACACTCTAACGCACTCATTTTCGATTACTTCTCTTTTCCCCCCTTTTTCCTCTACCCTCTCTCAATATCTATACTTCAACACCTTATAGCGCTTTCCATTAACTTACTCATTTTTTTAGGGATTTAAGACAACGTCCACCGATACACATTCCACATTTCTGATGTTTCGTGTCAACATTTTGTTTGTTTATTTTTTTTTTCTTTCTATGACCCAATCACTGACTGCTTTAAATCAATTGTTGGGCATGTATGAATTAAATTGAATGAAATGGGGTATTAAGAACACAAATAATCACGTCCAGAGGCATAGCTTTTTAACATGCCCTACTGTTTTCCACACACAAAAACATCAATTATCTTATCCACATGTGAATAATAATTGTCAAGTTACTAGTGTTCAATTAGTATGATTTTACGTAAACATCATTGTTACCAGTAATGTATTTTATATTATGTTCTTTATGTTATGTACTATTATTTGTAAATAGTAAATAAAGAAAATTAAGCTTAAACTTGAACTGTTCGTATTTGACTATGGTTTTTACTATGTTAATTTGACTTTCGTTCCATTATTATTGATAAACATGTGTTTATCTCTTGTGTCCATGTAGAACAGTGGTATTATGTTCATTCCACTGAAATGGCCTATTCGCCATATTTATATATGTATATGATATGTGTATTTTGACGTTTGATTACTGCTATGTAAATAAAACAAACATTAAAATAAACAAACACATTTTAGTGAAAATTGAAACGAATCAAGGATGTTAAGGAGTATACACAATTCTTTGTACTGGTTTCTTGTAGAATACAGTACCGTGAGGTCATAACGGTTAGTACTAGATGTTGTGGGGGGTTCTCAGAACCTTTTTGTATTAGAATTGGTAAGTTACATGAAGACTATTAGAATAAACTAGACATTGAATTTGTTACGGAGATGAATTAGGTGATCTGCCGCTTTAATCGAGACAGAACACGTGTAGAAGCCTCCACTCATATTACACGCCTGCATGTGTAAAAGCTCCTTAGGAGATTTGCTACACTACGTGACCGATCACCTAATAACACAGAGTCAATGAGAAATTTGGACTTTAATCAGAATTTAGACCACGATCCTGTCTTCTGATCAAAAATTGAATAGCAGTACATTTGTAGAGTAAAGTCTCAGCTACAACATAATACAATATGGGAGACATCAGAGTAGGGATAGATGAGATATATTCAAAACAACAACGGCAAATATTACATAATGGAATCAAATTCATTTGTTCTCCTTTATGTCGACTATGTTGACGTCAAAGCATTCTAACAGCAAACGTGACACATGAAATCGCATCTCCAATTCGTACCCTATCCGAACGTTATATAAAAATTGGGGGATAACCAGCCATTCTGAAGAGTTAAAGTGGATTCAAAATAGGTACTTTTTTACCATTTTGTGAAATTTCTGCATATGCGCGCGTGAGTCAATGTTGAGGTTTAACGAATGTCTATAAGCTAAATTTAGTTCAATAATGGCTAAAAGTTATTACAAATTGCTAAGAACAGTATTAGCAACACAATACTCGATCGTGAAAATTGGAATAATACATTCAATACAGACGGCACACGCAATAAAACGCGAGCGCGGACGCTTTTTTAAAATATAAAAAAATGAATTATTAAAAAAAGGTCTGAAACGTGTAGTAAATCGGTAAAAGCATTTTGACCAATTTTAAAGTTTAACGCACGCGTAAGCGTCCGCCATGATGGGCGCATGGACACTCAGTGTGACCAAAGGTTTACCCAAGACGTCAAGTTTATGCATATCAAATATCATTCAAAAATAACCATGCATGTATGACGGAAATTCGGTCAATATTATAAATTAACAAAATGGCGCCTCAATACAAGTAGATGACGTCACGCATCAATAATACAAATTATCTTTGTTACGATCAATAATCATGCATATGGCACATGTCATGAATATTTTCTTGTCATTATTTATGTCATTCATTCAATATGAAGCAAACAAAATCAAAAGAGAAAGAATATATTTTAAAAAAGAGATTCTGACGAAATCAAAAAGTGATCGATCTGCTACGCTACAGGGCAGATCACTTAAATACAAATGTTTTTAAAACGACTGGTTCATATGTAAGAAACCATTACTCAATTTTAAGAAAACAAAGTATGTATTATTACATTCTAAAAGGAAAAAAAATCCATCAAACACTGACCGGATAAGAATTGAAAATACTGTTATTGAGAGAACTGAGTCAAAATTTTCTTAGGCATTCTTATTCATGAGTCACTTGACTAGAATTATCACATTGTTAATATATTTTCTAAACTTTCAAGAAGTATATATTAGGTGTTTTACCCCAAAGTCAGATATGTTATACCTAGCAGAGTTATGGTGGTCAGTATCTATAATGCTATTATTTTACCACACCTCCATAATTGTAATGAGATATGGGGCAACACATATAAAATCTGTAATGATAAACTGTACGTTTTTACAAAAACGTGCTATACGACTGGCAAAAGAGTGACTTTCGTTGTCCGTGTTTACCACTATTTGTTAAATTGAAAATTCTCCAAGTGTTTGAACTTTTAAAACTTAATATATCAGATTTTATGTTTACGTATCACAAACAGATTCTCCCAGTATTTGTTGATAATATGTTTAGAACTAAATCATCATTCCATACGTATCACTCTCGTAAACGGGAAATCGTTGTGTTCCTATTACTCGTTCAACTATAAGAACCTATTCTATACGTTTTACAGGAGTAATTGAATGTAATTAAATTTGTAATAACCTTAAATCCAGCTCCACACTTTCTCGTTTTAAACTTTACATTTTTTAAGCAATGTCACCTTTGACTGAGTAGACCCTTTCTTATCTTTATGTTTCTCACATCTTCCCTTTCTTCTCTTTCTCGTTCTGAACTCTCCTTTTTTGTATTGCTCTTGTGTGTTAGTGTGAGGCTGTGGGTGTGTGCATATACATAAGTGATACCTGCTACTAGTTAATGTTTTTTCTTCTAAATTCACGTATATATACCTAGTAAGTTTGATTTGATTTCGATATTAAATTTAATATTGTGTTTACCTTGATAGGGGTCTCATGTACAAGCACGATTTGCTTCTTAGAGGTCCTAGCCTATTATATTTTCTGTATTTATGATTTGTAATGTTTTTTATGATGCCAAATAAACTGAATTATCATATCATTTAATTTAGAGGAATACGACCAAGATAAATTTGTTCTGACTACGTAGACTTTGTCAGAGGCAATATTAAATTTCTCTTTTTCGCTCTCCCTCTCTCTGACCCTTGATCTCCCTCTCTCTTTCTCTCTCTTCTCTCCCCCTTTCCCCCTTTCCTCTCTCAATTTCTCTATTATTTTTTTATATATGCACGTATTTACCATGCAATAGTTATCTTGGACTTTGTAGCTTTGTTGATCCCTAGATCATCTGAAGTGACCCATATGAATTAGTTTTGCTCGATTTGGACAGTTAACGCGACGTAGAAAATACCAGCACTTAACGCTGTGCGGAGTCAAACGCAGATTTTACTGATACGCGATTGATACGCGTCGCACACGTACAGGAGCGTAGCTGAACAAAGTTACGTACATTGGACATGTCCATTATAGCACATGGGGGTGTATAGGATGTTAGGCTCATAAGCCTAGCTGTGTACAGTATAGTGGAAATTGGGACTCGGACCGTCAGAACAAATAATAACTTGTTAAGATTAGAGTGCATGATATCAGTGTTTTGATCACATGGGTCTCCTGAACATGTGGTACATATAAAGAGAACGTTGTATGTATTCTGCCGTGGCACACACACAGGCCCAATACATCCCCAACGCATCACACACACAGTACGTAGGCCTACACAGAGATACCCTTGGCAACACACACGGCATATTAAGCGCATATAATGGCAATTCAGTGCGCGTAGTATACGGTGTACACTGCACTGTACAGTCATACACGCGTATACCCTGCACGAAGAATGGATACGGTCCGGAAGCCTGATACACAACAAAATTCTCTTAAAGGTAAAGACCAGTAATGGTCATGCGATTGCATTGTGAAAGAAACGTTGTGGAATCGATCAGAAAAGGTTGATCATCTAGCATCTGCAAGGTTCTGGAATCATCAAAATGATAAGAAATTTAGCCCATTCTTCGTAAAGTTACAAGCACTATACACAGAAAGATGTATATGGGACTACCCTATATCTCTCACACGACCATGAGAGAAACAAATTTACCAAATATATGAATTATTAGGCGGTTTCCCGGCAAATTTTGTATCATCATGTATTAGTCAAAACATATTCTTTCACATGATTGGTAATGAGAGCTTCCACTTCATTTTTTTAAATTGGGGCGTTTCCAATACTGGTCTTTACCTTTAATCATGGCTACATACCTATAAATAAATCTTAATTTCACTAATTTTGCAAACGTATTGTTATTTATGATATGGAAAGATTTGTTGCTATATAATTTTTTTATAGTTTGGTTACATTCATTTAACTAATAGATATGAATAAGTGGCATTTTATTACCATTAAACGTCATGCTCAATTAGACATCAGCGTTGTAAGAGCGAGCAATACATAACTATTGCACACGCACATCGACTCAAGAAAGCCACTCCAGGTTGTATTTTCTTACAGACATAACGATTTGTCAAGTCATTTTGACGGACCTATTTTTCAACCAATCATAATAAATCTAATATATTATGAAAGCTGAGGAAATTACCTGTGTTCTCGACATGGTATATCATTTTGTAGCTTATACCGTTCGCGCGTTAGTACAATGGGAAAGTCACACAGGGGGCGTGAACAAGCACATTTCTTCTAAATTACGCTTAAATCTCTTCCAAATTCTACCCTTAAGTGTTTTGAAATCTTAAAAATGACGGAATTATCTATTTTCGAAAAATATTTAAAGTTTAATACATGATTAAAAAGAGGAAATATCAGGCATTTTATAGATATTGGTATCTATTCCGGACAGGCCCCACAACTAATGCTAAACCTATCAAACCCGGCCAAAGTACGATTTTTCTGATTCCTTCCCATGCCTTTATAACAGGCGCTGAAAATCTCTTTCTTTAGTGCGGACGGGGTGAACGCTTAACTGTCCCATGAAATTGATATGTCTGCTTCCGGATGAGGAAAGAAGGATCATGAGAGTTCGAAATAACAGGAAATAACACCCACCTCGTATTTGGCCTAGGCCTAATTTGTGAAAATATGGGGAAAATCCCCAAACATGATTTCCCTACAAAGTATATTTCACTACAACTACAAGCCTACTTGTACTAGGCAGATATCCTGATAGTTTGCAAACACAAAGCCTTGCCAGTTGCTGTGCATAACAGTTTCTGTACAGTGAGACTAGGCTAAGGGCATCCGGCAAAGGCTCTACTTAGCTTATTTGACGCAGCCAGACTAGACTCTGCTCACAATGGTTTAGGAATTGTATTAAAGTGTCAAATTGGAGTCTGTGCGTATAGACTGGATTCCTTGAGTGGATTCCTCGACCATGACGAGAGTATGAAGGGCATTGATACTCCGTTTATTAAAGTAGGCCTATATTTTAAAGTGAACCGGTAACTGCGTAAATTTTGTATGAAATGTTTAATACTTATTATATTCTTTTAACTGTAGCCTACTAACCTTTTAACGTGCAAAAAATCCTAGAAAAATTCTCAAACCAGTGAAACCACAAAGTTATTTATATATTTATTTGATAATGTCACTGTTCGACATCCTCTAACAGTGAAATTCTCCCAACCAATTTTTGATTTTTTTCACAATCGTTTTCCATGAAAGACGTAAAAGCACGCTTTTAAAAATCTTTCAACACTTAAATGTTTGGAATGGTATATAGAGCTAATGCATTGTTTTGTGACGATTTACATTCACCTAAAATTTAATTTAATAATAATAATAATAATAATAAAGTTGGCAGAATTTTGGAATCGATTGAATCAGTTTTTTTCAAATTTGTATCATTAACAATGGTATGTTTTCACTCGAACTATCGGATTATCTTTAAATGTACATCTAGCATTGACGTCACTATCTTAGCACCATTTTCTCTCACCTGAACAATGTTACCGAGTCCCTTTAAATCAAAACCCCTCTGGTTCAAGTTTTATTCAAATATCACTAGGAATAACGTGTGATTAAGCGATTTATCTTTTTCTCGTGCCAAAAGAATGTGGTTTGGCAGTCGTGTATTGGCCAAGATAAGAGCTGGGGTCTCACAGAGTCCTACCTTCCCCTTCTTCTCGTGGGCTTGCGAGCAGGAGGAGAAAGGTTTTTTTTCAAGGTGCTACATAGCCCCGTCCCCCACCCCTAATATCTAGGTATATTTCATTGTTTTGGGTTTGATTTTTGTGTTCTCAATTGTTTTAATTACATTTTGTTTGGTTAATTTTGTTTCGGTTTGTTCTGTTTTCGCTTGACCTGGAATTTTCAAATGTCAGTTGTGCTCCTCAGGTTATTACCTTAAACCCTCAGCTTCCCTAGTTACCAAAAAAACAAAAAACATTCCCACAGGGACATGCCCTTCCTCTCCTCCTGTCACCGGTAAGATAATATTCACTAGGGAATATGAACAATTTAAACCCTTTCTATTCCAAGTGAGAATGCTCGTACTTGTACCGTGAAACAATTCGTTTTATTAATTCCTTGTTGCTATAGAATAAAATCATCAGGAGGTTTGTGGAGCTAGGATATCGTATCTTTTCCTCTCATCCTATAACATAGGAGGTCATAACCTGTTTTGTGCCGATGCTGTGTTAATTTTTGTTTAACCTAAGAGATTCCGCTTTTGGGGATTAATATACATTTTACGATAGTTCACCTGAAAAATGTTGGTTCAAAATAAATGTCATCCCTCTATGCCACATATGATTTTACTGGGCGTTTCAATTAATCAAAAATTAAAACAAAAAAGACGAACAAGAAAGAAAAGAAGAAAATGAAAGTAAGCAAAAAGGAAAAGAAAGAAACAAAGAAAATTAAATTAAGTTAGAAAGAAAGAATGAAGGACATAATTGGAAATAAAAAAAGAAAGAAAGAAACGGAAATGTCCTCGTCAAGACAAATATACTCGCAGACCGAATTTGAAGAGTCTGTATGGTGTGAAATCCAAGTTGATAATGGCAGGAAACTCTTAATCGGAAATGTGTACAGGAGCCCAAGTTCTTCCGACAAAAACTCTAGAAATGTATGCACCAGAGGCAAACAATATAAATGGTGATCTGATGATAGTTGGAGTCCTGAATCTTAGGGACATTGATTGGGCTAGAAACATTGCAAATTGCTCAGAAGACCACCCAGCTTCTTATATACTGAACACCATTAATGACCTATATTTGAGCCAGCATGTTACACAGCCAACACGATTTTGGGAAGGACAGAGGGAAAGTCTGCTGGACCTAGTGCTTACCAACAATAATGAGACCATTGATATCGTTAACGTTAACCGACCCATAGGAAAGAGTGACCAGAACGACTAAAACAGAACGACAAACAAATACTACAAAGGAGATTATGATTCCATTAAAGAAGACATAAAGAAAGTCAATTGGGAAGCAGAACTAGCAAATTTGAACATTGAGGAGTCATTAAAACTGTTTGAATGCATTGTTAAACAGAGTGTAGACAAGCATATTCCTAAAGCCAAACTAGGACAAAGTGCTCATCCATCATGGATGACTCTAACCACGAGAAAACACCTAAAGGATAAGCATAAAGCCTGGAACAAATACCAAAAGAACAGTAATACGGACAACTGGAGGATGTACAAAAAGGATCGAAATGCAGCCACAGAGGAGGTGAACAAGTCAACAAGTCATTCCGTAAGGGTCTGTGCTCCGCCCGGTCTTGTTCCTCATCTACGTCAACGATCTTCCTTTAGCAGTAAACTCTAGTGTTGCGTTATTTGCCGACGACACCAAACTACTCGGACCGGTAAAGGGTTGTGCAGATGTCAACAAATTGCAACACGATATTGATGCTCTGATGGAATGGTCAAGAAGATGGAGGCTACCTTTTAACGAATCCAAGTGCAAGGTTATCTACTATGGACACAAAAACCCGAGAGCAAGATATTCCATCAACAAAGAGAAAAACGTTTTGATTATGCATGACAATGCAATTTTCATGATATGTGTCACAGTTATGCATGATTATTGATCCTAACGAAGAGATTTGTTTTTATTTACTAATGCGTGATGTCATCTAGGCGCCATTTAATTGATTTATATTATTAACCATATTTCCGTCATACATCCTCAATTCTCAATGATATACGATATACATAAACTTGACGTCATGGGTACATTTTTTGGTCACACCCATGTCTATGTGGGCATCATGGCAGACGCGTACGCATGTGTCAAAATTCAATATTGATCAAAATGGTTATTGAAATCACTTTTAGTCATTATTGACCTCAATTTAACTCATAGACGTTCGTTTAACCTCAATATTGACGCACGCGCATAATATGCAAAAACTTGTCAAAAGTAGTCAAAAATTTACCTATTTCTTACGATTCTCGACATCGCTTTTCTTGCTGCTCCACACGATCCGACATATTCATATAATAAATAATCGCTACTTTAACTTTATGAACGACATATTATTGTATTGTTTGTACTCCTGCTCCTATTATATATACAATGGTTACAGGGTTATACCTCACACAAATCAACACAATCAACTCTTCTGTTTCTACATCCTTGATTAGATGATCCGTCGCGTAGCGATCCATCGGATCACCTCTTAATGATTTCGTCAAGTTTCTTCTCATTTTGTATTCATTTCTTTTTATTCTCTCATGCTAATTTGGTCAGCAAGCATCTCAATAATGGAAAGAGCTAATTCAATGAAATTTCATAACATGATGTGATAAGTCAATGTGCTAAACAAAACGTCAAGACTATTTCGAAAAAGTGGTCGCATGACCTTCTAGGCGCAGTTTTGTTGTTTTTCATGCATGTCGTTTGACCATCATATCTCAACAACGGAATGTCGTACAGACTTTTAATGAAAACCGTTAGTTAGTGCATGAGTTGCCCTACATACTACAAGTTAACTCGATGGATGTGATGTCATCTTCAATATGTAATCATGTGTCCAATATTCAACAAAATGAAAATGACCTTGAAAAATGTAAATCTTTAATAACTTTGTAATTGAATATAATTTTGACATGAAATTTATATCAGTAATATATCGTAACATTGCAAATAATCTTACCAAAAAAAAAAAATCATTATTGCTTACATTTTTAAATGGCGCCCATTCAATGTTCGAAAATGAATATTTTTGACTTTTTGTAACACTCCATAATGCTTTAGCGGATCTGTGTCCTTTTTCAAATGTAATTAGTTCAAGATATGCGCTTCCTAGTTGTCATGTGACCTTATAGGCGTCATTTTGTTCTTTTGCATGTACCTTCTCTTCACTTTCACCAAGAGTTTTCAATACGAGACTACCAACCGTCGCCATGACGGCCAAGAAATAGCATACCTTTATTATGATCGAATGGATTACCTAATTTTTGTCTCAGGACAAATACAAATCTAGTTAAAATTGAGCTTGTACATAGGCGTGTTATATGTGGAGGGTGGACTTTTTTAAAAGACCAAATCTCCAATTGGGTTTTTTACATGCGTTGTGTCTCGATCAGAGCGGCGGACCACCTAATTCGTCTCCGTGACGAATTCAATGTCTTGTTTTAATTGTTATTGTGCATTTATCCATTTTTTCTACTTCTTCCTTTTCTTCTTCTTCTTCCTCCTCTTCTTCTTCTTTCTCCTCTTCTTCTTCTTCCTCTGCTTTTGTCTTCTTGTTTTCATCGAAAATAACACTGAACTAGTAGTTTGATGCTAATTGACACCTCATCGTAACCAGGGGCGGCGATTCCAGGGGGGGGGGGGAAGGGATAGAAAAATCCCGACCCATCTTGAATGAACTAAATTTTAGAAATCTAGATAATTCATTTACGTCGGTGACAGACTGGTGACAGACATGCTACGAATAATCCGGATAACTAGAGGATTTTCCGGCCAAATTCGCGAATTTGTCATTTAAATTAATCTGTCTTGCGTTCAAATTCGACGTTTTTAGCGCTGTCAGATATATCTTGGGCTTATATTCCTTTTTCTAGTTCTCAAATCTATGAGGTTTTCGTTAGAATCTATGGATGTTTCATTCAAATTAATGAATAATGTGCTTCTTTCGCTATTTGGTTATTCGATTTGGCGCAACACGATTTCTGACATCGCGAAGGTGTACTTTTAGCATTCGAATTCATTTGTAGCATTCAAATTAGCACTTCGTGCTCTTAAAAGTTTCATTCCAAAAGGAGCTAAATCCACTTTAGGTACTTCTGAGTAAAATGCCTTTTTTTATTTCTCCTTTTTCCCTTCAGCCATGTACCTTCATGCTGTTATATATGTTAAAGTTGTCAACCTGGACCAATAATATATGATTTTAAAAAATCTAGAAGTTATTTTTGATTTGTTATTAATTTTTAGATTTTTATTTTTCGTGGATTTAGCTCCTTTTGGAATGAAACATATTTTCTCAATGAAGTCATTAGAATTTATTTAAATTAAGTAGCAAACCTTCATTTTAAATAACAACAGTGAAATCACATCTAAAAATACCTTTTGAAAAGAAAGTAAACAACATATCACAGTTTCATTCCAAAAGGAGCTAAATCCGTTTCATTCCAAAAGGAGCTAAATCCATGTTTCATTCCAAAAGGAGCTAAATCCACAAATTGTAATAATTTAGTAAAAATCAGAAATAACTGGTAGATTTGTTTTCTTATCATATATTATTGGTCCAGGGCGACACCTTTAACATAAATAACAACATGAAGGTACATGGCTGAAGGAAAAGTGGAGAAAAAAGAAAGGTGATTTACTCACAAGTACCCAAAGTGGATTTAGCTCCTTTTTGAATGAAACCCATTTGGATTTAGCTCCTTTTGGAATGAAACATGATATTGTAACCAAAAACATTCATACTTCCTGGTGAAATTTTAGAATGTGATATAGTGCATTTTGTCCCCATGTAGGAAACCATTATTTTATGACAAAAAACTCAGTTTTTATAAAATATGGATTTAGCTCCTTTTGGAATCAAGCTCTTCAATTGATGGTCAATATATATTTCTCGTTACTACACACTTTGTATAGCTCATTCTTTTTCTTTCAAGATTGTTTTTTCCATTTGTATTTTATCATATTTTCTTTTGGCTTGCATTTATACACATTATATACTTTTAGATTTATCTGATATTCATCATCCTTTAAATTTGATTGTTAAAAAGGAAAAAAACGACTTTCATCTAGGAACTTGATGGTCTCAATATTTTTTAAATTTTCATGTATTAAAGGAAGTTGTTTGTCTTTTGTTTCATCATAATTATCCCAATTTCATTACGGAGGATGGGTACAATATTGTGACCGGGGTAGGTATTTTTGTATCCCCACTTGTCCGTGCAGAATTGCCATATCCCTTGATTTCGCCCCTTCTTTACCTAATGTCTGACCACCCATATGCATTGTCCTCAAAATTAATAAATGGAATAACAGAAAAGACCTTGATGGCAAATCATGCATTAATTGCATTTTTTAAACTGTAAACGTGTGAGTGTGTTGCATTTCTTCCCCCTATCATTCCTAACTTGAATAAACATAATTCGAATACGAATGACAAGTATTAATTTGAATGATAAAAATAACGCCTCGACAAGTGACGATTAATTTGAATGCTAGTTGAGCAGTTTCTAAGTTGAATGATAGATCTATGAAACCCTTCGACCAAAATCCTAAATTAAATACTAAAACGGGAAAATTGAATGATAATTGACATGGCAAAGCCGATCTGCGCTTACTTAAATGCAAAGTAAATGAATTCGAATGACAAACTCGCGAATTTCGCCGGGAAATCCTATAATATCAAGATTAATAATTGGCCATTGCGCATGCACCGTTCAGGTAGATAAGCATTGTGACATCACACGTTCAATCAAAAGTAACGCGCAATTATAAACGCGTCTCGTTAAATGCGCGCTAATATTTACATCGAGGGTTGAAGCCGCGAGGCGTGTTGAAGCCGGCAATTTAATGTGTGTAAACGGGATCCCAGTGATCCGCCTCGAGGGTTGAAGCCGCTTTTTGAATCCACCAGAATTGCAGGTCTCAACCCGCGAGGCGTGTTCAACCCGGCAATTTTATGTCGTGTAAACGGGATCTGATCTACCTCGAGGGTTGAAGCCAGCTAGCTAGCTAGCTAGACCTCATCTGCTCTCAGTTTTGCCCCTGCTTACGATCAGTCTTCAACAACAAAAAGTGTTCCAGTCTCCGTTAGATTTATTGATATTGTTGCCTTGAATGAATATAACTTTTCTTGTTCATGAATGTTCAAGTATCATGATTAATATATGTTCACTTCATTGAAATGAAAGATACCATATTAAATGTTTCCTGTAAAAGAAGTAAATTTGCTCAACGTATATATAAGTTGAATTTAGCCAATTTAATTTACATTATTACTAATAGTAAATTCCTACTACTAGTATTACTAACAGTAACATCATTGTTATTGGAACGGTATGGCCTTAGGCCTAGTCTAGATTCATGAGAGTTAACACGTATCTGAGGTGAATTTGATACACTGCTTGAATGTATAGACTATTACCAGTATTATTACGAATTTATGAAAATTACCTTTCACTTTCTCTCTCTCTTTCATATCTTCAATAATTTATGATTTTCTGACGATTGAGTATATACAAATCTCTTCCATATCGTTAATAATGTGTGCCATATATTAATGGATTTGCTTTGAATGAGCGACTAGTTTTACGAGAAAGTATGTGCTCTTGTTGATAAACATTCTTCATTTATACTACTGTTCATTGATACTTGCACCCTTCATCATGTATAATTCATTAGCTGAAGGTGTGGGCCGACGTGAGCAGCCAATGAAAATGGTAGTACTGACAATGACAATGACAATGACAATTTATTCTCATGTCACCCACATTGGGGTATTGGAGAAGTTTACAATCAGTTTGAATTTGTTAATGTAATACTGTAAAATATACAATACAAATATAATTAATGTTAATCCATACAAAATAACACTATCGACAATAGTGAGAAAAATTATGATGATAATGATAATAACAATATTGATGATGATAATAATAATAATAAAAAACAAAACGATAATATTGATTAAAACGATAATTAATGACGAAATTAATGGAAACAATTCAAAAAGAAATTTACTGGCTCCAGTAAAATAATGACGATGCGGAGCATCGTCCACGAGCCGCGAAGCGGCGAGCCGATTTTTTTTGGGGTGTTTATTTGAACCCCGTAAGTGATGTTTTCCTGGCATCTATTAACACAATGGAGACCATAAAAAGCAGTGCATGATAACGTCTTTTTAAATCAAGTAACAGTTAAATACACAGTTATATCCAGAGTTATCATGTGTTTGGTTAAGTTACCAGATGAGTTGAATATCTTCTCACAATATTTGCACTTGAAAGGGTTTCTCTCCAGCGTGCGTTCTTTTTTCTTTCTTTTTTTTCTTTTTTTTTTTCCCCTTTTTTTTCCTTTTTTGTTTTGTTTGTTTTTTGGGCCGCCCAAGGGGGGGGGTTAAACCCCCTAAACCCCCCCCCCCCGTAGATCCGCGCCTGTTTAATCTTGTGGTTATCTTGTGGTTTCCAAACCACAAGATAACCACAAAATACTTGTAAGATTTTCTTTTTTTTACCGTCTGAATTGGCTTTCACCGTGTGAATGCGGCTAATAACAATAAACACAATTACAATAATGATGAGGATTATTATTATCATCATCATAATTATTATTATTATTAATATTATAATTGTTATCATTATTATTATTACTATTATTATCATCATTATGACTTATTAAGTAAGCAAATATCATTCCCCAAAACCTGGGGGGATGATTGTACATGCCATCCCCCTCATCCCCCCCCCCCCCCCCCGTTGTCTACGCCCCTGCCACTATGTTCAATCCTACACCAGAAGTTTATCATTCTGCTTTTGATATATTTCTCAAGTTTAAGCCTCCCCAATTCACCAAGTACCATACAATTTGCAGTTGTTTTGTTGACAGAAAGGGCTTGCTTACAAAATTTCATGTGGAAAATTTCAAGATCATGTAGCACTTCAAATCCCCATATCTCACTTACATAGAGCAGAATAGGCAACACAAGTTGATCAAATAATTCCAAGAGGATATCAATAGGTAAGTGCAGTTGATAAGTTTTAAATAATAGACTATACATTGCTCGTCTAGCTTGATTAAGTTGCTTAATTTGTGCTTTACGAAATTTGTTGTTGTAGTTAAAAGTAGTTCCAAGATAGACGTATTCATCAACAACTTCTACAATATAATCATCAAATTTAAACTTAGGAATTTTTCGAACTTTACCACGAGAAAATACAACAACTTTGGTTTTTAGCTGTGTTAACTTGAATAAACCATTTTTACAGTCATCAGATACTGCATCAAGAGCAAGCTGAAGTTCACTTTCAGTTTTTGCAAGAACTATTGTATCGTCTGCATACAGTAATGTAAAAAGCCTGAGATATACATCTATACCATTTTGATACGCAGCTGCATATCTTTCTTTCAAACTGACAATGACAATGACAATGACAATGACAATGACAATTTCAATGACAATTTATTCTCATGTCACTGATATGCGCGCATAGCTTTCTTTTATGCGCAACGTTACAAGTATAAATAGGCCGCGCGTATGTTACTGGACCCCCCAGCTGAACAGTCAGACCGCAGCGTGCGCGATAATGAGGCTGTACGCTGATTTTTATTCAGCGTCTCTTTGGTAATCTCGTGCATTCACGTGTGCTGAAATTCACGAGATTTTCCGTGAGATTTGTAAGGGTGTACAAACAGCTGCTTTTGTGGTCGATATCTTTAGTCAACATGGCAGCACGCAACGGTAATTACTCTAAAGATCTTCAGCTTCAGTTTGATATGAAACTTGCCATATTTCACAATTTTGAAACAATCTTTTTTCACCACTTTTATGGTCGTTATTTTTGTAACATTGCAACAGCTATTTTGTACCCGGAATTTCGCTTTTGGTTCCTGACTTTGGTACATAATTAATTTGTTTACTTTGAGATTCGTTGGAAAGATGAAAAGTCACTGATCAAAATAATGTCAAAACCTAATTGACGCAAAATCATGTTTTCTTTATAATCATAATAATTAAGACCCTAAAAACCCGGAAATTACCAATTTGTTCTTTCTTATGATGGCGCGAAATTGTGTGATTTCATACTCGTGCACGCTCGCCGTCTGAGCAATGACAATGCATAACTGATTATTAATCTCTAGGGAGCTCCGCCGCGCCACAAACTGGTCGAAAAAAATAAGAAAAATGATTAAAAAAGAAATATTGTAGAAAATAATTTTTCAGATGGGCAAATAACGTATTTGATCCAGGGTCCTTAGATCGTTGCCATGACTGCTTGCGCGCACGTGCATTTCAGGCGCACGCCACAAAACTAGGTTACTAAAATCTGGTTTTCAGAATGTTAATAAACCAAAGCGGAACATATATTACGTAGTTGACGTATTTGACCAATCAGAACGCTGTATTATCACATCGGCAAAGTTGACTACTTTTTTTAATTATTCATAAACATGAGCGTGATTTTTTTTGGTTCCTGACTTTGGTACAGCGTAAAATAAAATAATTTTGATATCATTGTAAAGATAAATATTTATGCTTTATGCTGATTATAACATCTTCTTGACGCAAGAATGATTTCTATGTGAAAATCAGCCCTACTCTTTAGATAGATTTATCGTCGAAAAACCCCATTTTCAAGGCGAAATATCTGTTTCCAAAATATATCTAACATGATTGTCATATAAGTATATAGAGAGTGCAACTTCTTATCTTTAAAATAAGACCCATTTCATGAGAAATGAACAATTATAAAGGCAAAAGCTGCCGATCGGGAAGACCGTCTGCACTACTCATTACGCATGCAAGACACGTAAATTCTTGCATACGTGCTGAATAAAATAGAGGGTTTTCGCACCGGCTGCGGTCTGACTGTGAAGCTGATGTAGGTCAAATTCCCCGTATTGTGACGTCACAGTGATCCGCCTCGAGGGTTGAAGTCGCCTTTTTTTTCCTGCTGTGTAAACACGATCACATTTGCGCGCTTAAGAGGGTTCAACACGCCTCGCGGCTTCAACCCTCGAGGCGGATCACTGTGTAAAGACGATAATAATTGTGTGCATGTTATGATAGCGCATTAACAACCATATGCCAGCCAATCATTAAGTTCAAATTTGACCTTCTTCTTCTTCTTCTTCTTCTTCTTTATCTTCTGATAAAGTCTGCCTCCTTCAATTGATTGAAGATTCTTGCAAACTATATGTGCGTTTGTGTGTGAACCGCAATTTACGCCAATTTGAGTGCTATTTACATTATAATACAGTTTATTTACAAATATTTACAAGCTCATGTATAGGATGGAGGAAGACTAGCCATGTCACCAACCGTCTGCAGTCGACTACGGAATGTTCCAACAGATGGCGCTGCAACAATTTCTGAGGGCAGGGAATTCGAACTCCTTAATGTTTTTGGGAAGAATGAATGCCGATGCGATTCAGCTCTTAGACTGACCTTAAATGGATTTTTTCCAACATTGGTGACAGACAGAAAAATCCAGTGAAAAATCCTTTCAAGGGAGAATTTTTCTGTTTTGTTATTAAAGGTTGTTTTAAGGGATTTGTTAAGGGAAAATTGATGACAGACAGCCAATTAAGTGGATAACTATAATCTGGATAACTATTTTCCAAATATTTGGCCTCAGCGTCTGTCTGACACCGCCTCTTCATTGGTAGGGTCCATAAAAATGGGCGTGTCAAAGATAAGATAGAAGCGGTCCGTCAAGAGACAATACAGGGATAAAATGATTTTCAGAATACCAACTTACAACAATATTAGCGGTGTATTATCTCTGGAAGATACAACAAAAGGTAACACAAAACTTACAACAATTTTCAGAATACCGCCCCTGGATGCTCATTTGACAGTAATTAAATGCCTAAAACCCCGGGCATCCGGGGGCTCTGCCCCCTGGACCCCACCAAGAGCCCTAATGCGAGGCTCTGGATGCTCATCTGACCGTAATTTAATGCCTAAAACCCCTGAGCTTGAATGTTAGCCCTTAGCTTTAGGTGGCTCCGCCACCTGAACCCCACGCAAACTGCCAGTGTCACTAATAAGGTATCAAATTATACTCATCTGACCGTATTTTAATGCCTAAAACGCCTGTGCTTCCGGGCGCTCCACCCCTTGACCCCCGCCGGGGCTTTGCCCCTGAACTCCACGCAAATTAACGCTCCACTCGCTTCGCTCGCTACTCTCTACCTGATCATTAATACTACAGCCCATCCCCACTTTGAAAGACGTTCCGCGGGGCATGCATGTTACATATTAGACTAAGAGTGGTGGTGATGCGGATTTTTGTCTTCTGCCCCCCCCCCCCCCCCCCCCCCCCCACCACCAACGTTTTTGCTCATTACGCCACAATATTCGTACAGTGTTCTCACCCGTCTTAGCAGTTTTTCGTGGATATGCTGTAAGTGTAACAGCATCAATGCAGAATTATCATCTTCCCTTCTGGATGCTGACTTCACTAGTCCTAACCGCTACTCAGCTCTCCATGACGATGCAAGCAAGGTTGATGTTACAAGTGGTCCTCAAGCCTCCACTCCCACTGACAAGGCACCACCCCTACAGTTCTCTTCACCAAGGAAAAATAGAAGGAAGGCATTGAAAGCAGTCATAATTAACTGCAATGGCCTCAACAGTTTTACGAAACAGTCCCAATTTCAGGCCCTGATCGATCACCACAGACCTGATATCATACTTGGTTGTGAATCGAAGCTAGACGGCACCTGCCCGACATATAGCATCTTTCCTAGCTCTTACAATGTTTTTCGAAAGGACAGAAATGTACATGGCGGAGGAGTTTTTGTAGCTGTTCACAACTCCCTCATCGTGTCAAATTGTCCAGAGTTTGACACAGACTGCGAGCTAGTATGGTGTCACCTTCAATTCACAAATGCCAAGCCTCTCTTCATTGCAAGCTATTACCGCCCTCCTTCTGGCCGAGAACAAGGACTCGAAGAACTGCGCAACTCAATTGCCACATTGATGTCTAGACACCGACGCAATCATCCAAATATTATAATCGGCGGGGACTTTAACCTACCAGATATCGATTGGAAGGAATGCATTGTTAAAAACAGCAATCGCACTAGCATCCACCAACTCCTCCTTGATATCCTGCTAGAGAACTCTCTTCTCCAGTTTGTAAATGAAGTTACCCGCCCTGCATCTGAGAATACACTTGATCTTCTTCTTGCGTCAAATCCAACACTGGTGTCCGATGTCTGTGTCC
This sequence comes from Strongylocentrotus purpuratus, assembly GCF_000002235.5. Lineage (NCBI taxonomy): Eukaryota > Metazoa > Echinodermata > Echinoidea > Camarodonta > Strongylocentrotidae > Strongylocentrotus > Strongylocentrotus purpuratus. Next base: position 47,679,959 of record NW_022145606.1, on the reverse strand, counting down.
ATCCAGGAATATCGGACCATAACATCGTTGCTTTTTCGATCTCGGGGAATCCAAGAACTTGCCGCATTCCGCCAAGAAAAATCTACCAATTCCACAAAGCTGATCTTCAGAAACTCCGCAAGGCTGTTGCGAAATTCTCAATGGATTTTCTATCATCTTCACCAGAGCTGAAGTCAGTTGATGAAAACTGGACCTGTATCACATCACTCATCAACAAGTGCAAGGATGAATTCATCCCATCCAAGATGTCAAGAGCCAGACGCAACTTGCCTTGGATCACCATTTCCCTCAAAAGGCAAATGAGGAAGCGGGATCGTTTGTTCAAGAGGGCACGAAGTCAGCCTAGTGCATCCAATTGGAAGGCCTACAGGCAGCTTCGAAACGAACTAACCAAACGTGTCCGCCAAGCTCATCACAATTACGTCTGCAACATAATAGGTGAGAGCCTATATGCGAACCCCAAGGCTTTCTGGTCATATGTAAAACAGCGTCGATCTGAAAACTTTGGTATACCACCCTTGAGAAATGATAACAAGCTCCATATCACAAACAAGGACAAGGCTGAATGTTTGAATAATTACTTTCATTCTACCTTCACCAAGAGCAACGTGGATCAAGTTTGCATAAACCGGCCCTCCCTATACAATGACATAGGGCATCTCCACATCCACCGGTCTGGTGTAGTTAAGCAACTGCTCCAACTGAATCCATCCAAAGCCAGTGGCCCAGATGAGATACATCCAAGACTTCTCAAGATGCTAGCACACGAGATAGCCCCTGCATTGTCATTTCTGTTTCAACAGAGTTACAATACCGGAGAAGTGCCTTTGGACTGGAAACGTGCACTTGTAGCCCCTATTCATAAGGCAGGAGATAAATGTTGCCCAGGTAACTACAGACCTATATCGCTGACGTGTATCTGCAGTAAGGTGATGGAACATATTATGCTTTATAGCCACATTTCTAAACATCTTGCAGCTAACAACATACCCATTGATGAACAGCATGGTTTCAGACAGAATCTTTCGACAACAACACAACTTGTCACAGCTACCGATGATTGGTCATCCTCTCTTCAATCTAGAGGCCAAACTGATATCGTCTTTCTCGACTTCCAAAAAGCGTTTGATCGCGTACCACATCCACACCTTAGATCCAAACTACATTACTACGGAATCAGGGGAGACTCTCTCCGCTGGACTATGTCACTCCTAGCGAATAGACATCAAGCTGTCGTCGTCAATGGTGCTCGCTCAGCATGGATGCCTGTAACTTCAGGAGTACCGCAGGGTTCTGTCATCGGCCCCGTACTTTTCCTGCTGTACATCAATGACATCAAACTCAACATCAAGTCCACAATGCGTCTATTTGCAGATGACAGTGTCATCTACCGGCGTATCGACTCTCCCTCAGACACTCATATACTGCAAGAAGATCTCCATGTTCTTGCAGACTGGTCTACTAAATGGCTGATGGGATTCAACATCAAGAAGTGTGCTTCATTGTCAATCACAAACAAGAAGCACCCCATCACAGTGGACTACACCCTACTAAATGAGTCAATTCCTCGAGTAAAACAATACAAGTATCTTGGTGTCACGATTACCCATGACCTTAAATGGAACACCCAATGTAAACTCACCACCCAGAAAGCAAATAGAACCCTTGGCCTCCTACGCAGAACTCTATCACCGTGCACCAAGAACATCAAATCCAAAGCCTACACAATGCTTGTTCGTCCCCAACTTGAGTATGGCAGTGAAGCTTGGAACCCTCGGACTCTGACATCAATACAAAGTCTTGAGAAAGTACAGCGAGCTGCCGCCCGTTTTGTATACCAAGACTACCGGAGAGTAACATCAGTCACAGCACTTGTCAACAAACTGGGATGGGATACCCTTCACAATCGCAGGCTTCTTGCACAGTCCACTTTGTTTTACAAGATGCACCATCATCATTCAACATGCCTTTTCCCTCTCACATTATCCCAGCTACATATCTGGGCAGAAATGATCACCCTCTGAAGTATGCAGTACCCCCAGCTTCCATTGATAGCTTCAAGTACTCCTTCTATCCTCGCACCATCTGGACGTGGAACCACCTATCAGCTGCTGCGGTAATATCTCCAACAGTGACCATCTTCCAGGAGGCTGCTCTACCCATCATCAGAGCGTTGCCTCCTCCTGTTGGGTCCAAGCTACTGTAGACTCCACGTCTTGGTTTTTACTTGCACGTCCACCGTTTTATTGTAAATAATAGACATCATTCACTGTTTTGAATTACTTCATGCACTGTCACTATGCCAGCACGTTGCACGGACATCCCAGTTTAGCTGTATGATAGCTGCCATCGGGATTATCTCTACAAGTAACAAGTAATATTCCCTCGCATCTCGTCGTGAAAAGAAATCGCGGCCCTTGATAGTTACGATCAAGGGGTAGTCAATGTTCGATCTTTAGGTATTCTTTAATAGCAAAGTACATTCCTTTACTCTTGAGTTGCAAAAGCTTACATTCAGCCCCACACGTGTACTTACATGTATGGTAATGGTCTGATATGGAAATTATAACAGTCAGATAACTAGGAAGGAAACAGGTGTAATGTCAGGAGATTACACAATTAAGAGAGTGTAGGCCTAATGCAAAAGGAAGAGGAATGTGGTAACGCAAGAAAAAAATATGTAATTGTATTACATGTGCATTAAGAAATCGTGAATCGCTGGGATTTCGGGTTGAGAGTCCCTGCGTGAAGTACAGCGGGGCTGCAACGTGTATGTTCCTCGCAAACAAAGGCATGCAAACAAAGGTCACAGGGTCGATAAGTGTGCATTGCGTGAGGCAAGGGAATTAAAGTCTAATTTCGGGCCAAAGTTTGTATTATGTTTCAAAAAGTATAATATTAAAATAATATAGCAAAATAGCGAGTTTTAATTGCACTTCGGTCGCTCTCACAAGCTCTCACTCGTTCCATTGTGGTCAAGCTGCTTCGGGGTGAATAAATATACTAAACGTTAGCTTTCTTTTGATATTAAACTTGATTTGATTGGGTGTATATTTTTGTTGTTGGAATTAACCCATTCACATAATGGAACTACCTACCCAATAAAGCCAGTGGCCTGTGACTCCTGCACTCAATGTGCAGTGTGTAGGAGTAAGTTTGTGGTCAAATTATTTTATGAGACAATTCCAAGCAAACGTTTCCATATGGTTTTTCTTCTCTTTATTTTGCTTTCTTTTTCTCTTTAATTGTATAAATGTTATTATTATGATCATGATTATTATTATCATCATAACTATTACTCCTACTACGACTTTTATCATCATTATAACCACTGGTGTATCGATGGGGGGGGGGCCTTGGGGGAGCTTGGGGGGGGGGCAGTTGACCCCCAAATAATATTAAAACGTGTTGTATTTCTAATTCGATACAAGTGGTTTACAAAATGGGGCTGATATTACATGATTTTCCGATATTTGACCCCCCCAAATAAAATTCAAACGTGGTTTATTTCTAATTCGATACCAATGATTTACAAAATGTTGCTAAAATGACATCATTTTCCGGGATTTGACCCCCCCCCCCCCTACCCCCACCCCCCAAAAAAAAAATCGAACGTGGTTTATTTCGAATTCGATACCAGTGATTAAAAGAATGTTGCTGAAATGGCATGTGATTTTGGGGGATTTGTTCTCACTTGTTTTATAATTCATACTTTTGTATGTGTTTCTTCAGTGGACAATGAATCATTCCCATAATTAACAGTCGGGCAAAAAACATGCCTAATAAGAAGCCTACATGTCAGGTACTGCGGAACGGTGATGCTCGGGGTCCTCGATTCCCCCCCCCCCCCCTCACGTTTTGTAAAAAGAGAAAACAAAAAGAAGAAACAAAAAGAATAGCGACCTGTCAGTGTCACAAAATAATAAGGTATTAAAATATGCTCATCTGACCGTAATTTATTGCCTAAAATCCCTAAGTTTCCAGGGGCCCTCAGGAAGGCCCCTAGCCTGAATGCTCATCTGACCGTAATTTATTGCCTAAAATCCCTGAGCTTCCGAGGGCTCTGCCTCCTGGACCCCACCCATATTAGCAACCTGCCTGTGTCACAAATAAGGTATCAAACTATGCTTGTGTGACAGTAATTTATTGCCTAAAACCCCTGAGCTTTTGGAGGCTCCGCCTCCTGTACCCCAAGCCAATTAGTAACCTGCAGGTTTCAAAAATAAGGTATCAAATTATGCTCATCTTACCGTAATTAAATACCTAAAACCCCTGAGCTTCCGGGGGCACCGCCATTTGACCCCCTCCGGGGCTTTGCCTCTGGACCCCACGCCAATGTATGCTCCAATCGCTTCGCTTGCTACATGCTACCTGATCGTAAATACTTTTTAATGTCTTCAGATATATTTTCCTTGGTTAGACAATGTGAAATTGATTTTGGCTATCGCACTGATCATTTAATTATCAGTTTAGACATTGTATTAGATAAAAGCCATAAGAGATGTAACTGTTGGAAGTTTAATAACTAATTTTTTTTTAAATCTGACTTTGTTAATTTTATTAAGGAAAGGGTAAATGAAGTTTCCTTACAGTACCTTAATGTTGACTTTCTTGATGGTAAAAAAATTGAACATGTCAGTAAGAAAGATCTGAAATTTACAATCAATGACCAGATGTATTTTTGACACTTTGTTGATGGAGTTGAGGGCGGTGACAATTATGTATGTAATTCGACATAAGCCGACACTTTTTTTGTTTTTTTGGTCTCGAAATTTGAAAATTTGACATTTTCTTCGTTGGGGGGGGGGGGTTAAGGTCACCTTTTTTAGGTTAGCCGTGGGCATTTTTTTTTTTTTTTTTTTTTTTATATTAACAAAAAAAAAAAAAAAAAATCCAAAAGGGGGGGGGGGGGGTTAGGTTGTTTTAGGGGGGTTTACACACATAAAAATACCAAAGGGGGGGGTTGAACCCCCAACCCCCCCCCCCTGCGTACGCCCCTGGTTGCACCAACAAGAGGGTATTTTGAAAGAGGTTGGGTTATATTATGAACGTTTGTATAAATAACATCCAAATTGTGATGCAGAAGATCTTTTTTCTCACTTAAGTGAAGAACATTTTCACAGTCTCACAGGAGAAGAGTGTATTTCCTTAGAGGGTGAAATTTCTTACAGTGAAATTAAATATGCATTAAAGAATATGAACAATAATAAAGCTCCAGGCCAGGATGGTTTTACTGTGAAATTTGTCAAAGTTGTCTTTGAAGAATTAGGCATTTATATGATGCGTAGTATGAGTTGTGCTTACACTTTTGGAAAACTATCTACCTCGCAAAATATTGGTTTGAAAACATTACTTCCTAAAGGTGACAAAGTGAGACACTTTATAAAAAATGGAGACCAATTTCTTTGTTGAATGTTGTTTATAAAAATAATACTATCAAGCTGTATTGCTAATAGACTGAAAAGGGTATTGCCTCGTACTTATATACATGCTAATTAAACAGGTTTTTTTGTCTGGACGATTTATTGGTGAAAAAATTAGAATTTTATATGACATAATTGGTTATACTGAAAGAGAAAATGTTCCTAGAATGATTTTGTTAATTGATTTCGAAAAAGCATTCGATACTGTTTCTCACCAGTTTTTCTATAAAACACTTTCCTTTTTTAAGTTTAGTAGTTCATTTATAAAGTGAATAAAGATATTGCATAGTGATGCATACTCTAGTGTTATGGTTAATGGGCAAATAACATCGAAATCTCGTGTAGAAAGGGGATGTAGGCAAGGAGATCCACTTTCGCCATACTGATTTCGGTTACGCGCCGACATTTTTTAGATATTAATTCGAAATTCACACTTGGTGAAAGGAATTTCTGTCGGTTCTAAAGAATTTAAGATCCTTGAGTATGCTGATGACACAATATTGTTTCTTGATGGCACAGCTGATAGTTTCTGTAATGCACTACATATGTTGAATTTATTCGCAAACTGTAGTGGGCTAAAGATCAATATCCAAAAAACAAATGCAATCTGGATTTGGGCCTCAAAATGTAATGAAGATATAGAATTAGAAGGAAGACAAGTGAATTTTGTACAAAATAATTTGTTTCGTAATCTTGGTACTGACTTTCATGTTGTTATTGGCAAAATACCAGATTTTAACTATGGCAGAATTGTTGACAAAGTAAAACGCCAGATGATTTATTGGATTAAAAGAAACATTATGGTTCTTGGAAGAGTTACAGTTGCTAAATAATACTATTACCACAGTTTAATCATCTTGTTATGTCAATAACAGATGCTTCAGCTAAGTAAATGAAAACCATACAATTTATATTCTTTAACTTTATATGGAAGAATAAGCCAGATAAAATTAGTAGTAAACAGGTTATTGGCACAAATGAAACCTTAAAATGCCAGATATCGAGTTTTTTAACATTTCACTAAAGTTATCATGGTTTTGAAGAATGGTTTTAGGAATATGTAATGATCAGGGCTCAAATGATTTTTTTTGTCCACGGGGGCTCTTCCAAAAAAAAGAGCCCCCGTGAGCCTTCTCACAGGGGCTCTTTTAATGCTGACGAGGGCTCTTATTTTTATACATATTTCCATTGAATTGGTATCCATGAAACTCCTTAATTCTTTGTTATTTTATCATTATCATTTATTTAAGTCGGGATTTTCCCTCTTAGAAATGTACTTGTTACATATAGCTGCTATTGACTTTTATCTCCGTGATGAAATTCTCTCCATTTCTTCCCGTAATGCACATAATTTCCTCCTCATTACTCGGAGCAACCGTATTTGCATTCTTTCTTTACCTTTAGTCTTTACCATACCCTTCCAAAACACAGGGGCGGACCTAGCTTTTTGCTAAGGGTGGGGGGTAACCCAAATACGATGTGGAGCATCGTCCACGATCCGCGTAGTGGCGAGGCGATTTTTGTTGTCGCTATTTTTAACTAAATACTGTGTAGGTCTGGACACATGATGGCATTTTTTGTATGCACATCACATTTTCACTTGGCAGTCCGAGGGGGGAGGGGGGGGGGGGGTTAAACCCCCTTAACCGCCTAGATCCCCTTACAAAAAAAACTAATGGTAAATGAATGGTGTTTGAATGGTAGCATCAATGGTAAATGGTATTTCAATGGTGTGCCAATGGTGGATTATGTATGGTGAATGGTGTTTCAATGGTGGTGTATGATGGTGAATTGTGTTTCAATGGTAGAGTCTGTATGGTGAATGGTGTTTCAATGGTGGAATTGTATGGTCAATGGTATTTAAATGATAGAGTCTGTATGGTGAATGGTGTTTCAATGGTCGAGTCTGTATGGTGAATGGTGCATCAATGGTGGAATTGTATAGTCAATGATGTTTCAATGGTGGAATTGTATGGTCAATGGTGTTTCAATGGTAGAGTCTGTATGGTGAATTGTGTTTCGATGGTGGAATTGTATGGTCAATGGTGTTTCAATGGTGGCGTCTGTATGGTGAATGGTGTTTCAACAGTGGAATTGTATGGTCAATGGTGTGCCAATGGTGAATTCTGTATGGTGAATGGTGTTTCAATGGTGGTGTATGATGGTGAATGGTGTTACAATGGTAGAGTCTGTATGATGAATGGTGTTTCACTGGTGGAATTGTATGGTCAATGGTGTTTCAATGGTGGCGTCTGTATGGTGAATGGTGTTTCAATGGTAGAGTCTGTATGGTGAATGGTGTTTCAATGGTAGAGTCTGTAAGGTGAATGGTGTTTCAATGGTGGAAGTGTATGATCAGTGGTGTGCCATGGTGGAATTGTATGGTCAATGATGTTTCAATGGTAGAGTTTGTATGGTGAATGGTGTTTCAATGGTGGAATTGTATGGTCAATGGTGTTTCAATGGTGGCGTCTGTATGGTGAATGGTGTTTCAATGGTAGAGTCTGTATGGTGAATGGTGTTTCAATGGTAGAGTCTGTAAGGTGAATGGTGTTTCAATGGTGGAAGTGTATGATCAGTGGTGTGCCATGGTGGAATTGTATGGTCAATGATGTTTCAATGGTAGAGTTTGTATGGTGAATGGTGTTTCAATGGTGGAATTGTATGGTCAATGGTGTTTCAATGGTAGAGTCTGTATGGTGAATGGTGTTTCAATGGTGGAATTTTATGGTCAATGGTGTTTCAATGGTGGCGTCTGTATAGTGAATGGTGTTTCAATGGTCGAGTCTGTATGGTGAATGGTGCATCAATGGTGGAATTGTATAGTCAATGATGTTTCAATGGTGGAATTGTATAGTCAATGGAGTTTCAATGGTAGAGTCTGTATGGTGAATGGTGTTTCGATGGTGGAATTGTATGGTCCATAGTGTTTCAATGGTGGCGTCTGTATGGTGAATGGTGTTTCAACAGTGGAATTGTATGGTCAATGGTGTTTCAATGGTAGAGTCTGTATGGTGAATGGTGTTTCGATGGTGGAATTGTATGGTCAATGGTGTTTCAATGGTGGCGTCTGTATTGTGAATGGTGTTTCAACAGTGGAATTGTATGGTCAATGGTGTGCCAAACTGCCGATGGTGGATTCTGTATGGTGAATGGTGTTTCAATGGTGGTGTATGATGGTGAATGGTGTTACAATGGTAGAGTCTGTATGATGAATGGTGTTTCAATGGTGGAATTGTATGGTCAATGGTGTTTCAATGGTGGCGTCTGTATGGTGAATGGTGTTTCAATGGTAGAGTCTGTATGGTGAATGGTGTTTCAATGGTAGAGTCTGTAAGGTGAATGGTGTTTCAATGGTGGAAGTGTATGATCAATGGTGTGCCATGGTGGAATTGTATGGTCAATGATGTTTCAATGGTAGAGTCTGTATGGTGAATGGTGTTTCAATGGTGGAATTGTATGGTCAATGGTGTTTCAATGGTGGAATTGTATGGTCAATGGTGTTTCACTGCATGGTAGTGACTTTGAGAAATCTAGGTGTCCCTTATACTTTGAACTGCAATTCACTCTGTGATTTCGCTTTTTTTTTCGCAAATTTTTCTTCATGATCAACGTTTCAAAGCTGACAAACTGCAAAAAATAATATCCTAGTCCTCAGGAACAATGATGGATCTTTAGGTTTTTCTTCAATTTGGAGTAATTTTGGATCTGATATGTGTCTCTTTACCGTGAGTGACTGCTGTTTTGTACCTGTGGTCCCACTCATATGACATTGTGATGTACATTATTATACATTTGCTTACATGAACATCTGTTATTGTTAATTGAAGCATCTTTATAAATCTTTTTATTTATTACCGAAAATTGAAATATTACCTTTAGAACTTGTATCAAGTTATTTATCTGATCGTAAACAATTAACAATTATTAATGAAGCTGCCCTTACAAAAAATGTTCAATGGTATACCAATGGTATACCAATCGGAAGTAATGGTATACCAATCGGAAGTACCAATGAAAATACCATACGGATACCATTCACAAACACCCTTTAAATACCATTCGGAAGTACCACTGAAAATACCATACGGATACCATCCACAAACACCATTTAAATACCATTTGAATACCATTTAGATTACGCTCGCAACGTACCATTGGGCACCATTCAGCTACCATTAAAATACCATTCAACCTAATAATTTACCATTTACCATTGGCATGGTAGGCCAATGGTGGATGGTGAATGGTAGGCCAATGGTGAATGGTAGATTGGCCTACCATTCACCATCCACCATTGGCCTACCATTTAACATCCACCATTGGCCTACCATTCACCAATTTGCATATTTCATATTCAAATTTCAATAGTGTAAATAGTACCATTCATCAACCATTGGTGATTATGCAAATGAGCGTCCAAAAAATTATTATTAGGTTGAATGGTATTTCACTGGCAGATGAATGGTACCCATTCAAGCGTAGCGATGGTATCCGAATGGTATTTAAATGGTGTTTGTGAATGGTATCTGTATGGTATTTTCAGTGGTACTTCCGAATAGTATACCATTGGTATACCATTGAACATTTTGTTGTAAGGATCCGCCCCTGCAACATCTTTGGTCTTCTGCTTCTTCTCAATATTGATTTACTGGTCGAGGTACATTATTTGCTGGTCTTTTAGAATCACCAGATTTCACAGGATTCACACTTTTCACAACGAAAAACTTCTCCATATTTCAGTCCTTGCGCGATCGTCTCCAGCTCCAGCTGATATTGGGCGTTAGCGTGCACACCTGTACTACCGGCGCAGTATAGCCACTGCTGACGGCCGCACTAAGGTTAGCTGTACTGCGAGCTTCCGTTGTTTGTATCAATAATACTCATAGAGATGGGAGAGATAGCGACATCTAAGTTCCATTTCATTGGTTAAGGTTTGAAAATTGATACTCAATATTGTGTTAAAGTTATATCAGAAAAGATAATCTTTATTTTATAATTCCACGGGGGCGATTTTTTAATTTTGCAATCGCCCCCGTGAGCAACCTGACGAGGAGGATTATGGAGCTCACAGGGGCGAATCGCCCGTGTATTTTGAGCGCTGGTATTTGATGTTGATCATTTAATGCAATAATTATTAACAAAACCATTTGTAATAGGGTTTGGTGAAGAATATTTTTCGGCATTGTCTCATGAAGTTGCTAATCCTTTTTGGAGACATGTATTTTACGCTCTGTCTATGTTGAGTCGTCCAGAGGGAGATAATTGGTTAACTTATCCATTGTGGAGAAATAGCTCAATACAAATTTGACAAAAATCTGTATTTTTTAAATCTTGGTATGAACAAGGCATGAGATGTATAAATGACTTGATTGATGATAAGGGAAAACTGCTGACTCGCGAGCAATGTGAAAAAAAATCTGCATGAAACTAAATTATTTGTCTTATTATTCTGTAACTCAAGCTATAAAGTGTCGATATCGAATGCATTTTCAAAAATGTGAACAAATGTAGTAGACCCTTCAATGCCGTCACATATCAAAATACTAGTGCATGACATAAAAGCTTGTCAATATATTTACACAACTTTTCTTGGAAAAACAAATTGTGTACCCGCAATATGTCTGAAATAGGAACGACATTTATATTATACCCCTGAATGTCCAAGAATGCAGAAATATCATAGAATGATATTTCGTTTTACTCCAGATATCAGTTTAAGATATTTTCAGTTTAAGATAGTAATAGGATTCTGTATTTGAACAAGCAACTGCATCAGATGAAAATAGTGAGCAATGATAAATGTTCGTTTTGTAAAAAAAAGAGCTCGAAGATATTGTACATTTCTTTAATAATTGTGAAATCAGTAAATCATTCCGGAATGACACGGTGAAATGGAAAAATGAAGTATCTCGAGTACAGTTAGATTTTAATTTAGAAAATGTAATTTTTGGTTGTGAAGACAAAAGAAACGATGCTTTAAATTGCATGGCAACTTTGATTCAGCACCAACTATTTGTACAAAAGCTTAACAACAACATTCCAAATTTTAGTTCTTTGAAGAAGAAACTTATTCAATATTATGATGAAGAGAGATATATTCATTCTATATCTGGTTTGTTTAACAATTTTTTTACTAAGTGGCAGGCACTTCATCATTTGTTTATATGAAAAATGGAGAGAATTGTGAAAGTATTTTGTTTTATTTGAGTTAAAGTAAGACTTGATTTCGTTGAATTATAAAATGTTTTGTTTGATTTCGATTCAATAAAATAGTCTTTGGAGGGCTAAATCGTAAAAAAGAAAGAAAAAAAAGATGAAAAATATAGAGAAATATGAAAATGATACATTTCATGTTCAAAGTGAATTGGGGTTGTTGTCGATAAGCTTGATGACGGCCAGAATTAACATGATCATGGACTAACTTAAAACAAATCGACTTCTCCTCCTATATAAATGCATTTTCTTATTCATACATTATATTTATTACTCAAATCGGCAGTTACACTGTAATTCAGCGTGACAAATAACTATACATTTGGTAAATGGAGCCAACAAATAGCAATAGCTAGTCAAGATTAACCCCTTTCAGAACATAATAATGTATGACAATAAATTAATCTTTGACATCATATATTCGCATCTGAACAAAATCAAAAACATATATCATCTTAATTTTACGAAGTGATCGAATTATATTTGCTATGATGTACTTGGAACTTGGAATTGTTTACTTCTTTTCTTTTAAGGGACAAACACACATTTTCTTTTAGCATCAATATTTTGTTCATGATTTCATCTGTATTCCGTTTTTTCCAAGAAACAAACGAATGCTTGTTGGACCCGTGTATGAATGGAGGAATGTGCTCAGATCTACCGGTCTTTTACTCATGTACTTGCACTAGTGGTTGGACTGGAAGTAGATGTGAGTATGGTAAGTAAACTAAATATGTTTCCACCCAACAAATCACATTGGAGATAATGAATCTTTAATAATAAAAGTTTTCTTGGCCAGAAATCATCATAAGATTAGTCAATGTCATCGACGTTATTTCACCCATTGCACCCATGCTGTAATGTAAAACGCACAGTAGAATACAGAGTAATTGTATCAACATGGAAGGAAATTCATTGATTCCCCCGGTGTATATTTAGACATGCTGAACCCCCCCCCCCCCTTTAATCCTCGAGCTTACAATCCTCGCGGCCGCGGCGTAGTATCATTCCATTCAAAATGAAGGAGGATGGCCAACCTGCCCAAACTTACAGTGAAATGGCAAACATTCTTAATGAATACTTCTCCAGTGTATTCACTCAAGAAGACCTGCAGAATATACCAGACATACAAGTATCCTTACGAATGGACTTACCTACACTAAGTAAAGTAAACATACTAGTAATTGATGTTGAAAACAAGCTTAAAAAGCTTAACACCAACAAGTCACCGGGTCCAGATGGGACACATCCTAAGGTGATTAAGGAACTAGCCGAGACTATTGCCGAACCATGGACGTTAATCTACAATAAATCTATGCAGGAAAGTAAACTCCCACTGGGAAGGCGATTGATGTTTTATATCTCGACTTCAGGAAAGCATTCGACAGTGTTCCCCGTGAAAGACTCCTACTCAAACTAGAGGCACATGGACTTGAGGGTAAACTCCTAAACTGGATTAGAGCATTTCTGACAGAGAGAGTACAGAGAGTCTTCGTTAACGGAGAATCTTCCTACTGGTCTGCAGTAACAAGCGGGATACCGCAAGGCAGCGTCCTCGGACCGGTCCTCTTCCTGGTCTACATAAATGACCTTCCACTTTACGTGAGAAAGAGCAAAGTAGCCTTATTTATCGATGACACAAAGCTGTATAATACAGTGAGCACACCAGCACAGATTAATGACCTCCAAGATGGTCTGAGAGATGGCAGTTGCCTTTTAATGAGGACAAATGCAAAGTGCTCCACATCGGCAAGAAAAATTATGAAGGAAACTACCACATGCAAGGGAAACATCTGCAATCAGTGAAAGCTGAAAAGGACCTTGGACTGACAATTGACTGCCAGTTGAAATTCCATCAACATATATCATCAGCGGTTAGTAAGGGATACCAACTACTGAGAATTATGAAAATAAATTTCTCGAAACTAGATAAGACAACACTGCCTATTCTATTCAAGACCCTGATTGGAACACACCTAGAAAATGGGAGTGTTCTTTGGCATAGCAGATATAAAGAAGATGCAAAGAAAATCGAAAGATTGCAAAGAAGAGCTACCAAATTGGTTTGAGAAATCAAGGACCTCCCATACCAAGAAAGACTTAAACGCATGAACATGTAGTCTCTGTTCTACAGAAGAAGAAGAGGAGACATGATCGCAGTCCACCAGATGATGCACGGACTAGTTGACATCCCACAAGATCATTTCTTCTCCCAACCTGCAAGTAGAAGCAGATCCAAGAGAGGGCACTGTTTCAAGATCCAGAAAGAACACTGCAGACTGGATGTTAGAAGCAAGTCTTTTAGCAGACGAATAATACAAGATTGGAACAGTTTACCAGAAGATATAGTGGTCTTGACAACAATGGACAAATTCAAAAGACATATAGATAAGCATTGGTGGGAGTATCGCTTGATCTCCCATGACTCCACTCCTGTGCATGCGCATAGACTCAGTAAAACATCTAACAGGCTAAACCTTTAAGCAGTGACCGGGAATTACAAGCCAACGCCTTCTTCCTGTACCAGATGATGATGATGATGATGATGATGAACACATTCTCTGCTTGGTAATGAATCATTCAGTTTTGCTGCTTCTGAACCTAGGATGTGGAAAAGTATCCCTCATTATTACTCAGTGAAACTTGTGACCTGCTGTATACTTTCAAAACCCAGTAAAGACACATTGCTTGCAACTAACTACTGCCCGCAGTCTTTCTCATGAGGTTTTCTATTTCAATTTATCTCGTCGTATAGATAGTTGAAGTGTCTGTACTATGCTTATTTTATTTTATTTATTGATGTGCGCTTTTAATATTGTGTATTTCTTTTGTTTGTCTTTCGTTCTGTAATGGGCGATCCAACTTTACAGGTTTTCGCAACCTTCATAAAAAGCCCCGCACAATTTGTAAAACCTTTGTAAATATAGTTAAAATTTCCCATTAATTTGTATACTTTAAATTTTATATTGCGAAATTAATTGAATTTAATTGAAATTAATTGATTGAATTGAATTTCTCAAATGAATCATGGAAAGTATATTCAGTATTTTTTTTGTTCAACCTCATCAGTGCCTTTGACTGGGTAACTAAATATTGGCGCTCTACACATTCCCGGATTACACGGGATACCATACTGATCTTTAACCACTGGAATCGATGACAACATTTTCGTTATATTCATCTTAACAAGTGTAACATTATTATATGCAGATATGTTTTAATAGATACCACGAAAAAATCAGATGATTTACTTGTTATTGACTTTACATTATATGCAGACGTGGACGAGTGCTTGTCTAACCCGTGTTTTAACGGAGGGCATTGTAACAATCTTCATAATGCCTTCAGTTGTACCTGTAATTCTGGCTGGGCGGGAACAAGATGTCAAGACGGTGACTATTTTTTTTTCATTTCTTTCGATGTTTTGTTTTGCACATAAAACCTCAATCACAATTACTGCATATCGAAGTAAGATGATGATCATAAAAAAGGTTATGTTCTCGTCAGATAAATAACAATGATAATAATAATGATGATAATAATAATAATACAGATAATAATGATAATAATAATAATAATAATAACAATAATAACAACTACAAATCGAATTCGTCATGATGATGATCATGATAGTAATGGTGATGATGATGATGATGATGATGATAATGATAATGATAATGTTAGATGATGATAATAATGATAATGTTAATGATGATGATAATGATGTTCATGATCATGATGATGTTGATGATGATCATCATCAGACCATGATGATGATGATCATGATGATGATGTTATTGATGATCATGATCATGAGCGTGATCCTGACATCTGATTGGAGAAAATGAGGTGACATTAAGCGTATAGTCCCAGCTACAACATACTAACAAATCAACAAAAAACAAGCAGAAAGAACGGCGATATTGCTCGCAAAAGACAGGAATGTAGAATCCAGATTTGTGAAAAAGTCATCTCCCATAGGGATTACACGCAAAAAGTAATGATCAAATGATAATAGGGTAATAATAAAGTAAATAGGGTTGTTTATTACATTATTTGCCTTTCTACGTGTTTTTAATATTCAAAAGGAGATTGTACTGTGAAAGGTCAAAAAGACCCCCAAAAAAGTGGGACAAAAAATTGTTGGAGACACCCGGAGTGTGTTACCGATATACCAAAACATTTCCCATAGCGATTACACGTAAACAAAAAATTGAATTCTCAAATCCAACTTTGCAAGTGAAGTATGAGCATGATCCCGGCATCTGATCGAAAAAATAAAGGGCATATTTGTGATAGCTTATTGTCTCAGCTACAACATACTCAAAGCTCAGCGAAACGAAACTAAAACGACGGAGATATTGCTCGCGAAAGACAGGAATGTAGAATCCAGTTTTGAGAAAAATTCATGTCCCTTAGAGAATACACGCAAAATGTGAAAAATTGACATGCCTCCTTTAATTGCAAAAATACGCCATGATGCCTTTGTCGAAATGAAAAAAATGTGGGTACTATATTTGCAGGAATTTGTCTCAGCTAGAACATATCAAAATTTAGAAGAAAATCGATCAATATTTACAGAGATACAATCAATTTTCCATAAATGTGCTGACGTCATAATATGCACATTCGTATTTTGAGTTCCAAGGCCATTATAACGACGTCATGATATTTGTAATGGCAAAATGATACATTATTTCATATCTCCGACTCATACTCTATTCAAATATGAAAAAATGAGGGTCCCGGTTTATCTAAAAGAGCTATAATGGATTTTGTATAGGCAAGTTTTTGCCCATATATGCTATGTATTACAAGAGCTCGCGCGCACGGACATTTATCTTGAAGGGAGGCTCATCTTAATATTAATGGTCATAAAGAGATGAACATGGCATCAAATTGTTTGAAAACATATGGGAATTATCATGAAAGAAAAAAATGGCGATTCTATGTTGTGTAATGGTCACTATGAACATGACGGACAAAGAAAGCGGACAAAATATACAGTTCCTCATTCTACCCTCAAAAATTGCTATGGTAGACAAAGGAACATCCCTTCACTGCTATTATGTAAAAATGTGTAGAACAGGTGAATATGCATGTGACACCTGTTCTACAGATTGTACATAATAGCAGTGAATGGATGTTCCTTTGTCTACCATAGCAATTGTTGAGGGTAGAATGAGAAACTCTATATTTTGTCCGCTTTCTTTGTCCGTCATGTTCAAAGTGGGTGTAACGCGCGAAAACGCTTGCGTGATTTTTTTATAAAATGCTTAAAATGGCCTGAAACGTAAGCAAACAAAATTTGATACGATTTTGAGCATTTGAAAATTTGGCGCGCGGACTGACGCGCGAATGCACGTGCCCGTTTTTTACCCGAAATCGACCGGACTGATATTGACCTTGATCATGATAAATATGAATGAGAAATGACTTACCGTTATGAAAATATGATCATGGGTAAATTTTCAGAAAATTTCAAAAAATGGCGCCTAGATGACGTCATTAGTCAAGATCAAGGTTGAAAACTTTGCTGTGCTTTGTCCATATGCCTATACATCTGTGTGCTAAATTTCAAGGCATTTAGTTGAGCCATTTTTAAGTTATCTTGCCCCATATGAACAAATTTGACCCACATTCGGCCAAAAGATCAATGAGCCATTTTGCGTACCTTCCACACAGACGACGAACGTCCGAGTACACTAGAGCGTAACACCAAGGTACCGGACTCGTCGATTTTTATGAAATAGGGGTTTATCGTTGTGAATGTCAACACCGCTGTGCGTGCGTGACTTGTCAACACTCTCCCTCTCTCTCTCCCTCTGTCTCTCTCTCTTCCCTCTTCTCCCGAAAAAAGAAAACAAATCACGAATATATATATGTATGTCTAGCAGATGCAGATGCACATCACAATGCATAAGTCCATTGTCATCCCTCCGTCTAAGATGGGCGGGATCACCCTGTAATATGAATACGCGATTCCTTCACTAGCAGATCGACCATGAACATTTAGATCTGCTCGCCAGCGAGTTCAGATTGCCATTAATTTGCTATATTTCAGGAAAACTAAAGAATCTAGTGTCTCGTGAGAGATATAATCTAATCCCTACACACCTCTTTTCGTAAAAGATCGTCCATAATATCTAAATTCCCTTCAGTAAATTGCTGAAATCAACGTAAAATGTGTCTTTTTCATCGCCGGAGCCGAGTCAAATTTGGTGGGAGAAATACGCACGGCTGCGAGCACGGTGTGTAATCTTCATTGTCCGCTGTGTAAAAACTTCGCTTACGCACTTGCATGTATTATAGAGGTCGATGCGTAAGTTTACAAAAGCTATTTTTTTATTGGATTGAAATTGGCCCTACTTTCTCGACAACCAATCAAATTATGTGTTATATCAGACGAAAGGGGATTATATACTCTATGTTTTCGCGACCGAGACCACCCAAAAACCTGTAGTAGTTACGAACATTTTCTCCTTGAAGTACACAACCCCAGTGAAAAAGGCGAATTTTCCTGTGATCTCCATAGAGAAATCACAAATGGAATGATTGTTGTCCATTTTTGAAGACGAAAAGGCCCTATTTTCCAGTCTACAAATCAGTTCGAATTTGGTATCAGTAGAAAGAACAGTATTTGAATATGTGATTTCCACCCAGGATGGTGTTTAATCAACGTCAGTTTTTCGTGTAGGAGCATTTCTTTACACAATTAGCGCATTTTCAAAGACGATTTCACGTGTTGTCGACCGCTTGAGCAGATGCCCGAAATTTGTTCATATGACAAAAAAGTGGTTCAAATATATAAATGAAAGCGATTTTAACAAAACTATAAGGTGGTCTGTAAAATATGAAGCCAGCCTACCTGATAAATAAATAATAATAAAGGCAATTTTTACAAAATTATAAGGTGGTCTGTATGATATACAGCCCACCTGATAAAAAAAGAAAATTCTTACGAAAACAATAGGTGATCTGTCGATACCGACAGACCACCTAATAATAATAATATTACAAGTAACAATGATGTACAATTGGTAACATTTATTATGCTTTATACTAATGTTTCTAAGCGATGTATTATTATTACCTGGTATAAGCCAGGTGGCCCAAATAAGGCACTCTGATATTTAAGGCATTCCTTCCTACCAGATACCCATTTACAACGCCTGATAGAAGAGTGGCAAATGCAGATTAATGTCTCGCCGAAGGACATTAGTGCCGCAGCGGGACTCGAACCGTGACGATGTGATCCACAGTCCGGTGACTTATCCACTTGACCAGCGTATTCAATTGATGCGCCGAAAGAGATATTAAATCAAAGATACATTTTTTTAATCCATTATGAATTAACGTAATTTTCTTGGAAACAAAATATTAAATACCGCGATGTCTTTTCATGAAGAATAACATTTCTAAAGACAATTGAATGTCTTTTTGCTTCGCTTGCTCGGGACATTTAGAAATAGCATGATTTCAGGCAGTGAAGTGCCTGATTACCCACGTAATAAAGCCAATGAGGTGCCAGAATATATCTTTCATAGCGTGGTGCCCGAATATAACATACATTTTGTTCGTATCACAATTATTCTTTTACCACGCTCTTTCGCTTCACTCCGTCGAAACGATTAGAAACAGGTGGCTTTTTGACAATGACATGCCAGAATATCCTCATATAATCGCGTCGAGATGACGGAATATATGATTTTCGGTTTCATGTATTTGTCAGCAAGGTGCTCGCATACATAATATGATTTCTTATCTCTTGTGTTTTGTTTGCAAAATAACATTTATACCATACTGAAAATGTCATTTTTTGTGTCGTTCGATCGGAAATTGTTATGGCACTTGGCGAAGTGATGGAAAATGAATCTTCTGTAATGAATTTAGGATTGGGGTGACGCAAAGCTGTTTGGTTCTTCAAAGGGCGTTGTGAGTATTTAAAGGGTTGGAAAATACTGGACTAGACCACGACACATCTAATACCTCTCTAATACCGTCTGGTATGCCAATGTTTCAATGCTACCAATTACAATGTACATGCATGTCTTAACTTTTTTTATCAATAACATAATTAATCTTAAATTAATAATCGAATTAAATTTGCTATGATATAATTAGAACTTGGATTTATTTCTTCTTTTTTTTTTTTTTTTTTTACTTGTAAGGGACAAACACACATTTTTTGTTAGCATCAATATTTGTTATGATTTCTTCTTTATTCCGTTTTTCCAAGAAATAAACGAATGCTTATCTAACCCGTGTATGAATGGAGGAAAGTTCCCGCAAGTGACCGCTTATTAATTGCACCCATGCTGTAAAGTAAAACAAAAAGTAGAATACAGAGTTATTTTATTTACATGGAAAGCAATCCATGGATTTTCACCGGTGAATATTTAGACATGCTGACCCCCACCCCCCCCCCCCCCCCCCCCCCCTCCCCCCGTAATCCTCAAACTTGCGATCACCAGGTAAAAATGCTTGTGAGTCCTCGAACCCATTCTCTGCTTGGTGATGAATCATTTGCTGCTTCTGAACCTAGGTTGTGGAACAGTATTCCTCAGTATCACTCAGTGAACCTTGTGACCTGCTGTATA
This sequence comes from Strongylocentrotus purpuratus, assembly GCF_000002235.5. Classification (NCBI taxonomy): domain Eukaryota; kingdom Metazoa; phylum Echinodermata; class Echinoidea; order Camarodonta; family Strongylocentrotidae; genus Strongylocentrotus; species Strongylocentrotus purpuratus. Next base: position 47,659,720 of record NW_022145606.1, on the reverse strand, counting down.
CTTTCAAAACCCACTAAAGACATACCTATTCCACATTGCTTGCAACTAGCCACTGCCCCAAGTCTTTCTTAGGTGAATCATGGACATAATAGTAAGTATTTTTTTTTCTTCAACCTCATCAGTGCCTTTGAGTGGGTAACTAGATATTGACGCTCTACAAATTCCCGGATTACACGGGATACCATACTGATCTTAAACAACTGGAATCGATGACAAAATATTTGTTATATTCATCTCAACAATTGTAACATACTTCTGTGCAGATAAGTATTAATAGATACACGAAAATATCAGTTACATTTATTAATTCTCTAACCGATCTGAACTGGATTGACCTGTTATTGACTTTACCTTCTATATATGCAGACGTGGAAGAGTGCTTGTCTAACCCGTGTTTTAACGGAGGGAATTGTCTCGATCTTCAGAATGCATTCCGTTGTATCTGTAATTCTGGCTGGGAGGGAACGAGATGTCAAGACGGTGACTATTCTTTTCCTTTCTTTCGATGTTTTGTTTTGCACATAAAACCTTAATCACAATTTTAGCATGTGATTTAATCTGATGTATTAAAGATGATGTTCATAAAAAAATTATATCCTCGTCAGATAAATAACAATAATAATAATAATAATAATAATAATAATGATTTTGATAATAATAATAATAATTACAATAATAATAACGATAACAATGATGTTAAGTTGGTAACATTTATATTGCTTAATACTAATGTTTGTAAACGATGTATTATTATACGTATCCGGACACCTACCCCCTAGGGCAACCACCCTTTAGGACGACTACCCCCTTAGGACATGAGGTTATTACGTTACATGAGGTTATTTAAAAACATAAATGATATTGCATGTTTAAAGTGCGCATTAGATTGAGCCTAATCTCTATACTTTTTCTTTTAAATTAGATTCTCTATGTTCACAATTCATGTTATTAAAGTTATGAGAATACCAAAAGAGATAACTCGATATACTCGCATAATTTATTTGAATAGCTGTATTAAATGTCCCATGGAAAAAAAAAGGACCATATAAAAAGGACGATTCCTCAGTAATAAGTAATTATAGGCCAATTTCATTATTACCAAGTATCTCTAAAATTCTCGAAAAAAATAAAATATAAAAGACTTAACACTTTCTTACAAAAAAATAATTCGTTGATTCCTAACCAGTTCGGATTTAGAATTGGTCATTCTACCGATTACGCAATTTTGCATATGTATGATAAAATAATTGAGGCTTTTGCGAACAGTGAACATATTGTTAGAGTATTTATGGACTTGTCAAAAGCTTTTGATACGATTGATCATAAAATATTAATTCATAAATTACAATAATATGGCGTAAGAGGTCAAGCTCTTTCATGGTTTACTAATTATTTACAAGACAGACAACAATACGTATCTTTCCAAAATCATAAATCAACAAAATTAACAATTAAATGTGAAGTACCGCAAGGATCTATATTGGGTCCATTGCTATTTATTATTTATATAAATGATATTATTGAAACCTCTTCACTTTTAAATTTTATCATCTTTGCTGATGATACAAGTATTTCTTATTCCCATAAAAACTTTGATACGCTCATAACGCGGTTAAACTGTGAACTAATGAAAATTTCTAGGTGGCTTAAATCGAATAAATTGTCATTAAATCTTAATAAAAAACAATTCATTTATTTTAAACAGACCAACGTTCATGATATAAGAAATTGTAATATTGAGCTTGATGGCTTGCCTCTCATTGAAAAACAATCTGTTAAACTTTTAGGAGTCACTATTGACTCTCATCTAAATTTTAATGAGCATATACGTAATATACATACATCGATATCAAGGAATATTGGAATACTGTATAAGTTTACAAAAAAATCTTTCTGAAAGATCTTTGATTATATTATACAATTCTCTAATTTTATCACATGTGATATATTGTAATATTGTATGGGGTAATTGTAGTTTAACAAAATTAATTCCTTATTTTTGCTTAAAAAGAGAGCGATTCGCATGATCACTAACTCACATTATATATCACACACGGAACCTTTATTTCAGCGTTTAAAAACATTACAAATACAAGATATTCACATTGTTCAGACACGCATTTTTAGGTATAAATATTCTCATAATCAACTACCATCCCTATTTCACAATATTTACAGTTTAAACTCAAACATTCACACATACCCCACCCGTTGTTCAACAAATTATCACTTAGAAAATCCTAAAATACTTTTAGCACAAAAATCAGTAAGACATCATGGACAAGATGTTTGGAACTCCTTACCAAATTCAATAAGGCATTGTTCATCTCTCTATTCTTTTAAAGCATCTCTAAAAAAAAAAACTCTTATATCGAAGTATCTACATAACTGATTTCAACATGCAGTAGGCAATTGTCAAATTTTGGTCACATTGCAACTCAGTTTTGCAAATTTTGTTTTCTATTTCGTATTGTTAGTTTCCTTTATTGTAAAGGCTATATTTGTTTCGATTCCACTATACCACACAGAGCTACGTGCACTTCCACTATTCGTTACAAACACATACCAACACGCACGCTCGCGTGCACATGTACACACACACACGCCCACCATCACACACACACACACATATACACTTGCACAACACACTCACCAACTCATACACAAAGATCGTTTAAACACTTTTACATTTTAAGGTTAACCTTAAGATTTTTTTTTTTTTTTTTTGAGGCCCCCATCCTTGTCAAGCTTTGCTTATGATTGCGGTCTCCTGCACTTTTCCAACAGAATAGTTCAGATAATACTTTACATTTATGATTATATGTTATGGAAATATTAAGTTTCGTTATTATATGTATATATATTATGTAAAAAAAACATTTTGACATGAAGAAATTATTGTTTGTTTATGTTGTATTATAACCTTACATTTATATGTTCTTTGTTATTCAGTTATATTTTATATGGAAAAAATGCAGAAATAAAATCAAATCAAATAATTTTTTTTAAAAAACCTGGATCACTACCCCACAGACAAATACCCCTAGGACAACTATCCTCCTTGATAACTACCCCCGGACAACTACCCCCAGACAACTACCCTTTATGACAACTACCCCCGGACAACGACCCATGCAACTACCCCCTGGGATACTTTTCCTGGAGTGGTTGTCCTAGAGGATAGTTTTCGAAGGGGGTAGTTGTCCTAGGGGTTATTGTTTTTTTTATTTGATTTGATTTCTGCATTTTTTTGAAAAATCAGAGGCCTAGAATCAAGACATGCAGTATGTAATAAAGATATAATGACTGCTATGACAGGGAAATGTGTTTTTGAGGATCAAGGGGATGTTACATCCTGTTATCACCCCGAGGGGTGCTGAGGGGTGATGGCAGGATGTAACGTCCGCGAGAGGCTATAAAAACAAATATGCCTCGAATATTAAAGCAGTCATTATAACTTTTATATACCGAATTGACACAAAAATCTACCAAGAATTCTTACCTTATCCTTTTCTTGAGTAAAGATTGGTTAAAACATCACAGAAAATCTGAGACACTGTCCGTTAATCTTCGCTGGAAAGATGACTGAATCTTACAATCATTTGGGAATCGCAGACAAAAAGCGCTATATGGTTTCTGTGCTCGCACAAAGACAACTTTAACACGTAAACCAATGGGGATCGCAGTATGAGGGCATTTTGTTTAAAGAATATTGACCGGTAGGCGGGTATGAGGGCACTTAATAAAAGACTAGGCCTATATTAACTGGTTGGCGGGGCATGGCTAAAATCACGACTCCAATCTCGACCAGTCAGATGGCTAGATTTCTAAAGTGAGGTATATAACAAAATATATTGACTGGGCATAGATTTGCTTGCGCGTGAACTTACCAATAAATACGCGCTTTGAGACAAAAACAATAGGTCTACTCTGGGTGGGATACTTTTCCTACAAATAAATCATTTTGACAAGTATAATGATTATTTGTTAAATATATATCTTTTTTTAGAATTGATAGGTGTGATGCGATAAAAAAAAAGAAATATCGACTGCCTATTTCAGGGGTCATGGTTACTACCTCCTCAGTGATGTCGAGACTGCACTATGCAACTGAAGTTCGTTTCGGGGCACAGTACAGTTTTGAGAGCAGTTCAGGCAATAGTTTTAACCAGTCCCATCAAAACAGTCAATATTTGTATGTTATGTTAGAAAAAAAATAACCTATTACTAGTATGGTGTCTATCATTGTCTATTGTGAATCAGCCATCAATCATGGAGTGCCTAGAGTGTCAAGTATGATAGACACGAGCGCTATACAAAAACCCACTATCATCATTATCGTGTCACTGTGAGTTAATTGTAGTCGAACATGTGAATTAAATGAAGGTTGCTGCCTAATTTGTTTCCATTGTTTCACCTTTTTTCCTCTGTTTGTTAGAAACTGACGAATGTGAATCTGGACCTTGTCAAAATGATGGTGTATGTGTAGATGAGTTCAATGCGTTTGTCTGCGATTGCCAATCTGGTTGGGCAGGGACAACGTGTGAAGAAGGTATAAGTAGGCTGATCAGTGTGCACGCACAGATTGTCTGACACACACTGGGTACACTGCCAAACTTGAAAATCAGACTATTTACAACTCAATAATTTTATAGACTCTGAAAGCTGGTACGGGCTTTGTTATTTTATACAAAGTAAGTTGATACTTTCAGCCAGGTATATATGAATTTTCAAAATCGTAGGTCATAGGAAAATACTTTTAAAATTATTTTTTGAATATATACTGCAAGTTTTTGCCCATATATGCTATGTATTACAAGAGCTCGCGCGCACGGACATTTATCTTGAAGGGAGGCTCATCTTAATATTAATGGTTATAAAGAGATGAACATGGTATCAAATTGTTTTAAGAAATTTGGGAATTATCATGAAAGAAAAAAAAATGGCGATTCTATGTTGTATAATGGTGTTACGCGCGAAAAAGCGCACGCATGCGCGCGTGCGTGATTTTTATAAAATGCTTAAAATGAAACCTAAAGCTTGAAACGTATGCAAACAAGATTTGAGACGATTTTGAGCATTTTAAAATTTTGCGCGCGGACTGACGCGCGAATGTTCGCGCACGTGCGCGTTTTTTTTTACCCGAAATTGACCGGACGGATATTGACCTTGATCATGATAAATATAAATGAGAAATGACTTACCGTTATGAAAATATGATCATGGGTAAATTTTCAGAAAATTTCACAAAATGGCGCCTAGATGACGTCATCAGTCAAAGTCAAGGTTCATACGCCTATACATATGTATGCCGAATTTCAAGGCATTTAGTTGAGCCATTTTTAAGTTATCTTGCCCACAAAAAAGTGGTTCAAAATAAGAAAAATAAAGAAATAAAGGCGATTTTAACAAAAATATAAGGTGGTCTGTATTATATACAGCCTACCTGATAAATAAATAATGATAAAGGCAATTTTAACAAAATTATAAGGTGGTCTGTATGATATACAGCCCACCTCATAAAGAAAGACAATTCTGACGAAAACAATAGGTGATCTGTCGATACCGACAGACCACCTTATAATAATAATATTACAAATAACAATGATTTACAATTGGTAACATTTATTATGCTATATACTAATGTTTCTAAGCGATGTATTATTATTACCTGGTATAAGCCAGGTGGTCCAAATAATATAAGGCGCTCTGATATTCAAGGAATTTCTTCCTACCAGATACCCATTTACAACACCTGATAGGAGAGTGGCAATTGCAGATTAATGTCTCGCCGAAGGACGTTAGTGCCGCAGCGGGACTCGAACCGTGATGATGTGATCCACAGTCCGGTGACTTATCCACTTGACCAGCGTATTCAATCGATGCGCCGAAAGAGATATTAAATCAAAGATACATTTGTTTTTAATCCATTATGAATTAACGTAATTTTCTTGGAAACAAAATATTAAATACCGCGATGTCTTTTCATGAAGAATAACATTTCTAAGGACAATTGAATGTCTTTTTGCTTCGCTTGCTCGCGACATTTAGAAATAGCATGATGTCAGGCGGTGAAGTGCCTGATGACCCACGTAATTAGGCAATAAGGTGCCAGAATATATCTTTGATAGCGTGGTGCCCGAATATAACATACATTTTGTTCGTATCACAATTATTCTTTTACCACGCTCTTTCGCTTCACTCCGTCGAGACAATTAGAAACAGGTGGCTTCTTGACAATGAGATGCCAGAATATCCTCATATAATCGCGTCGAGATGACGGAATATATGATTTTCGGTTTCATGTATTTGTCAGCAAGGTGCTCGCATACATAATATAATTTATTAAGTCTTGTGTTTTGTTTGCAAAATAACATTTATACCATACTGAATTTTTTTATGGCACTTGGCGAAGTGATGGAAAATGAATCTTCTGTAATGAATTTAGGATTGGGGTGACGCTTTTTGGTTCTTAAAAGGGCGCTGTGAGTATTAAAAAGGTTGAAAAACACTGGACTAGACCACGACACATCTAATACCTCTCTAATACCGTCTGGTATGGTTAATGGATATTTCTGCCAATGTTTCAATGCTACCAATTACAATGTACATGCATGTCTAAACTTTGTTTTCAATAACATAATTAAGCGTGGTGCCCGAATATAACATACATTTTGTTCGTATCACAATTATTCTTTTACCACGCTCTTTCGCTTCACTCCGTCGAGACAATTAGAAACAGGTGGCTTCTTGACAATGAGATGCCAGAAAATCCTCATATAATCGCGTCGAGATGACGGAATATATGATTTTCGGTTTCATGTATTTCTCAGCAAGGTGCTCGCATACATAATATAATTTATTAAGTCTTGTGTTTTGTTTGCAAAATAACATTTATACCATACTGAATTTTTTATGGCACTTGGCGAAGTGATGGAAAATGAATCTTCTGTAATGAATTTAGGATTGGGGTGACGCTTTTTGGTTCTTAAAAGGGCGCTGTGAGTATTAAAAAGGTTGAAAAACACTGGACTAGACCACGACACATCTAATACCTCTCTAATACCGTCTGGTATGGTTAATGGATATTTCTGCCAATGTTTCAATGCTACCAATTACAATGTACATGCATGTCTAAACTTTGTTTTCAATAACATAATTAATCTTAAATTAATAATCGAATTAAATTTGCTATGATATAATTAGAACTTGGATTTATTCCTTCTCTTTTTTTTTCTTGTAAGGGACAAACACACATTTTCTGTTAGCATCAATATTTGTCATGATTTCATCTTTTTCCGTTTTTCCAAGAAATAAACGAATGCTTATCTAACCCGTGTATGAATGGAGGAATGTGCTCAGATCGATGGAACTCTTTCTCATGTTCTTGCACTAGAGGTTGGACGGGAAGTAGATGTCAGTATGGTAAGTAAACTAAATATGTTTTCACCCAACAAATCACATTGGAGATAATGAATCTTTAATAATATCAGTCTTCCCAACCAGAAATCGTCACATCATTGGTCAATTTCATCAAAGTCATTTCAAGTTCCCGCAAGTGACCGCTTATTAATTGCACCCATGCTGTAAATAATGTAAAACAAAAAGTAGAATAACGTGATCATAATAAATGATCAGAGTCATTCTGGGAGAGTCAAGGATAGACAAAACAATTGCTGGCATAGGCCAGAAATAGCGCGCGCCTTTTACAGCTGTTTAAGCGGTGCCTTTGTGAGACAGCGACATGTGAAATTTACCTCTGTAAAGAAACCGAAAATGCGCACAGCCAGTGAATCTACAACGGTGGAGTTATGCGCGCAGTAAGCGTGGGAACGCCGTGTGCAAGATTTTCTCACTTTCGACTTTATCTCCGCTCGGAGAAGTCCTTTTTCGAGAAGGCTCTACAATTGAGTATACAGATAAGTCTAAATAACGAGAGGAAATCCCAGTATATCGAAAGATGGGAAAGCGGAAATCAAGCCAGAGCCGGGTGGCCCGCCAACCAAAGATTGCTAGGCCTAGACAGTCTACAAGATTAAGGCAGTCTAGCAACGACACCACTCAAGACGTACTCGGCACCTCAACTCCCCGGCGGGCGGGGCGGCCAAAACGGGCGAGGCACTCGAGCGGTAACCCCAACAGTGGACGCTCAGCCACTACCAGCATAAACCCGGCTCCGGAGACTGACGGACCACAATACAGTGGAAACGAGACAACTGGAGCGAACCAGTCATCAAGCCAGCCGCCTTCACATGCACAGCCAATGCAAGGTGAGGTAGACGTAGCTATGCAATCACATTTACCAGAAATATCACAATTTAGTGAAACAACAAGACATAGATTTAACAATCTTGGAAGCGAGAGGGAAAGCAACTTGGTGGTTTCCTTCCCCTCGATTGTACCAAACACCGGTAGCCTATACGCTGGCTTTCAATTACAAATTACACACAACGAGAGTGACACTAGGCCTAGAGCTAGTCATAATTTGAGGGATAATGAAGCCCATCCTCCCACACGGGCAAGCAGTGTCGGGCAATCGATTCAGTCAGGCGCTATTGCCAGGGGCGGATACAAGACCGCCCCCAAACCCAATAGGGATCGTGGGCAACCAAGCGGGAATGGGCCACACCCCGGGGGTCGAGCACAATAAAGTTCACACCCAATATGAATAAGGGAAGGGCGCCATTTCGGGCACAAAACTTTCGTGGCGGAGAATGCTATGAATTTAATTACCGGTCAGGGCAATGCTCTAGATAGGCATGCCGCTTTACACACGCATGTACCATTTGTGGTAACAAAGGGCATGGGAAAATCCACTGCACTGGAGTCCAACGGTTAAATTTCAAAGCCATCAAACCCAATAACAAATAATTGCACCTCCAGAAATGGGGAACAAATATAGAAGAATAATAAAGATATACATGGCAATTTGAAAGAAGATAATAACATAACGCAACAGATGAGTGACTTAATGTTTTTAGCACAAACACCAATTATAACTGAGAACTTAAAAGTTATGTTAAAGACGTATTTTAACAGGGAGGCCGCAGAATTTTTGAAAAAAGGCTTTATTGAAGGCTTCAAATTAAATTACACAGGCCCCCGCATGCCGGCTGATATGCCCAATTTAAAATTAGTGGAAAATAACAAATTAGTAGCATTTGAAAAAAAAAAAAAAATTGAAAAGAGGTAAGATTGGGTAGATATTTAGGCCCATTTGAAGTTAGGCCACTAAATAAATTACGGTCGAGTCCTATTGGACTGGTGCCCAAAAAGGTGCCGGGCGAATATCGTTTAATTAACCACTTGTCATACTCACTCGGGTTTCAATAAACGATTTTATTCCGGATAAAGTTTGCAAGGTTGAATACACGAGTTTTGATAAAGCAACAGAATTAATTGTTGAAGCAGGCATAGGTGCCGAGTTAGCAAAAGAGGACATTAAATCGGCATTTAGGTTATTACCGATTCATCCAAATGATTTTGAATTGCTCGGGGTCAAGTTTGACGGCAAATATTATATTGACAAATGCTTTCTCATGGGTATCAGATGTGCCCCAGCATATTTCGAATCTTTTTCTACGTTTATTGAATATTGCGTTAGGGAAAGAATTGGCTCCAACAAAATAGTGCACTATGTGGATGACTTCTTATGTGTGGGTTCAATACAAAATGAAGAATTAACATGTAAACAAGTTGTTGATACATTAATATTAGTGTGCAAAGAACTAGGCGTCCCCCTAGCCAAAGAAAAATTAGAAGGGTTTATTATTAGATTGATATTTCTTGGCTTAGAGCTTGATTTAGTACTAATGCAAGTACGTGTACCACAAGAAAAACTGGTGGAAATAAGACGGAAAATCGGTAGGGCGCTAGCTCATAAATCAGCCACCGTCAAAGAGATTCAATCTTTGATTGGCTCTTTGAATTTTATTTGCAGAGCTGTACGACCGGGCAGAGCATTTTTACGACGGTTAATAGATTTAATAAAAGGGAAAAATGTGAAAAGTACCAGTATAATGTTGAATGAGGGGGCCCAAGTTGATTTAATTATATGGCTCGAATTTTTGAACCACCATAATGGCATATCAGTCATCCCCCAGGAAGGGTGGGGAGGAGATAACGACCACGTTTTGTACACTGATGCTAGCGGGGAAATTGGTTTCGGAGCCTATTTTGAAGGCAAGTGGTTTAATAACAAGTGGTCGTCGCGCGAAATTATCGAGGGTACGTCAATAGCATGGAAAGAAATAATACCCATTTTACTCTCCATCGCTGCATGGGGGGAGGAACTCCAGAATAGGAGAATAGTTTTGGATACAGACAATATGTTAGTGAAGTTTATAATAAATAAGCAGACATTATTATGTTCGAAAATAATGGAGTTATTACGTAAATTTGTGTTGATCTGCTTAAAGAAAAATATTGTTTATAAAGCAGTTTACGTATATATATTTGACAATGGTGTTGCCGACTCCCTTTCATGATTTTAGATGGGGCGATTCCGCAAATTAGCACCAGGAGCACGAGACCGATTAAGTCGCATATTTACGGGAATAGTGCTGACCTAGCAGCAGAAATATATAGATTACTAGGACAGTTTTTAGCAGAGGGATTACAGCGGGCATATTAGAGTGCTGTAGATTCATTTTAAGAGTTTCGATTGAATAGACAATTGAATACATCATGGCCTGCAATAATCAGGTTATGGCATTCATCGCACACCTCTGAACACGACACAAAGTATACAATGTGCAGATCAATTATGTGAAGTGCTCATGTTAATAACCAGAATGGGACTGGAGGATCAACCAGGAGTTACTATCCTGATTAGGCTCCCCCAATCATTAATATTGTCGTAACCCCCATCGCTGCTAGGTTTTACATGTAACACAGAGGAACGATTATTCCTTCCTTTTTCCTTTTAATGGAAACCTACTATCACATATTTTCATAGTAAATTATAAGTGGGAGAATAAGTAGCCCACGTGTATGATGATATGAATATGAATATAGAACACATTACTTTGGGGAGTTTTTCCATCCTGTTTCAGAGACAACCGGCGACAGGATCTGGATCGTAGGCGACAGCTTGGTCAGACGTGCCAAGCAGAGGGCGAACATGCTCAACCACCAAGATTTGGGAAGAGCAAGAGGGACGGTCCAATGGCACGGTCAGGGAGGAGCGACGTTACAAGACCTTCCGCGCCTGGTGGAGAATAGGTTGAGATACAACCAACGAGCACCTGCGCTAGTAATCGTGCATTTAGGAACAAATAACTTGGGCCTGAATGATGCCTGCCAATGCAGAATCGCGATCGATATGGCTCTTCAAATTTTACGGACAGCCATGCCTCGTACGCACATCGCCTGGTCGACCATCATCCCACGTCTATTCTATCATAGCAGTCGTGGTTATCGAACATTACAAGACGCCATGGATGGGGTCAGGAAATCGCTCAACAAGTACGCGAGGAGATTAATAGCCCGGCTGCCGAATGCGTCAGTTATTGCTCATTAGTTGGATCCATCCAATTACAGTTTATTTTTAAGAGATGGGGTACACCTGTCCGACAGAGGATCCGACGCTTTCATCGATAATTTCCAAGAAGGAATAGACTCGGGCTTGGGTATATATGAATAGAATATTTATATTCACGGAAACGGGACAATAACACTAATTCGGCTATTAATGAGCCTTGTGGAATTTCGGACAGACTGAGTTCGATGTGATAATGGAATTATTATAACACAAGAAGTTGAGGAATAGCGTGTTGTAACGTGAGTTACATATTCAGATATATACGCCTTCATTTTTGGGATTCACATTAAATTTGAAATTTATTTAATTGCTGATAAATTAGAACCATATTTAAATTAATGATTGATTTTGATGTACTAGTATACATCATACATAATTGTTAAGCTAGCAGAGGGTGGAGTCAGAGTCACTCGGTCGCACAGTAGCTTCAGAACTACAAAGTGGGCCATAGGGGAATTTTCCCCGACAAAGGAAATATAATTATTTTGCTCGTTAAATTAAGCCACAATGGCAATATTGTCGGGTTTTCGCCTCTATCACTGTCTGGCTAGCAGCAAGAATAATAATATAAGATTACAATATGTAACGGATTGAATCCATGAGAAATACATGAAGTATGATACATGTCATATTAATATTTAGTGAAACAGCATGGGTCCATAGATGGTATTAGGAAGCAACCATGGCAAACCACGCCCAACCCCCCCCCCCCCCCCCCCACAAAAAAAAAAAAAAAAAAAAAAAAAAATGTGGGTGGAGGATTTCTTTTACTCGTGATTATTCCATGGTTGGTTCCGATTATCACCACTTCTTATATATGCGCTGGTATAGTAGCACCGGGATAACATTGGGGATACTGCAGGAGATACTATCCTGTCGGTGGGTCACGTAAACCCCAGGTATCTGGGGTGATCGGAGGGAGTTACTACCCTTCCGCTGATCACGTGACTCGAGACCCCACAAATATAGTGTTTCCATAACTATGTTAGTTATGCATTGATGATTTTGTGAGTATTGAAAAGTTGTGGGGATCATCCGTAGGAGATACTATCCTACCGGCAGGTCACGTAAACCCCAGGGACCTGGGGTGATCGGAGGGAATTACTATCCTTCCGCTGATCGCGTGACTCGAGATCCCACAAATATAGTGTTTCCATAACTATGTTAGTTATGCATTGATGATTTTGTGAGTATTGAAAAGTTGTGGGGATCATCCGTAGGAGATACTATCCTACCGGCAGGTCACGTAAACCCCAGGGACCTGGGGTGATCGGAAGGAGTTACTATCCCTCCGCTGATCACGTGACCGGAGATCCCTACAATTTTGAGTTTCACTCATGGTACATGTACCCTTAAGATTGTTGAATCATATCACGTTTATACATTATTGTCGAATTGTTTATGGTGGACCCTCTTTATTGTGGTTATAAGATTTTGTTATTGCTTTTATGCATGTTACTTGTTTTACTTTGACTTTCCTACTTTACATGTTTTGAGGAAAAGGACTCCTAGTTTCGGAGCGGAATAAATGTCGAGCAAACTGCAAATCAGTCTAAAGTTGTCTTCTTCCTAGAATAACGTGATCATAATAAATGATCAGAGTCATTCTGGGAGAGTCAAGGATAGACAAAACAATTGCTGGCATAGGCCAGAAATAGCGCGCGCCTTTTACAGCTGTTTAAGCGGTGCCTTTGTGAGACAGCGACATGTGAAATTTACCTCTGTAAAGAAACCGAAAATGCGCACAGCCAGTGAATCTACAACGGTGGAGTTATGCGCGCAGTAAGCGTGGGAACGCCGTGTGCAAGATTTTCTCACTTTCGACTTTATCTCCGCTCGGAGAAGTCCTTTTTCCCCGGCCCACCCACCCCTCTTTAGTTTAAGTAGAGTTGAAGAAGTAAACTACTTAAAGTTGATTGAGGATTAACAAATTGGAAGTACAATGTTGTTTTGAGTGATATAACGAATTGTATGTACTTAATATCATGGTAACACGGGGGTTGACTGGGGGAGGATTTCTTTTACTCGTGATTATTCCATGGTTGGTTCCGATTATCACCACTTCTTATATATGCGCTGGTATAGTAGCACCGGGATAACATTGGGGATACTGCAGGAGATACTATCCTGTCGGTGGGTCACGTAAACCCCAGGTATCTGGGGTGATCGGAGGGAGTTACTACCCTTCCGCTGATCGCGTGACTCGAGACCCCACAAATATAGTGTTTCCATAACTATGTTAGTTATGCATTGATGATTTTGTGAGTATTGAAAAGTTGTGGGGATCATCCGTAGGAGATACTATCCTACCGGCAGGTCACGTAAACCCCAGGGACCTGGGGTGATCGGAGGGAATTACTATCCTTCCGCTGATCGCGTGACTCGAGATCCCACAAATATAGTGTTTCCATAACTATGTTAGTTATGCATTGATGATTTTGTGAGTATTGAAAAGTTGTGGGGATCATCCGTAGGAGATACTATCCTACCGGCAGGTCACGTAAACCCCAGGGACCTGGGGTGATCGGAAGGAGTTACTATCCCTCCGCTGATCACGTGACCGGAGATCCCTACAATTTTGAGTTTCACTCATGGTACATGTACCCTTAAGATTGTTGAATCATATCACGTTTATACATTATTGTCGAATTGTTTATGGTGGACCCTCTTTATTGTGGTTATAAGATTTTGTTATTGCTTTTATGCATGTTACTTGTTTTACTTTGACTTTCCTACTTTACATGTTTTGAGGAAAAGGACTCCTAGTTTCGGAGCGGAATAAATGTCGAGCAAACTGCAAATCAGTCTAAAGTTGTCTTCTTCCTAGAATACAGAGTTATTTTATTTACATGGAAAGCAATCCATGGATTTTCACCGGTGTATATTTAGACATGCTGACCCCCAACCCCCCCCCCCCGTATTCCTCAAACTTGCGATCATTAGGTAAATATGCTTGTGAGTCCTTGAACACATTCTCTGCTTGGTGATGAATCATTTGCTGCTTCTGAACCTAGGTTGTGGAACAGTATTCCTCAGTATCACTCAGTGAACCTTGTGACCTGTTGTATACTTTCAAAACCCACTAAAGACATACCTATGCCACATTGCTTGCAACTAGCCACTGCCCCAAGTCTTTCTTAGGTGAATCATGGTCATAATAGTCAGTATTTTTTTTTCTTCAACCTCATCAGTGCCTTTGAGTGGGTAACTAGATATTGACGCTCTACACATTCCCGGATTACACGGGTTACCATACTGATCCTAAACTACTGGAATCGATGACAAAATATTTGTTATATTCATCTCAACAATTGTAACATACTTCTGTGCAGATAAGTATTAATAGATACACGAAAATATCAGTTACATTTATTAATTCTCTAACCGATCTGAACTAGATTGACCTGTTATTGACTTTACCTTCTATGCAGACGGGGACGAGTGCTTGTCTAACCCGTGTTTTAACGGAGGGAATTGTCTCGATCTTCAGAATGCATTCCGTTGTATCTGTAATTCTGGCTGGGAGGGAACAAGATGTCAAGACGGTGACTATTCTTTTCCTTTCTTTCGATGTTTTGTTTTGCACATAAAACCTTAATCACAATTTTAGCATGTGATTTAATCTGATGTATTAAAGATGATGTTCATAACAAATTAATATCCTCTTCAGATAGATAACAATAATAATAATAATAATAATGATAATGATTTTGATAATAATAATAATAATTAAAATAATAATTACGATAACAATGATGTTAAGTTGGTAACATTTATATTGCTTAATACTAATGTTTCTAAGCGATGTATTATTATACGTATCCGGACACCTACCCCCTAGGGCAACTACCCTTTAGGACGACTACCCCCTTAGGACATGAGGTTATTACGTTACATGAGGTTATTTAAAAACATAAATGATATTGCATGTTTAAAGTGCGCATTAGATTGAGCTTAATCTCTATACTTTTTCTTTTAAATTAGATTCTCTATGTTCACAATTCATGTCATTAAAGTTATGGGAATACCAAAAGAGATAGCTCGATATACTCGCATAATTAATTTGAATAGCTGTATTGTAGAGGTGTTGTGGTCGAGTGGATACGTCACCGGACTGATGATCACAAGGTTCGCGGTTCGAGTCCCACCGCGGCACTAATGTCCTTTGGCAAGACATTGATCTACATTTGCCACTCTCCACCCAGGTGTTAAATGGGTACCCGGTAGGATGCGAAAGCCAATGTGGTATGCTTAGCAATTTGAGCCTAGTAGCTCTTGTTGGAATGCTCCCCAGTGAGTGGAGAAAGTGCATTCATTGTGTGCGGGCAAGCCAGAATCCGATGACCGGGGGTAATAATGTAAAGCGCTTAGAAACTCGGACATTCCCGATGTATTAAGCGCTATATAAGCAATATAATATTATTATTAAATTTCTCATGGGCTACAAACACTTTGCTTTTGAGACCTGCAAGTCATTATGGTTATGTTGCCATTTTTACCTTTACTTATGTTTTCTTACAACACTTTTATTTTCAGCACTAGCACAACCATGTACACAAGAACGTACACATGTTCCCAAAATTACATGCACAGACTCACACTTTCACACATGGACACAAACTCACACAGCTTGCTCTCTGTGGCTTTTCTTGTAAACTGTCGCTCATAAAGGTGGAATATTCTAAATTTAAAAAAAAAAAACAGAAAATGCAATAAATGTTCAATAATTTATTGCATTTTACCCCGGTCCCCAACTTAAACAAATCCTCTGGATGGCCATGCATTATGGCTCAAGGCATGGGCACACTGAAGATTTTGTTATGTTGGGAACCGGGGTAAAATGCAATAAATTATTGAAAATGTATTGCATTTTCTGTGTTGTTTTATATTTATGGAAACTGGCCCCTACCCTAGCCCCCGCTGCGTACAGTATTGGTTCAGTGACAAAGCAATGGCCTCGTAACTGTGAGGCCCCATGATCAAAACCGTGTCGATGTGCTATATTAGTGCCCTTTTGTGGGGCATTAATCCTCATTACTGTCATTTATGACTTAAAGGCATAGGTCCCCTAGTTAATAGGCAAAGTACCATACACATGCTTTAGCAGTCACGCAAAACATACATTGGAAAATTGTTATTCATAAAATTTGAGAATGTATACTATTATCTAGATCTATTATTTTTAAATAATTTTTTAAATAATTCCATAAATTGGGATAAAACAAAAAATCCACCTTTATGAGCGACAGTGTATATTTGAGATATTCCGGAATTATGAATGATTTTTCCTTACGCAAATTTAGACCAAGGTTTGAGAAATGTTGAAAGTAAGTATTATACAGTAGAAGAATTTAATTCTAGTTTTAACTCATCCAATAATAACGATCAAATGTACGCTGACTCAAACTCCATGAATCTTCAAGCCAATCCTGACTTCAGCCTATTTCACGTTAATAGTAGAAGTATGAATAAGAATTTCGAGTCCGTACAATAACTTTTTCCATAATAGGCTTATCTGAAACTTGACTCCATAAAAATTCCCCACCTCTATTTAATATACCAAACTATCACATGTTTCGTTCTGATCGTGACCATGGTAGAGGGGGCGGAGTAGCGCTCTACATAATAATAATTTTGGAATTAAAGTTAGGTCTGACTTACACACTGAAAGTGTTTAAGATTTATATATTGAGATATTAAATGATAAAACCAAAAACATAATAGTTGGCATAATGTATAGACCCCCTAATCATAATGTAGAAATTGTCTTGGACAATTTTGATAGATGTAATGATACTGTTTCCAAAGAAAATAAAGAAGTCTATTATAATGGGAGATTTTAACATTAATCTTTTAAATTCTGATGATAACCAAATTGTGAAATTTAGTAGTACACTGCAATCTTACGCATTTAACTCACATATTGATAAGCATAATGTATAGACCCCCTAATCATAATGTAGAAATTGTCTTGGACAATTTTGATAGATGTACTGATACTGTTTCCAAAGAAAATAAAGAAGTCTATATAATGGGAGATTTTAACATTAATCTTTTAAATTCTGATGATAACCAAATTGTGAAATTTAGTAGTACACTGCAATCTTACGCATTTAACTCACATATTGATAAACCAACAAGAATTGCATGTTTTTCTCAAACTCTCATTGACAATATTTTTTCGAATGTAGCTCATAACAATTTTACAAATGGTCTGTTGTATTACGATACTTCTGACAATTTACCGATATTTATTATTTCTAAATTTCACCTTGTTAAAAAAATGACTAAAAATAATTGTGCAATGCATAGAAAACAAACAAAACATAATATTGAATCATTAAACTTTGATTTAGCCAAGGAAGAATGGGTCGAGGTGTTATGTGCATCTGACGTTAATGTAGCATATAAACAAATTCTAGAAATTGTATAACATTATTATCATAAGGATATACCCCTTGTCAAAACAAAAAAAGGTAAAAAAAAAAGGCCAAACAACCATGGATTACTAAGGGTATTTTGCGTTCCATAGTCGCCCGTAATAAGTTGTATAAGGAAGCCCTTACAAGTCAATGTAACGACAAGTTTAATAAGTTTAAAACGTATAGAAATAATCTTACATCTCTTATACGATTGTCCAAGAAGTTATAATATTCTAACAACATAGAAAGTAATAAAAGTAACAATAATTTATTATGGAAAAATGTAAAAGATCTCTTAGGCAAGACAAATACAGAAAGTAATAAATGTTTCTTAATTAATGAACACAAAATAACAGATCAAATTAAAATTTCAAAAGCTTTTAATTAATATTATATAGATGTAGGTCCTAATTTAGCAGCTAATATTGATTCAGGTGACATGGACTACAATACGTCCTTGAATTTCCCACGTGAAAATTCCTTATTTCTTACTTCAACCAATGATTATGAAATTATTAAAGAAGTTCAACACCTTAATTCTACAAAATCTAGTGGCCATAATAGTATAAGTGTTCACTTATTGAAACAAATAATCTTTAATATCGTAACCCCCCTGACATATATATTTAATTTATCAATTTCAACGGGTGTATGCCCACATATGCTTAAAATCGCTTAAAATAGAATTGGTAATTCTACCGATTACGCAAGTTTGCATATGTATGATAAAATAATTGAGGCTTTTGCGAACAGTGAACATATTGAAAATAATATTGCTAGTGATATTCGTTTGTCTCGCAATGTGGTCAATAAGGAATCTAAAAGATCACGACGTTTCGTATGCTACTGCGATACTTCGTCAGGTGATAAAAACTACTGTAAGCAAGGGTCTTTTATACTCTACGGGAGGACCGTGCGGAGCGGTCCATAATTCGATCGATAATTGGAACAATAACGCACAATGCCTATTGGTCGACGCACACGGTGATCGACCAATCACCAGGCCGCTGGATTCGGCCGCTGGTTTGGCTAATGCACCAGGCCTATTGGCCGACGTATACGGTACTCAGCCAATCAACGGGCCGCTGGATCGGACCGTCTGCTGAATGGAATCGACCGGTGTTGGCTGGCAGGACGGCGAGTGTCATGGCGGCGTATCGTCCGCATCCAAAATTCGGGGATATCGATCCCGTTGTCTCTGTTGAAATTATTAGGATTGAGACGGATATTGATAGCTTCTTTCACCCTCCGTGTATACCAATGCCTTTCCTGGGAAAGGCACTGAACCCCGTCCCAGTCTGGTTGATGTTGGTTATCCCAAGCATGTTCGGCTACGGCTGAGTTGTCAGTTCGACGGAGTCTGACGTCCCTCTTATGCTCAGTGATTCTTTCTTTTATCGGACGGGCAGTTTCACCGATGTGAACATATTGTTGGAGTATTTATGGACTTGTCAAAACCTTTTGATACGATTGATCAAAAAATATTAATTCATAAATTACAATACTATGGCGTAAGAGGTCAAGCTCTTTCATGGTTTACTAAATTTTTACAAGACAGACAACAATATGTATCTTTCCAAAATCATGAATCAACAAAATTAACAATTAAATGTGGAGTACCGCAATGATCTATATTGGGTCCATTGTTATTTATTATTTATATAAATGATATTATTGAAAACTCTTCACTTTTAGATTTTATCATCTTTGCTGATGAAACGAGTATTTCTTATTCCCATAAAAACTTTGATACGCTAATAACGCGGTTAAACTGTGAATTAATGAAAATTTCTAGGTGGTTTAAATCTAATAAATTGTCAATAATTCTAAAAAAAAAAATATCATTTATTTTAAACAGACCAACGTACATTATATAATAAATTGGAATATTGAAATTGATGCCTTGCCTCTAATTGAAAAACAATCTGTTAAACTATTGACTCTGTTCTAAATTTTAATTAGCATATACGTAATATACATACATCAATATCAAGGAATGTTGGAATACTGTATAAGTTTTTAAAAAATCTTTCTGAAAGATCTATGATTATATTATACAATTCTCTAATTTTATCACATAATAATAATAATAGTGGGTTCTTGTATAGCGCTCATGTCAGTCAGATTTGGCCCTCCTGGCGCTCCTGATTATTATCCACATGTGATATATTGTAATAGTGTATGGGGTAATTGTAGTTTAACA
Organism: Strongylocentrotus purpuratus; assembly: GCF_000002235.5. Classification (NCBI taxonomy): domain Eukaryota; kingdom Metazoa; phylum Echinodermata; class Echinoidea; order Camarodonta; family Strongylocentrotidae; genus Strongylocentrotus; species Strongylocentrotus purpuratus. Next base: position 47,639,553 of record NW_022145606.1, on the reverse strand, counting down.
AGAATTAATTCCTTTTTTTTTTTTTTTTTTTTTTTTCCATTTTTTGGACCCTCCAACAGGCCATTTATTGAAAATCAATCTCAAGATAACATATTTGAACACATGTTCCAATGAATATCATACAATATTTCATAATAAGATATACATAACGAATATCAACCATAATACTGTATATACAGAACATACATGTAGATAAGGGAAAGAAAAACAAATATTAAATAATAATGCAACATCATGACTGAAAATGATATGGGAAATTCAATATACTCCTATTAAAGGATCAAAATCCTCTCAAAATTTATCCATTTTTTATCGAATTTGTCAGTTTTGTTAGCAAATATACTAACTTGCCTCTCATTTGTGTAACTATTCTTGATATATTGTTTTATTGTCCGAAAGGACGGTACAGACTTTTGTATTCGAGAAAAATGTAATTGTTGTTTAGTCCAAATTATTATACAGTTTAAAGCATCATTTCTTTTTTCAATGAAACCTAACAAAACATGTATTAAGGACAGTTTTATTCTACAGCGTGTTACAATAGTTAACCAGTCAGTCAAACGACTCCAAATCAATTTGGTCACGTTACAGGAGTAAAAAAAGTGTACCATATCTTCTTCTTCTCTTCCACAAAGGGAACAGTTCTTATTTAAAATTATGTTAATTTTCACAAGATCTTTATTCAAATATAGTATCTTATTCAAAAGTCTGTACTGAAAGTACCGAACTGTTGTATGCGTTGTACAGCGAAACATAACCCTGAAATAATATTGCATATATTTATCATCAAATAATACACCATCTGCATGCCATTTATTACATAATTTATTCAAATGTTCATCCTTTTCTTTTAACATAATTTGATAAATATGTCTACATCCTTTTTCATCTTTCAACAAGCATGAAATATATGCAGGGCACAATGGTCCATTTACCTTCATATTACAACTTTCCAATTGGGACTTGTATTTGCATTTAATTATTTGACAGAGTGCATAATAATGAAGAAACTGTATTTTGATTGAAAACTTTTTTTCACACTCTTCTCTTGCTAAGATGTGTCCTTGATCATCTAGTAAATCGTTTAAAAATCGAATACCTTTATCACACCATTCTTTTAAAAATATACCCTTTCCTCCAATTTTAATCTCAGAATTATACCAAATAGAAATAGCTTTCCAAAAAGGAGTAGTAGTACATTGAACCTGGCGGACAAAATAAGCTAGTATTTGGAAAAGTTCTTTCCAAAAACAGTTTCTTAGCATAAATGATAATTTAGTGAAATATATATCACCTTTACCCCATTCCAATGATGATAGTGGACGTAAGAAAGCGTACATTAAATGGGTAACGTCTTCACATGAGTTCAACAATATTCTTCTAATCCAGGTCAGTTTCAAAGCTCTAGAAAATTGTACAACATCAACCATTTTCAATCCACCATTTTCGTAAGAACAAACCATCTGTTTTCTGCTAATCTTATCAGGTTTCCCTTTCCAAATAAATTTTAAAAAAGAGACATTTATTGCTTTTAAAAGATGTTCAGAAGGGTTAGGAATGGACATAAATAAATGGTTAAATTGCGAGACTAGCAGTGATTTCACCAAGACCACGCGACCAAAAACAGAAATGTTACGTTTCGACCAAGATATCATTTGCCTTTTTAGTTTATCAAATATTCTGTCGTAGTTGAAATCCGGAAGCTTTTCTAAATCAATACCAAAGTCTATTCCCAAATACCTTATGAATCCCCCGTTAACCAACGATATGTCAGTCCCATGAACCTGATGTAAATCAATATTTACAGTTTTTTTCAAGGAACCGATACACAATATCTGTGTCTTATTTATATTAAGATTTAAACCTGAATACTGAGAAAAGAACTCCAATAGCTCCAGAGCATAATGTAAACTTTCTGTACTATCGAGACACAACACTGTATCATCAGCGTATTGTAATATTCTATATTCCTTGTTTTCTATAACTAAACCTTTTATCTTGTGGGATTTTCTGACCAACATGCCTAACATTTCTGCACATAATAGAAACAAATATGGAGAAAGCGGATCTCCTTGTCGGCAACCCCTTTTAATATTAAAACGCGAGGTTAAACAACCGTTAATTAACACATTTGAAGCAGAATTTGAATATAGTAATTTGATCCATTGGATAATTTTATCCCCGTAATTAAAGAAATGTAATACATTCCATAGAAAATCATGTGAAACACAATCGAACGCCTTTTCAAAGTCAATAAAAAGTAATATCCCAGGAATATTTTTATGATCTGCATAAGAAATTATGTCATGAATTATTCTGATATTTTCTCCGATGTATCTACCGGACAGAAAGCCTTTCTGATCTTTATGTATGTTTTCGTCTAACAATGGTTTTATTCTGTTTACAATGCAACTAGAAAGAATCTTATATTGGACATTGAGCAAAGATATAGGACGCCAGTTTTTAAGTAGATTGCGAGGTTTGTTACCTTTAGGTAGTAGGGTTATAATTCCTAAATTTTGGAAATGTGAAAATCTTCCACAAACATATGCTGCGTTCAAACTCCTCATTAAATAAATCCCTATATCTTTAAGAAAAAACTTGAAAAACTCTGCAGTAAACCCATCCTGTCCGGGTGATTTACCAAGTTTTAAGTTACCAACAACTTTGCTAATTTCTTTAAGGCAAATTTCTTTACCCAACTCCTCTACTTTTTCATCTGAAATCTTGTTATGATCTGTTTCTTCCAGATCATGTAATATATCTTGAAAATCTGATACCTCTCGAAATCCATAAAGGTCTTCGTAAAATATTTCCACCTCGTTCTTAATTTCCTCTTCCGTATTCAATATTTTATCATTTTTATCAACAAGTTGAATAATTCTCTTTTCTACACGCCTTTGTTTCATAAGGTTATAAAAATATTTGGAGGGTTTTTCACCATATTGTAGTTCTTGTAGTAAAATACTTTCCTCCTTTCTTTTAAGCTTTTCCTTTCTTTTTGTCTCCAAATCTTCTTTGAGGGATATAATTTGTTCTAATATACTATCTTTATCACTAATGCCCAAATTTAACTTCAATTCCAACTGTTCGATCTTGTCCTCTAATTGTTTTTCTATTTTATCAATTTCTTTTTTCTTATTTACTCCATATATAATAGTACATGCTCTCAATTCCATCAAAAGAATTTCAAAAAAAAATTGTTCATTGAGAATAAATTTACAACTGTTTTTGTCAATATCCTCAAACCTTGTATCATCTTGTTCATTTTTTTCAATATACTCTAAAGTGATTTCTTTTATTTTATCCTTTACAGTTTGTACATATTGATCTTCCTTTAAGAGAGAATTGTCAAACTTCCAATATTTGTGTCTCTTTAGACCAGTACCGAACATAAGATCCAAACTAATCCCTGCATGATCAGATCTATAGCTATTATTAATTTTACAATCTGATACTAACGAAAATAGCTGGTTTGATATCAAAAAGTAATCTAGTCGCCCTTGTTTTAAAGGACTAGGTTGTCTCCAGGTAAACTGTTTTATGTCTGGATGGGTACAGCGCCATGGATCAATTAAATGAAAACTGTTCTTCATTTCCAAAACTTTGCGCTGAGCATTTTTATTATTTAATCTAACGTAATTACAAGAGTCCGAATCAAAATCTTGAAGTAGGTTCCAATCCCCACACATAATTACAAGAGGATCATTAAGATCTAATATAATATTCTCCAATTCTTGGAAAAAGATGGGACAGTCATCATTTGGGGCATAAAGTGCAATTAAAGAAAACTCCAACTGTCCCATACAAATGCTTAAAGCAATGAAATTACCATTTTTGTCACATATTTGTTTTTTAACTTCGCATTGAATATTTACGTCAAAGAGTATCGCCACCCCCCGAGCGTTTGAGCATTTGTTTGCAAAAAAACAAGTTCCATCCCATTCTTGCTTAACAACAGATTCTATCTCAGGCACAAAGTGGGTATCTTGCAAACAACAAATGCTAGCATGTTTTGCATTTAAATAGTTTAGTACATCTTTTCTTTTCTGAGAGTTTCCCAGACCTCTACAGTTCATAGAAATAATCTTCAACTTATTATACATCATGATAACCAATAACTACTTTATACATATAAGGCCATTGGAGGAATTTTTTAACATTTACAGTGTACGAGTAACAGTAAACGACAACGAGCAACACAGACAAACAAAAAAGCAAGACATAGAAACAGACAAACATGCAGAGAGAGCAACAACGCCTCTCACTAAGGACCACACCCAGGTCCCAAAAACTTAACATATGATAGCTTGAGGCAAACATGAGAAATAGTTTACGGAGCCTTGTGGGGCTTATCTGGCCACCACCAAAAAATAAAAAATAAACGCAAGATTTTAATCTATGCGCTATAGAAACAATTATAGTATCGTGTATGTACACAGCATAAACACAATCGTCTAGTGCCATAACCACTAAACAAACGATATCACGAGGGAAATTTGAACAAGCTCAATATTTATACATAATTAATACATATTGTTGTATAAGAGTGATCGAGTCAAAGCAGTGGTTTTTAACTTACTGTTAGATAGATTAACCAGAGCACAGCTGCAGACAGACAATAAATACATGTTTTGTGTTTTTTTTATATAGCTATCAGACATGAGTAGCATTCTGTCAACCAAAACGTGTTCATATAAATACGGCTGTAACTAAATAATCAACATCGAGCCAACATAGAATGGATTGGGAGGAATGAATTGTACTCATATCCCTGGAATATGCAAATTGAGAGTAAGTTACAGTGTGTGGGGAAACACACATCCACGGTCAAAGATGAAAAGTACATAACAAAACACATATTTCAGCGAAGTGAACAGGTGCAGTGAAATGTACACACTGACTGCTGGCATTGTACGCTAGTTGCATACTGGGTACAAGCAATGAACCTTGATGTACAAAAATATCAGAGGAAAGAGTAGCTTAAACATGAAAATAAGATGTAGAAAAAAGATAAGGTTACTGTAGTGCATGGGCAATTCAGAAGAAAAAGGGACTACACTAGAATGCGGGGAAAAAGAACACTGTATACAAGCGCGAATAAATTAAAGAGTATTTTGTGAAAAGGCAAGTTTGTGCTGCCCGCAAATAAACAAGAAAATAAAAAGAGATCACATAGAGTAGTCATAATCAAAAGAGTGACATGTTTTTTTGCATGCACGCAAATACATAAGTCCCGTGATATACGTTGTATTATCACACAAAAAGTATTTTTGACATTATAAAACAGAAATCTTGAAATGCCCTTAAAAGTTAACTTTCAGATATAAGGAGCATAATCTGTTTCGTGAGCTGATAATTGTTAACCTTGGTGTATGTTCCATTTCTTTGTGCCCTTCTCTCTTTGGAACAGAACGACGTCGATCCCTACTACCGCTATTTTGGTTGAAAGGTTGTTTTCCTTTCTCAGCTTGAACGCAATTCTCGAGAGTTGATAACGCTTGGTCTTCAATGCTGGAGGAAGGTCGGTTCGCACCGCAATCTTGAGCACGTTACCAACTGCTTCTCTGCGCGTAGTACGTGAGAAGTTATCTTCAAAAGCGGACAGGACACGATTGCGTTGGTCCATATAAACGAATTTGGCAATAATGGGTGGAGGGGCATCATTGATGGCAGCTCGCTGGGGGAGTCGGTGCGCGTTGACCAGGCAGATGGCATCTGCCTCTCCCTTTTCAATGCCAAGGGTCACAAATGTTTCTCTAAGCACATTGTGCACGTTTTCGTTGCCTGACTTTTGCACGCCGTAGAACAAAAGATTACTTTTCCTCTGATAAATTTCAGATTCTATCATTTTCTTCTCTAGTAGATCGATTTTCTCCCTCAATTTGCTTTCAAGTTTAGGCAGCTTTTCCTTCTCGATGTCAAGAACCCGAGCGGAGTTATCTGCCACTGACACTTCCAGCTCACCCACTTTCTTCTTAATTATAGTAAGATCTAACTGCACTTGATCAAGTTTTTCACATACCTTGACCTCAGACTGCTTTACCGATCTCATGATGTCAGCCATTGTGAACTCCTTTTCAGCACCGGTAGGCTGCGATGGATTGTCCGGCATAGCAGCAGGTGTGTGTTGCGTACGTGATTTAGAGCGTTGGCTGCTCACGGCGTTCTGCGCTTTATCGGTTGACATCGTTTTGCTTCTCAGATTATAATTCCTTTCCATGGGCTTTGGCAAACAATTCTGACATAAAAGTCGTCCTTGAACAAGTAACGTTCACTGGGTAAAGAAAGTGAGTTAGTTAAGTTCCCAAGTAACGCTAAATAATGGTGAAAAGGGTGGTGGATCCAGAGCCGAAAAAAATTACGTCATGTTTCGTCCGCGTGCAGCTCTCTCCTTATTTTTGCTTATTAATTCCTTATTTTTGCTTCAAAAGAGAGCGATTCGCATGATCACTAAACTCACATTATATATCACACACGGATCTTTATTTCAGCGTTTAAAAACATTAAAAATACAAGATTTGATTTGATTTGATTTGATAAGGTTTTATTCAATATTCGACAATACAGCTGGAGGCTGATACAAGTGAATTTACAAGGTAAAAATAATTCCATAGACATAAAAATATAATTATATGCTTTAACACTTTAAAATTAATCCTGATATAAACAGTACATAGTAAATAAATCATAAATAATGAAAAAAAATAATAGTATTGAGTTCGGTTTGCATACTTGGATATGAGATAAATAGAAAATCAAAGGGTATAAGATCAGATATACAGTTTGAGAGTCGGTGCAGGAAATTTTGATAATGTATTAAGAGAAAAATTATTATTGATCATTAAAAAATTGAAACTAAATGATTAAACTGTAACATTTACATGAAGTATATATACAAAATAAATCGATAAAATACAATTATTAAATATTGTTATGTATGATCTTCATGAATCCCTGATGTAAAACCCGGCTTGAAAACATAAAATTACATTTATTAAATTACATCTATTGAAATAACATTAATAATTATTGCATTGATCAACTTGCATTTATCAAATTTAAATTTAAAAATTCAGATAATATACATTGTTCTTCTGAGTTGTATAGATTGGCAATGAGAATATCTTTTATAATAATTTATCGGATCAAAATTGCATTTAACTAAATTATATCTCTAAAAATTACATTTCTTTTCTCAAAAAATAAAATTCTTAAAAACTGCATTTTATCAAAGTTCTATTTATTAAAATCATATTTATCAAAACTATATTCGTAAAACTACATATAAATTCAAATAGAGGTATAGGATTAAATAGCTAGACCTATAAGAGGAGGTCGGGATTCCTATTTAATAAACGAACAATTGATGGGATACTAGAATTGTAATATCTTGTGGTCCTGCATTTTGGTTCATGGAGAAGATGTGAGTTCCGTAACTGCCTTCCAGACAGTGATCGTCGGGACTTTGGAAGAAAGTCACGATGGCGAGCTGACGTGAGAAGTTCACTTGCAAAAGAGAGGAGAAGACCTTCTCGTCGTGAGTGGAGAGAATCAAGATGGAGGAGATCCAAAGCACCGCGGTAGGAGTCATACCCACCAAGGATGACTCGACAGACCCTTTTTTGCACACGTTCAAAGTCGTTGGATTGAGCAGTGGTCAGTGACGAGGACCAGACAGGTGATGCATATTCAAGTACAGGTCTGATGTACATAGCATAAACAGCAACCAAATCAGAGGTCGGAAGTCTACATTTTCTGAGGCGATATACAATGTAGAGACGTCTGCTAGCCTTCGAAACCATCGCTGAAACATTGATGTCCCACTTTAAGTCGGCTTGAAGATGGACACCAAGTAGCGTGAGGTGGTCGACCACGGATAAGCTGGTATCCGCGACTTGGAGTTTAGGAAACTGCACTTGCTTTACGAACGAGATATTCATGACACAACATTTAGTAGGGTTGGGCTTCATGTCATTCGACTCACACCACTGGACAAGACTATCAAGTTGAAGTTGGACAGTAGAGGGTTCATTCGCTCGGCGGATTTCTACTACACTGAGGTCATCCACATATTTCCACCTGTGGTTGAATTCACTCAGCGCATCATTAATCATGACAATAAAAATCACGGGACCTAATTTTGTGCCCTGGGGGACTCCGCATGTAACTCCCAGATCACAAGAAATGCTCGAACCAACTCTAACTGCCTGTTTGCGCTCATTCAAAAAACTACAAATCGCTGGAATCAGTGCAGGTTGTACTCCGTAGTTGATTAACTTTCCAATTACAACATTGTGATTCACGTTATCAAACGCCTTTGCGAAGTCGATCGCGCACAAAGATGCACAGTGGCCAGGTCTGTCTAGATTCTTTCCGATTGTGTCAAGAAGGCTGATGAGGTAATGTGACGTGGAGCTGCCAGCAACATTACCAAACTGCTTCTGGTCAATAACAGGTGAGAGGTCGCGAGTAACCCATCTGCAGATGAAGGTTTCCATCACGCGTGAGAATATTGCGGTGATGGAGATGGGCCGTAAGTCTGATAGTTGTGAAACTTGTTGTTTCTTCGGAATAGGAGTGATAACTGCTCGTTTCCAACTCGAAGGGTAGTTCCCAGTGTGAAGAATGGCATTGAATATCATCGAGAGGGGTTCCGAGAGTTCCATTGCAAACTCCTTGATAAGTTTGATTAGAATATCGCCCGGTGCCGCTGCCTTGGATGCATTCAACCGACGTAAGACGTTATACACTTGATGGGCATGAATGATCGGTGGTGGTAAGGGTGGAAGATAAGATGGTAGAGATGCACAGTCCAGTGATGGGAGCTGGTTACAGATGTTAGCGAAGTGTTCATTAACCCTGGCAGCTTTCTGCGATTCGTTATGCCCAAGGCAGGGTGGAAGGGTTAGCGAAGACTTGGTAACTCCAGCCATGCTACGAATTTGCCGATGCCATTGGGAAGGTTCACTTTGTTTCAACATTTGAACCTTCCGAGGGTAGAAAGATGCCTTGCTTTTTGCTATCTCTCGCTGGACTAGATTCCTTACGGCACGAAACCTGTCCAAGTTCCCGGAATCATACGCTCGTTGCCTATTCTCGATGAGGGCTCGGATGCGACGCGTGATCCATGGTTTGTCATATTTTGCTCGTTTAGATGCGACTAATGGGAAGTGTTCATGATACGCCTGGATGAGCACTTCCTGAAAGGCCTCTGCCATTTCATCCGTAGTTGTATCAATGTGATGTAACCGATCAAACTTATAGGCCGTTATCCATCTCCCAAAGGATCTAATGTTGGAGTCCCGTAGAGGGCGTCTGGAGGTCTTGACGACGTTGTCTGAAGAAAGTTGAGATGATCCAGTCATCAGCACGGTAGCATGGTCAGAGTTGGCTATTGGAGCTTTGATAAGGGGTTCGCTATAATGCTCTGGATGATCAGTGAAAATCATGTCTAGAATGCGATTGTTGCGGGTGTGTTGCTTAACCATCTGCGATAAATTGAGATGTCTCTCAAACACAGAAACATAGAGATCGTTGAAGTCTCCAACTATCAACATGGAAGACTCTGGATGAGTGCTTCTGATATGGTCCCCCATGGTAATCAGATGGGTGATTATGTCATCTTGGTGCGGTGTACGGGGTGGAGAGTACACGACGCATACAAAGAGGTTGGCATTACCTTTCACATAGTCATACAAATTAACTTTAATCCAGATTATTTCAAGATGAGGTGGGACCCGGTCAAGTTCGAATTCAACAAGATGTAAGTCCTCTCGCAAGTAGAGGGCAACCCCTCCACCCCTTTGAGCAGTTCTGTCTCGATGGAAAAGTTTGTAGCCCTGCATAGTATTGGCTACAGCAGGATTTGAATCACCAAACCAGGTTTTAGTTACACCGACAATATCGGCATCATAATGATTAACTGTTGCAGTCATTTCATCAATCTTTTTATTCATCGACCGTACGTTTGTTAGCATAATAGTTGGATGTCTATCTTTACATCTCTTGTTGACGACTTGTATGTGTCTCAAATTAGGATTCACTTTGTGTGGAGGTTCCTTGACAGTCTTAAGCTCATTTTTCCTGCAAGAAATTCGTGCTTTGATCGGGCGACGTACTCGACGCCCAGCACGACAGCCCCGTCTGTTGATTCCTAGTTCCTTAGCAACAAGACGTTCTTCCACCGATGGTTTTATTGTTTTATTACGTAATGAAAGGAGATGTTCGGGGCTGTAAGAGGTTCTCGATACGGGGGTATGAACATCCATTGTTCTGTCCAAATTCAAAGTCTCTTGTGAGAAAGACGGTGCCTGGTAATGCCCGATATACGTGGTTACTATGTCAGTGCTCGTACATATACTGGACGCTGACCATCCTAAACTTAAAATCACAAAATGCACAAGTAGTACACAACACTTCTTTTCCATACCTGTCCTGTTCACTCTCCAAGTCATATTCCAATGCATCACATCAAAATAAAATGGTATCAACAGATGAAGAAGTACTAAAAAAGCAGATAAAATCAGAGCTAAAAAATCAAGCTCGGCAGCAACTCAAATATTCACATTTTTCAGACATGCATTTTTATGTATAAATATTCTCATAATCAACTACCATCCCTATTTCACAATATTTACAGTTTAAACTCAAACATTGACACATACCCCGCCCGTTGTTCAACAAATTATCACTTAGAAATCCTAAAATATCTTTAGCACAAAAATCAATAAGACATCATGGACCAGATGTTTGTAACTCCTTACCAAATTCAATAAGGCATTGTTCATCTCTCTATTCTTTTAAAGCATCTCTCAAAAAAACTGTTATATCTACATAACTGATTTCAACATGCAGTTGGCAATTGTCAAATTTTGGTCACTTTGCAACTCAGTTTTGCAAATTTTGTTTTCTATTTCGTATTCTTAGTTTCCTTTATTGTAAAGGCGATATTTTTCTTTTCACTCCACTATACCACACAGAGCTACGTGCACTTCCACTATTCGTTACAAACATATACAAACACGCACGCTCGCGTGCACATGTACACACACACACACACGCACGCACACACATACAGGTATAGGGTGGAAAGTGGGGAATCTGAGTATATCCAGGGAAATGTGGATATTTGTCAGAACACACACACACATACACACACAGACACAGACACACACATATATATATATATATATATATATACACTTGCACAACACACTCACCAACTCATGCACAAAGATCGTTTAAACACTTTTACATCTTAAGGTTTACCTTAAGATTTTTTTTTTTTTTTATTTTATTTTTAGGCCGTAATCCTTGTCAAGCTTTGCTTATGATTGCGGTCTCCTGCACTTTTCCAACAGAATAGTTCGGATAATACTTTAAATATAAGATTATATGTTATGGAAATATTAAGTTTCGTTATTATACATATATATTATGTAAAAAATTTACATGAAGAAATTATTGTTTATGTTGAATTATAACCTTACATTTATATGTTCTTTGTTATTCAGTTATAGTTTATATGGAAAAAATGCAGAAATAAAACAAAATCAAAGAAAAAAAAGACTACCCCTGGACCACTACCCCACAGACAACTACCCCTAGGACAACTACCCCCGGACAACTACCCATACAACTACCCCCCCCCCCCCCCCTACGATACTTTTCCTGGAGTGGTTGTCCTAGATGATGGTTTTTGAAAGGGGTAGTTGTCCGGGGGTAGTTGTCCGGGGGTAGTTGTCCTAGGGGGTAGTCGTCCTCAAGGGTGGTTGCCCTAGGGGGTAGTTGTCCTAGGGGTTAATTGTCCTAGAGGATGGTTATTCTAGGGATGGTTATCCGGGGATGGTTGTCCAGGGGGTAGGTGTCCTAGAACCATTATTATTACCTGGTATAAACCAGGCGTCCCAAATAAGGCGCTCTGATATTCAAGGAATTTCTTCCTACCGGATACCCATTTACAACACCTGATAAGAGAGTGGCAAATTCAGATTAATGCCGAAGGACATTAGTGCCGCAGCGGGACTCGAACCATGAAAGGTGTGATCCACAGTTATACCATACTGAAAATGTCATTTTTGGGGTCGTTCGATCACAAATTGTTATTGAACTTCGCGAAGTGATGGAAAATGAATTTTCTGTTATGAATTTGGGATTAGGGTGACGCAAAGCTTAATTTTATTTCTTAAAAGGGCGTTGTGACTATTAAAAAAGTTGAAAAACGCTGGACTAGACCACGACACATCTAATATTCCTCTAATACCGTCTAGTATGGCAAACGAATATTTCCGCTAATGTTTATCGCAACCACCTACAATGTACATGTATGTCTATTTTTTTGTTTTCATACATGTAACTATCTAGCGAAGAAGTAGTGATATAATGTTACTAACGTTGATCCATATATGTATATATATATATATATATATATATATTTACATGTATTATTTTTGTTTGTTTAGTTTGTTATCATGGTATAATTTTATGAGAGCCCCATTCAACTAAAAATTGTCGTTGATATGCTTAGGATGTGTATTATTTATATCCCGCATATGAAGATTCTAGGCCTCTGATTGGTCAAAACTGCAGGCATAAAATTCGCTACTGACTGCTGGGCAGTATAACAAAAAATATAGTATACAAATGTTGACTACTTTGAGGGGTATGGTTGAAACTATGCCCCGGGTCGAGCTCGCAACTGTGCTATGCTCCGAGACGTAACAATTGAGGGGCAAAGCGCAGTTGCGAGATCACCGAGGGCCATGGTTTTAACCGTGACGCGAAAAAGAAGCAGTCAACAAAACCCTGTGATAGAACGCGTTACCCCTCCGCGAATTTTGCACATACAGAGCGTACAGGATTTCAAATGCCTCCAGCGGGCAACTCCCGCGGTGTCAAGGCGCTCACGTCGTGCAATTAATGCTGAGCTGCAGTAACTGCTCTTACACTACTGCAGTGCCTGTATAGATTTAATTTCCGTATGTTGGATTTTTTTTTAGCATTGGATATTTGAAATTAAATACCGCATCCTTCGTTAGCTCAGAAATTAAACTCAAAGATAGATGAGATACGGTACCGTTACGTAATTCTCATCGATCGCTCTTTCGAAATTTCATTCGATGTACATGTATGATATGGTGCCAGCCGCGCGCCCTCGTATTTAAATTGCCATAGCTACGCGCGCGCGTATGAAGACATAACAAAGCCCGGTTAATATTTTTCACCATACCGTCCGGCAGTCCGTAGTGAATTTCATGCCCGAAAATTGGAAAAATCAGAGGTCTAGAATCAAGAAATGCAGTATGTAATAGAGATATAATGACTGCTATGACAGGGAAAATTGTTTTTGAGGATCAAGGGGATGTTACATCCTGTTATCACCCCGAGGGGTGCTGAGGGGGTGATGGCAGGATGTAACGTCCGCGAGAGCCTATAAAAACAAATATGCCTAGAATAATAAAGCAGTCATTATAACTTTTATATACCGAATTAAAAATGTACCAATAATTCTTACCTTATCCTTTTCTTGAGTAAAGATTGGTTAAAACATCACAGAAAATCTGAGACACTGTCCGTTAATCTTCGCTGGAAAGATGACTGAATCTTACAATCATTTGGGAATCGCAGACAAAAAGCGCTGTATGGTTTCCGCGCTCGCACAAAGACAACTTTAACACGTAAACCAATGGGGATCGCAGTATGAGGGCATTTTTTTAAGACTATTGACCGGTAGGCGGGTATGAGGGCACTTAATAAAATACTAGGCCTATATTAACTGGTTGGCGGGGCATGGCTAAAATCACGACTCCACTCTCGACCAATCAGATGGCTAGATTTCTAAAGTGAGGTATATAACAAAATATATTGACTGGGCATAGATTTGCTTGCGCGTGAAGTTACCAATGAATACGCGCTTTGCGCTTTGATACAAAAACAAAAGGTCTACTCTGGGTTGGATAATTTCCCTACAAATCAATTATTTTGACAAGTATAATGATTATTTGTTAAATATATATCTTTTTTAGAATTGATAGGTGTGATGTGGTAAATAAAGGAAATATCGACTGCCTATTTCAGGGGTCATGGTTACTACCACCTCAGTAATGTCGAGACTGCACTATGCAACTGAAGTTCGTTTCGGGGCACAGTACAGTTTTGAGAGCAGTTCAGGCAATAGTTTTAACCAGTCCCATCAAAACAGTCAATATTTGTATGTTATGTTAGAAGAAAAATAACCTATTACTAGTATGGTGTCTATCATTGTCTATTGTGAATCAGCCATCAATCATGGAGTGCCTAGAGTGTCAAGTCTGATAGACACGAGCGCTATACAAAAACCCACTATCATCATTTTCGTGTCACTGTGAGTTAATTGTAGTCGAACATGTGAATTAAATGAAGGTTGCTGCCTAATTTGTTTCCATTGTTTCACCTTTTTTTCCTCTGTTTGTTAGATACTGACGAATGTGAATCTGGACCTTGTCAAAATGATGGTGTATGTGTAGATGAGTTCAATGCGTTTGTCTGCGATTGCCAATCTGGTTGGGCAGGGACAACGTGTGAAGAAGGTAAGAGTAGGCTGATCACTGTGCACGCACAGATTGTCTGCCACACACTGGGTACACTGCCAAACTTGAAAATCAGACTATTTACAACTCAATAATTTTATAGACTCTGAAACCTGGTACGGGCTTTGTTATTTCATACAAAGTAGGTTGATACTTTCAGCCAGCTATATATGAATTTTCAAAATCGTAGGTCATAGGAAAATACTTTAAAAATGATTTTTTTTTTTTTTTTTTTAAATATATATTGTTTTCGAGTGGACGCCTTGTATGTGTAGTGTCACCACTGACATTTTACTCGCGACATGACATAATTGGTTAAACACCACTATCAAAAATGGACTTTCCTCATTTGTTTCAGTCAATGGGGATCGATGACCTTATAAGAAAGGTTAGCTGTGACCTTTTTCATGTACGTGCAGTGTTATTATTATTGCAGTTCTATTTCGAAAACACAAAAACAAAACAGTAACTAGATCTATGTACATATTGTAAATGAATTAGGTAATTCTAAGACTTACCCGTACTGTAGATTAGCAGGGGAGAACTCAGTATTCAGAAGGATTTTGCCAATTTATAACATGAAATTTCACTCTCCTGTCGAGGCATAGCAGGATACTTCACTACACTGTATACATCATGCATGCAGAAGGTAAATCATATTACACGGATGTTTCAATTTCATATACATATAGTGCATGCACATTGTATGCAAGTCCTGGCCTTGAGTACAAATATAAAACAGCCATTCAAATAGAGTTGGAGTTTAGTCATTAATAAAAATGCAATTCTGCACATGTTTGGTTTTGCCGGGTTTGGGGCTTGTATTGTCTTGATCGATATTGCAGAACTTTTGGTGCATGGCAAGATGTTGCACAATCTGTAAATTAGTAACTATTATTATAATAACTTATGAAATTTGAGAGTTTGTCACTCCTGTTTTGGGGGCTTAAATAAATAAAGGTAGACTCCAGAAGCGCCGCCCGGGGAGGGGGGGAAGTTCCCCCCTTTTCACCTAAGATAATTGCCCTATTTACTTTGATGACATGTGCTCATATCAGATCCTGTAGGTTTCTATTGGTTTCTACTGGTCTTCAAAACCAATAGGCTCTGTTGGTTTGTAAATGTTTTTACTGGTTTTAATTAGTATTTTAACACCCTTGTTCAAAGCATTATATCCTACTGGTCTCTATTAGATTATACTGATCTTCAAAACCATTAGAGTTTACTGATTTGTAAAGGTTTCTACTGGTTTGGCTAAGTATTTTTACACCCATGTTCAAACCATTAGACTCTACTGGTTTGTAAAGGCTTCTACTGGGTAGACTTAGTGTTTTTACACCAATGATCAAACCATTAAATACTACAGAATTCTTTTGTATGCTACTGGTCTTCAAAACTATTATACTTTACTGGTTTGTAAAGGTTTCTACTGGTTTGACGTAATATTTTTACACCCATGTTCAAACCAATAGATCCTACTGGTTTATATAGGTTTTTAATGGTCTCCAAAACCATTATAGGCTCTGCTGGTTTGTAAATGTTTTTACTTGTTTTACTTAGTATTTGTACACTGGTTTCTATTGGATTCTACTGATCTTCAAAACCATTATAACCTACTGGTCTTTAAAGGTTTCTTCTGGTTTAACTTCATAGTTCCTCCTGAAACCAAATGACTCTACTCGTTTCTATGGGATTTTCGACTGGGGTGCTGGTGATAGAATACATGTGCATGTGCTACCTAAATTTCACTAATACAGATGTGTTTTCAGTCACTTACCAGAGATTAGCACATTCTGCACAGCTTGAAGCGATGAAGTTGAACGGTAATGAGGAGTGACAAGAACGTGCTGGGGTTGTAAAGCCCTTGAGCCAGGACGTGATTGTACTCGGCTAGAAGCGCGTTCGAACGCACTAAGATCGAGATGAGGACGAGTTGAACTGTCTCTGAACGGGGTGGTTGGGTTACAAACTAATTAAAACAAGTTGCGAACTAATTACAATGGGTTTAGACTAGGAAGAACTAGTTAATAACGGGTTTAAACTGACTGTGGACTGGCTTGGACTGCCCGGAAATGACAAATTTACGCGATCTGAACTTGATATGAACTGACTGTGGAAGGGGTACAGATGAAATGGACGTATTGAGGACTATTTATGAACGAACTAGGGTCGTTTTATTGACATTATTTACACATTGTACCCCGACCACAACCCGTTTTACGATTTTCTAGGACGGTTCCAGAACGTAGTGAGAACTGGATTGGTGTAATGGGGGCTTTACGCTACCCTCTACACGACTATCGTTCAGACGGTCACTACGCCAAACTTACCATATTTACTCCGACTAGCTCTAAACGCAACCTTTACGCCGACCATCATTACCATCGTGTGAACAAGGCTGATGTATAGGAGGTTAATCAAACAGTTGGTTAGGGATAAAAACATGCATAAATTAATATACATTAGTGAACTGGGCCCCGTCTTCCAAAGAGTCGATATCAATCGCAACTATGTACATACGAGATAGGAGACTATAAACTTGTGATTGATTGGAGGACTTGCGATTGATTTGGATCAATCACAACTCTTTGTAAGACGAGGCCCAGGTCTATTTATTATGTGAGATGTTTCTTTCTTTTTCTTCAGGATGTGGTGAAGACGTCGATCTGTCCAAGCAGAGTAACAAGACTGTTCGAATTGTGTCGCCCAACTTCCCCCAACAGTACCCTAGTAACATCAACTGTTACTGGATAGTTAAGACCGCAGAGGGTAGCACTCTCAGCGTCTCCTTCAAGAAGTTCGACACCGAGTCTGACTACGACTTCTTCAGTTTAGGAACAGGTACAGTCTGTTTTGCGTGGCGTGGTTATATTTAGTATGTGGATATGTCAGGGTGCACCGGCTCATTCATTTTACTCTCAATCGAAGGGTAGATGGTTCGAATCCCATTTTTCCACTAACGTCCTGGGGAAAGACGTTAATCCACATTTGCCACTCTCTACCCAAATGTAAATGGGTAGGCTTCCCTGCAATCGCCGGGGTGATATTGCTTACAGGGCCCTCAGGAAGAACAGCATTAACACTGATTACACTGTAAAAAAGAATTTGTTCATTGGTAATTTTTACGTATTTTTACGTATGTAGAATTTACTTGAAAACATTAGTTTTGCCACTTACGCACTAAATTTAAGTCTTGCTAACTCAAACTTTCAATTTAGTAGAACATACGTGGAATATTTAAGTAAAATCAAATACATAAGAACCTTAAGTAATTTCAGCTTGTATTAATTTAGTAATTTTAACTCAAAATCAGAAATTATACATATTACTCAAACAATTTATGTTGATTATTCTTATCTTTTTAAAGTAAGGACCGATGCAGTGCGTAATAGAAATATTTACATAATTTATGAATATTCATTAAGACTAAATTAAACTCTTTTTTAAATAAAACAATTCTTTTTTGTGATTGAATGAAAATTTAAGGACTTTAAAACATTTACTAATTCATTTAACATGGCTAAGCAAAGACAAGACAATTTTAATTGTAACCCAGTTCAAAACAAATCAAAACTTGATATTTCAGGAAATTGTCAACCAATTTTCCTTTTAAGATGCTACGATCAAGTATATATCAAATTTGGAGCCTTTCACTATGTGTCGAATTGAAGCGTATGTAATAGTTTGTGATGGTGGTAGATATATATATATATATATATGGTTAAATCTTAAATAGAAGTAGTGAATGATTAGTGGATGTTACTTGTTAGATTAGATTTGTACCAAATCGTGCAATATGTAATCCTATCATAGCTTTTTTTTTAATTATCTAAAATGATTACAATACTTAAATTATTTACGTTAATGTAACTCGATTTAACTGAGTAAAAATTTATTCAGCAAAATAAGTAAATTCTACTTAAGATGCCGTAGGTAATATTTACTTAATAAAAATAAGGCAATTCTTTTCCTCAATTTTATTGAGTTATTTCGACTATTATTTTTTTACAGTGTAGGCTTATCTGGGTAATTCTCTAGTTATTTTTACAATTTTTATTATTATTATGATTAATATTATCATTATCAATATTATTATAATTATTTCATAATAATAATAATAATAATAATAATTAAAACAATATATGATGATAGTAATTATGATAATGATAATAATAATTATTATTTTTACCCAGAGAAGCCTCATCAGCATCAATGCTATTCTTTTGAGGGCCCTTCAAGTATCATTGCACGAGCAATTGCCGGGTATCGACTTACATTTAGTTGGAGAGTGGCAAAAATGGGTTAATGTTTTGCCAAAGGAAGTTATTGCCGGACTGGGATTAGAACCCCGAGCCCGTGGATTAGGTGTCCAGTGACTATCGACTAAACAAATACATTTTTTCTAAATTTCATTAAAATAAAAAATAAATTTAAACTATCTATTTTTTGTTCTCAATTCAATTCAATTCGATTTTATTCAAGTCCATTAAAAAAAAAAAGGACATTGAAAAACATTGTCCATTGACAACATATTTACATGTAGGATACACAGTATACATTGAACTTTAAACACACAATTAACAAGAGAAGTAAAGACAAGAGTAAGAAATCAAGGAAATAGATAATGAACATGAAATGGAAATTGCAAAAGAACCAAATAAAGGTTCTGTCGAGGCAATTCCCAGCTTATTAAAATACCGAAATTTTTACTGATAAAGAATTAAAAAAGCATAGTGACATTATGGCAAAAAAAGAGTTTAAAAGTTATAAAAGTTATACAAGTTGGAATGGATTAGTTATTTATGAGTATGTGAATAAAAAACCCTTAAGTTTTGATTTAAAATAATTAAGAAATGAAATTGTTTTAATATAATTAGTAAGAATTGAATTTTCAGGAGAGAGAAAGGATGAGGAGAACCCTACCAAGTATGTGATCTTCAAGCGAAGTGGACGCTTTTCCCGTTTGCTTTTCATTTCCCCTAACATTTTGACAGTTATTTCCCCCTATTCTAATTGCAGAAAAATAAAAAATTATTCAATTGATCTGATTTGAATGTTCAGGAGATAAGGAAGGCGGGAAGGACCCTAATAAGTACCTGATCTTCAAGCATAGTGGTCCAGAACTGCCAGACCCTTACTCTTTCCGCATCCGTGGAGACACCATGTGGATTTCTTTCAGGAGTGATGACTGGGATAACTACTCAGGCTTTGAGGTCCACGTTGCTGATACCTCTGTTTTCGGTAAGTAACAAGGGTTGGCATCAGAAGTTATCCGGATAGCTTTTTTCGGGCAGGAGCCCGTGAGGGCCGTTACGCAAAAAGAAATCCCGTACGTCTACGTCTATGAGGGATGGAAAAAAAATCCTCATTGAGGTATTTTTGATTGGGGTGGAGGTAACTTTTTAACTCGTAAAAGAGTGCCGTGAGCCCGTAACTAAAAAAGGCCTTTGTAAGCCTCTCCTGCTCCTCAAATTTATCCTGTCAAACTATTCGTGCTATTTTCGAGTTTGTTACTCAAGAATGAGCTGATGTTTTCTTCTAATTCGTCCCTGTTTTTACGAAGTGACGGTAATGAGGAAAATCGCATATAAATTCACTTTTGATTTTTTTTTGCATTTTTGGACATCATTCACTAACATCTTGAACCTCACAAAATTTCAGACCGTAATAATATCTTATTATGTCACTATGACGATGGTGTAAACAAGAAAATACCTAGCAAAAGGATTGTCTGTTTTCACGAAGTGACTGCCAAGTACGCGCTTAACAGCTGTCAATTCGTGAAAACATCGTTTGCTCTTTTCCTGCTTTTAATATTTTCACGAAGTGACGGGAGTGAAAATCTCGCAGTTTGGAACAGTCACAGACCATGAAAAGGTGAGTTTTTAATTATTTTGTTTAGGTAAATTAATATGGTACACTCTTTTTATTCATTCTGATTCTTTATAAGCCATAAATATGTCCATGAGCACAGAAATGTGTGAAAAATACACCGCCGTTCCACATATCGCCCCATATACTTATTTTCATGTAAGTGAATAAAGGAGTGAAGTATCATGTGATCCAAAACTAAAAAGATCAACTTATGTCTTAACAAATATACATCTAGACTAAATAACTTAAGTGGAGAGTCTTTCTTATTAGCTCCACACCAAATATTAATGCTATAAGGTTCTTTTTATATCTGCTTAAGTTATAAATTTGAACAAAGTTTTACAGAAAGTTAGAGAGTAGAGACTAGACTAGAGTTTTCCTTTTTTTTCTTCAGTAATTTACTATATAGCTAATTATAAATTTGATTTAGAGTCTAGAACTCAAGTTACTCTAGATCATCACTTTATAATTATCAGTTTATGTCAGCCACTACTCATCAATCTAGAATCTAGAGTGAGTAGATCAGGATCTAGACCAGACTGAGACCTTTCTTGCATGGCGTGCCTGGGGTTTAAGAAACTTCAGGGCTCCAAGCCCAAGGCCAACATCAACATGGCCAAGGGCAAATGGAGTTATGAAAATTATCATCATGCTGAGCTGAGATGACCTGGGATTTAGCCCCTCCTGGTAAACTGTAAGAGAATTCAATGATTTGCCTTTCAAGCAAAGAAGGACATGAATGAACATTTAATTAACAATTGAAAATTAGATACGGTCCTGCCCTGAAAATGAATGAATTGCACCATCCGAAAAAGGAATACTTTTGTTTTGAGACTGAAGTAATCATGAGTAGTTTACCTTTTTGGGAACAATGTCCACATGTTTAGCTTAGTTTCTCTCATTTTCTGTACTCTGTGTCTGTTATATTCAAAGGCAGCACTTTAGTACCCTTGGTCCCTCACCCTATACAAACATTATTTTAAACAATTGTTCTTGATACCAGCAAATGTTGCCCACCTCCACTTCGTATTTTAAAAGAATTTTCCAAGCAAGCACCGTACCAGATGATGTACATGTCTCACTACCTACACTTCAGTGGTAATGAAATTATGATGATGTGTTTGCTTTCACTTAATTTCAGATGCAGTAGATACAATATGCACTTATATGAAGAAAGCACTGGGAAAATACATCTACTTTTCAAGAATGCCACAGGCCAGAAACAAATCCAGGTGAGAATAGTTTCATGATCTGCTCAAGAAAATCACACTTTAGCAGCAAAGTACTAAGCACACTCACTGTTATGTGCATTTTGGTGGTTGTTGTTGTTTGGTAGGGGCAATTGGAAAATTATATTTGGGGTAATAGGGGCAATTGAAAACTTCTGTTTGGGGTCAGTTATGCCTAGTAATTAATTTGATATACAAAATATAATATCGGATTCATTTCCTTACCTCTGCTTGCAAACAAATGAAAGAAATAACTTGTAATTATTTCTTTCATTCTACAAAATTAGATTGAATACATGGAACCGACATGCTGGTATGATGGGTCCTTGAGACTGAACACAGAGCTGCAGATGTGACTTGGCATAGTAATCTAAGAGTGGGAGCGGTATGGAAACGTTGAAGCAATTCACCGAACACTGTTGAAGCAATTCACCGAACATAGTCAGAGCTGCATGTGTGACTTGGCATTGTGACCCTTAAAGTCTCCTGACTGCTCCGATTACGATTCTGATGATGACCCATTGTCTATGCTTGCGAGCGAGTCAAAATGTATCTTCTTTCCTTCTTGATTGTTTCCCAATAGTTACAATTTAACTGTTTTTAATGCTTAGGTCTTTTAGTTAAGGTAATGAGTGGTCCTATCGAGGTCAGCATCTAAGTTTTTTAAATCCTTAACAAAAATTTCCAATACTAAGGTGATACCACATAAAGTATTTAATTTGTGGGTACCAAAACTACACATAATAATTTCGCCCAATCATAATGCACTGTAAAGTTTCCCTTTTCATAATTGAAATTCTGATAATGATTTTCTATTGATTTTTACTTTGACTTTTTTTTAGTACGATTTGTCTTTCTCTTATTTACGTTTGCTTTCAAACAGTCTAGATCAAGGATCTTCGCTGCTTCAACCACTATCGCTTGGATGACATTTGTGTGAAGAAACTTGAAGAACTTGTGTTAAAGGGCATGCTTGAGAAACTAGAATCGATTACATTGATTGTTTTGGCAATGGTTCAATGTTTCAATATCTCAATCTCTCTTTTATACTGTTTGATTTAAAACATTTTAAATATCATAAATAAAGCAAACTCTACTCATAATTGTAATTGTGTGTACGAGTAATCGCAATGAAATGGATTGATTATAAAATCAATGAATTGATTTAAAGCAAACTGGTAACATTTTCCATGAGTTCTAAAACAATGCACTGAATGGTCGAACAGGTGTCAGTTTTTCTGTTACAGTATTGTAATGAACTCCTGCAAACATGAATCTTTAATATTCAAATGTATAGCTCAGAACAGCTATCTATCAGGTATATCTACCTCAATCAGTAATGCATATTAAAGTTTTCGATTCCAGTTCCATTGATCCTCATATCGTATCTTTGTATTGAAGAATTTGTTTATCTATTTTCTCTAAAATGTTTGTATTTACAGGGGTTGATGTAGGTTAGGTTGATGCCTTCATTAGAATATGAATATAAGTTACATTTCCACAATTGGTTTTTCTGTCAAAACGCAATGTTACTAGTTCACATTTAATGTTTTAATTTGTTACTTCTATAGTCATTCTCATCATAATTGTATTTGGTACTTCAAACTATCCTATAATCATACAATATAATGTTGCTGTATTGAATTGTATCTGTTTGATGAGAAATGAAATTGTTTAGTCAAATTGATATTTCCATGTTTATCATGCATTGTTCAGCTGATAATTGTTTAGTCAGAGATTACGTCAGAGATTAGCGTTTGAGACTGTGTACTACATTTTATTGAGAAACCCTAGAAAGAGATTGTGTAAACTGACTTGGTTCTGATACTCTACTCAGAAGATATTTATGAAAAACAGTGATGAACAAAAAAGTAACGATGATGATTATATTCATTGTTCCCATTGAAAAACTTCATGATACATGTAGTACATGTATGTCGAGCATTTTGTATGTCACATGTGGCATTTACTCGCTAAGATTGCTGCATAAACATGATAACCAGGGCATATATAAAGAATTAGATAAAGACATTTTAGCATATTTACAAGTACTGTATAATGAATGAAATAACCTTCGTATTCCGTGAATGTGTATCTGATGAGTCTTTACAACAAAACCATAAATGTACTTATCAAAATGCAATACAGTATTGATGATAATTGATGATGATATGTTTGGTATGAATTATTTAATATTTTTGAATTTATGCTCCATTTTCCACTTGCTGTTCTGGTTCCAAATGTTTGAATTAAAACTGCTCAGTCTAAATTCATTTTCCGTGTTGACATTGTAGAGTTGAATAGTTAACTACAGATTATGGTCAATGATCAATACTGAATCTATTTCCTGCATTCAAAAATATTTCTTAACATATTTGCTTTATTTCCTATGTGGAAAAATATAATTAGCTAGGCCCCTCTCTAAAATATTAAAAATTCCTCAGAGTAATAGAGTAGCAAAAGCCCTAATATCACCCGCGTGAATTCCAACAAGAAATGGCATAATTTGTGTGATATTAAGAGGAGATGGAGGGGGTAAAGGGAGAGAGAGAGAGAGAGAGACTACTTGAACGTGTTCTTAATTGGAAAGTATATAGTAACTTTAGTGCAATCTTTAGTCCCTACTACATACAATGTTCCTGATAATTAAACCTCAAAGAATATTAAATACATATCCATTTTTAGCTTAAGATTAAGATTAAAGAGAATAGCCTATTAATCATTTTAAAAGCACTTAGTAGAAACAAAATTGGTTGTGCAAATATCCATCTGTGCTATTGATAGTTGATTTATTGCCGGCCGTAGCTTCATGAACAAAAACTGACATCATACATCTAACATCATAATTATACAAAGAAGAGTAGGTGCTCTTATTGTATCCATACATCTATTAAACGAGTAATTTTTCCGTATTTCAGTGTCTATCTCATGAAATTGCTTCACACAATAAAAATCCCATATGTTTTATACGCGCTCGGCTACGAGCCGTCACTCCGTGAAAACAAAATCCAAGCGTTCTATGTGATTTGTGTTTTCACGAAATGACGGTTAAGTTAAAAGTTCATACAGAGACATTGAGTTTATTCCTATCAATTAAAAAAAAACAGCTACCAGACGAGGAAAATGTACTCTATCTCTCAGTTTGCATTATTTTATCTGTACATCAATTAAACAAAACATAATGCCGTATTTAGTGTCCATTTCGAGAATTCCATCCGCAAGGGAAAAGTCCCATACGTTTTACGCGCGCGGCTACGAGCCGTCATTTCGTGAAAACAAAATCAAAGCGTTCTATGCAATTTGTGTTTTCACGAAATGACGGATGTGTTAACAGTTCACACAGAGAAATGAAAAAGCAGCTACAGAAAGAGGAAAATGTACTCTTTCTCACAGTTTGAATTATTTTATCTGTACATCAATTAAACAAAACATTTTACCGTATTTAGTGTCCATTTCGGGAATTCCATCCACGAGAGAAAAATCCCATATGTTTTACGCGCGCAGCTACGAACCGTCACTTCGTGAAAACAAAATCATAGCGCGTCCTTGAATTTCATGTTTTCACGAAATGACGGTTATGTTGACAGCTCATTTCCCCCAAAAATATAAGAAATTATGGAAATAATTAAACATAGAACTAAACATTGAGATATGTTCTATCCCAGGATATAAACTTGAGTTACCTTTGATAAAAAGAGGTTGAGATTATGGTTTGAAACTTTGAAAGCGATTTATTCAAAACTAACTTTCTTTTAGTTGCGCGCTCTACCGTCACTTCGTGAAAACAGGGACGAATTTTTTGCAATAGAAATCTACATACATGTGGCGTATAACTCAAGGGGATTAATTTGAGTGTTTTTGTCATTGTATTTGATGGACAATTTGGGATGGATTATAATCGACATGTATTTAAAAACATACAGGGTAATTGTTCATCCAAATCATCTAACGCCTCGCACCAAATACATGAAAGCAATACATGATCATTATTATTTAAACATAATTTTATCGTAAAGTATAATTGTGTACTCCTAGTCAAAAACAGAAAAGTGAAAATAAATAAATTGCCTGATTTCTTAATTCAGTCGTACTCATTTTAGATCAGGATGCTCCAGTAATAGTGTTTCATGGAATTTGGTTTGGTCCGGGGTATTGAAGTGACACATTTTTGTATTAATATGAAAGAAGTCTGTGTGATATTTGTATACGTATTTTTAACTCGTTGTCTTTTTTTAAATCTGTTTCCATAGATCCTGGTAATCTTGCCAAAAGCCCCTTCCCCGACGCCAGGAATACATGTACGGAATTCATTCATTGTATTAATAAATATTCTATTGATCTTGTGCAATGGCCTCCATTTCGATTTTCTATTATACATGTAATACAACTGTGTGGAACATACATTAAACACAAAGGAAAAAGTGCACATGCTCATAAATAATCTTACTGGTTGCTAGTTCACTACATACTCTAAATGAACGCATAACCTATTTAGTTAACAACTATTAAGCTTAGTAAGTTTTGGGGAACTATTTTTAGTTATGTCTCTCTAAGTGCACTGTGCCATGAAAAAGAAACCCTTGTATACTATGCATTTTATTCTTTATTTGTTGTATATATTTGTATGTACAAATGTATGACAAAATAAATGCATGTACGGAAGACATTCATTGTATTATTAAATATTCTATTGATCTTGTGCAATGGCCTCCATTTCGATCTTCTATTGTGTGGAACATACATTAAACACACAAGAAAAAGTGCACATGTTCATAAATAATCTTACTGTTGCTAGGTCACTACATACTCTAAATGAACGCATAGCCTATTTAGTTAACAACTATTAAGCTTAGTAAGTGTTGGGAACTATTTTAAGTTATGTCTCTCTAACTGCACTGTGACTTGAAAAAAGAAACCCTTGTATACTGTGCATTTTATTCTTTATTTGTACATATTTGTATGTACAAATGTAGGACAAAATACATGACAAAAAAGAGAAGATTCATGCTTTAAATCAAATGAAAAGAAAGTATAAACAAAATAGAACCATTGTTGTATATTTTAATTGTGACAACCTTTTCCAGATTTTGGAGAGTCTAGGGAAGATTCAGAGCCCTTATAGAATTGCTACCTGTCTTTCATATTTTTATGTTGGAAGGGAAGATTATCAAACAAAACACTCTTTTTACAAATAATTTTGACAAATTTGACAAATATTAATAATGAGGAGGCAATCTTTGTATTCAGAGCCCTTGTAAAATCGCTACCTGTCGTTTAGAATGCTTTTGAAATTGAAGATTATCAAACAAACCTAAACGAGTAGTATTTTGAATAATAATAATAATAACTTATGATGGAACAAAGAGACTAGATATTAAATTGGAGGACTGAGGAGACAATATTGCGAGGCATTGTGAGGCAATATCCAGAGGCATTGTGAAATCGCTTTGTGTCGTTGAAACGGAAGAGTATCAAACAAAATCAAAACATTTAAGTGATGATATTTTGACGATTAGTGATAGTTACGCCTTCCGATATTATCATTTTTATTATTATTATCAGTAGTAGTAATTAGTATAAGTATAATTTGTATTATTATTGGTCTTGTTATTGTTATTGTAATTTGTATAATTATTATTACTGTTATTGTCGTTATAATCATAAACGTTGTTGTTGTTTTTTCTTTGGTGAACAAAATAACGACCACATTTCCAGCTTGTGGTGGCACGGTCAGGCTGGAAATTGATGAGGAGCAGACGATTACGTCACCATCGTATCCAGAGCCGTACGGTAACTACATGCAATGTGATTGGATAATCAGGATCGTACCAGGACGATGCATCGGCATCTCCTTCAGAGATTTCGAGCTTGAGACTAATCAGGTAGGTTCTTTTCCCGAAGTTTCACCATTCTGATGGTTCGTAATTCCAAAATATAGCTTTCCCATAGTATGGGGCTTATAATTCCGAAAAAATAAATAGGGTTCATACTTAGTAGGTAAAACAGGGACAGATGTAGGGATTACATCCGACCCCGTGTCCACTTTTGAGCCCAATGATGATGACAGTAATGATTGATAAGAGTACTCTGTCTATCAGTAGTTTATGCACTGTTGTGGTCGCTTAAATAATGCACGAGTGGAAAAGGAATTTATTTTGGTAACATGGTTGGTTAAATGTCTGGTCTGTCGGTCGATTGATACATTAGTAGGAACCTTCTTTATTGATTGTTTGATTGGTGCGGGAAATAGGCCGAATAAGTATGTTATTATTTGGTTTTCGGTAGCCTATTTATATTGATCATACTCTTTTGGTGTTATTAGTTAATAAATTTGTTGACATATTAAGTTCAATGGTTATCCTCTTTACTTTGGGATTATGTTTTTGTTTTGTCATTTTTTTATTTTTTTTCTTGTCTTGTTCCTTTCCTTTTTCCTTCTTTTGTTCTGTTTCGCTATGTTAGATTTTATGTTTTGACTTGGGTTTTTTCAGGGTATAGTCCTGTAGAAGTTTTTCAGACCTGGACAAGTTGTTAAGTAAAAGTTTTTTTTGTTGATTTGTGTTCTAGATGGTTATTGAAGTAAATTCAGCTTGGTTGCCAGCTTGGCAACCTTGGGCAATTTTTGTAATAGCCATATTAGCATAATCATCTAATTAGCATATGTGCAATTTTTAATAATATTGCTAATCTTAATCCAGGAAGCCTGAAAACAAGGAAATATGACTTTTCAAGAGTTTTCTATGACAAGGAATTCATTTATGACACCAACTTTTATTTTTAAGTAATACAATTGTCTTAAATAGCATAATTAGCATTATATATGTACAATATAATTACAAAAAGGGTTCGAATCCCTGAGACGAAACTAATGCCCTTTGGCAAGACCTTGATCCACGTATGCCACTCACAACCCTTGATCGCCTTATCGTACATGAAGCAACGGAGGCTCAAGCGAGCCGGGTAATAGTACGATAGCAGGAAAATAACATTACGTTTATTATGGGGTCTTACAATGCTCCCATGTAATGATTCGAATCAACCTATTTTTCACCTCCATTATGGAAATGAAGAGTCTAACCATGCTCGTACCAATTATATTATCCATAGGACTATGTGGAGATTGGATCTGGCTCCAACGTCGGAACAGATCTTGTCAATGGCGGGAAGCTGACCGGACATTCATTTCATCACAAGGCCATCGTGATCGAGAACAACGTGGCCTGGATACGGTTCACGAGTGACCTGGCCAATGCCCGACGTGGCTTCTCAGCAATAGTCAGGGGCCAACCCCACAATGGTAAGAACTAATTACGTCCAGCATTGACGTCACAGACGAAAATTAATGTTAGTGAATAGTTAGGGGTGCACACCCGGCCCTCGCCCCTTTAAAACCCAATTGGTGTACACTAATTACGCCACCCCCCAAAAAAAACGCAACCCTCTTTTCATGTTCATCCCAAAAGGCACCTGAATTTGTGATTTTTTTTCCCTATAACATTGTTTTCGGCATTATAGCCCTTCTCTACAAAATACTTCAACTAACCCTGGACTACTTATTGGCAAATATTAAAAATGGAAGAGTGATTGGACAGAAGGAAGAAATTCCTTGAAAGCTGTAAACACCGAAATCGGAAGCGTAGCTAGAACTTAGTATTGTGGTAGCACCGTGATCACCTTATGAGGAGGATATGTGCACTATACTGTTAATTAATTTAACACTATAAAATTGTAACATTTCTTATTTCTAATTGAAGGTTGTGGTGGCACAATAAACATCTCTAACGATGGATATATCGTGGTCGCCTTCCCCCTCTTCCCCGACCTCGGTTACTGGGTTAACCTCAACTGCATCTGGAAGTTCACGGGATCTGAGGGCCGCACGCTCTCAGTCATATTCAAAGACTTCGCCACTGAGGAGACATACGACACAGTGAGCGCTGGCTACGGGAGCAGCCCGGCTCGCGATGGATCCAACTATGTGATCAACAGCGCCAGTGGTAGTGGACTGCCAGAGCCGGCAGGGTTCGATACCCCTTCCAATGAAGCTTGGATCTACTTCCGATCCGACAGCTTTATCACCAATCGCGGTTTCAAAGTAGAAGTATCAGATACATCGATCAGGCGTAAGTATGAGAAAGAATTGTATTATTAACATTATTAATATTATTATATTATCATCGTAGTCTAATGATCTAATCCCTCGACTAGGAATACAAAATCATGGGTTCGATCCAAAGCAAGGCACTTATGTGCTCGAGCAAGGCATTTTTTTTCTGCATTGCTCCTCTTCACCAAGGTGTTGGATTGGTACCCGGTAGGTTGCGAACGTAAATGCGCTTGGATATTAAGCACATGCGCCATTAAAGAGCCACTGCCAGGAATGCTCCACAAAGGTAGTGGGGAGTGTACACTGTACAGTGCAGAATCGTAACAGAATCCCGAGTCCGGGGTAATAATACTTTTGTCTGTACATTATAATTATTATAATTATCATCATCACCTATTTAATTTTTCGTATAATTAACAAATTGGTAATAACATAACTTGTACCAATATATGACAGGAGCTGGAAATGAATCTAACCGCTTTTGCCCTCAGGTACACATATCCATCACATAGAACGGGAATAACATGACAGTGCAATATATAAAACAGTTGTTATTAATCAGAAGTTACTTTCTCTTGTATGTTAATAAACTGAAGTTCATACTTGCTCGACATATGATCTTGCTCCTCTCCTGCTTACGTCATCCGCCCCCCTCTCTCTCTCTCTCTCTCTCTCTCTCTTCCAGCTGCCAACTTTACACCTGAGATTCTTCCTACCAAGGAGCCTGACACAGGTAAGTTCTGAACGACATTCGGGACATTATGAGCAATGTTATAAATTAATAAAGGCCCATTCACCTATGGCACGTTTGGTTAAAAAGGGTATATGTGCGTAACAATGCTATAGTCCCAAACGTAGTTACTTTTTGTGTTTGTTTACAAGGTACATAAATGGGAGGTGCAGTAGCTGAAAGCCTTGTTGAGATTAACTACGTCATATTTAAAGGTCGGGTGATATCTAAATATAAGTTGATTTCTGTTGATGTGCAGGGCAGCATACAACTCATATTTAGTTTTTTAAACATCTAAATATATTTCATAGATTTTTAAATATTTGTTCAAATAATTTTCTGAGACGTGCTAAGCTGCACCCTAAAAAAATGCTCCAGATCTCACTCATCTTGTGACATCATCTGTCAATCATTAGTGAGCTAACAAGAGACAGTGGTATGTAACTTCGCCCAGCTCAGCACATGCTCACAAAAGAATTGCATTCGTTCATACAATACCTCCACATTACCTTTCTTTTCGTGGTGATGCTACAGCACGTCTGACATAGCAACTCTTATGTTAGTATTGTATGTTCTCTTGTAAACAGGTGGTCATCTCTGGTAAAGATACATACCACTGTCCATTGTTAGCTCACTAATGCTTGACAGATACCGTCACAAGATGAATGAGATCTGGAGCATTTTTCTAGGGTGGAGCTTAGCAGGGCTGAGAAAATTATTTCTAAAAATATTTCAAAATCTATGATATATATTGAGTTGTATGCAGCCCTGCACATCAACAGGAACCAACTTACATTTGGATGTCACCCGACCTTTAAACGAGCCTCAGGTAGGCCCCCCACGGTAAACCGTAGTATATCTGTGTGAACAAGACTTGAGTGGAAATAACAACTGTTCTGCGACGTTTCACCAGTTCTTAAAGGTTTCTTCAGGCTGTCTGATTCCCGTTCTGGGGAACCCAGTCTTTTTGTTCTCATCTGATCTTCGATCCGTGAAGGGCACGTGAAGGCCAAATAAAGCCATTAGGAACTGAGGTTAATTACCTGTCGTTTGTATAGTTGGTCAATAACATTCAATTTTCGACTGGACTTTGTTTTAGCTTGCGACATTTCACGTCCACTTCGGGATGCTTCAACAGGCCACTTGGTCTTTGGTGGCAAATCCCTTGACATTTCCCACCACTTTCCTCGACCCCGTCACTGGGCAACGACATTTGCCACCAAAGACCAGTCGGCCGGATGCAGCGTCCTGGAGTTGACGTGAAAGTAAGTCCAGTTGATTTGTTTATAACATGTGATGTTAATAATCCAATACCTGCATGATTGAGAACATTCATAGACAATTCCGAAGTTCTGGTCATGTGATTGCATTGTGAACGAAACGTTGTGGAATCTATTGGAAAAGGTTGATCATCTAGCATATAAGTATTGGTGTGTACTGCAAGGTTCTGGAATCATCAAAATGATAACAAATTTGGCCCTGGTAATTTGGTCTTGGTAAAGTTACAAGCACTGTACACAGAAAGATGTATTTGGGACTACACGACACGTGCGCGTTATCTATTTGGTCCAAATATATAATTTACCAAATATATCAATTAGTAGACGGTTTCCCGGCAAAATTTATTTCATCAAGTTTTAGTCAAAACATATTCTTTCACATGATTGGTAATGAGAGCTTCCATTTCATTTTTTGAGAGGGGGGCGTTTCCAAAACTGGTGTATACCTTTAGGTTAACTCGAAGGTTTGTAATTACAAAAATTCGTTACTCGAATGTTCGTAATTCTAAAGGTTCATAATTCTGAAGGTTCATAATTCTGAAGGTTCTTAATTCCAAAATTGAAAGGGGGTTCATAGCTTGTAAAATGAAATACGGTTCGTAATTCTGAAAATGAAATGGGATTCATATTCCGAAGGTTACTTGTGCCGAAAATTACATATATTTATAAGCCCTTTATTGTTATTCGGAATGGCTAATTGCCAATCTTCAGAATAACGACCGTGTTTGATTTTCTGAATTAATACAAACCTTCTGAATAACCTACCCTATTTAACTTTTGGAACTATGAACTTTCGGAATATCGCAACAAATGTTCATAATTTTTGTTCTGGACTTACGGAACCAAGGAATAATGAAAAAAAGAGTGTCTCCCAAAACTGGCGGAACATCGCGGAGCACTTACGAGTACTTCCAGTAATTGATTTATAAAATCGCTAGTAAATTCTACCTGATTAAAAATGGTACTTTGATACCTCCGTTGATACCTCGGTAACTGAGGAGATCAACTCCGGATCGACAAGAAGCCAGATAAAATATCATACATTGATTTCCTGATTCATTTAT
Source organism: Strongylocentrotus purpuratus (assembly GCF_000002235.5). Taxonomy (NCBI): domain Eukaryota; kingdom Metazoa; phylum Echinodermata; class Echinoidea; order Camarodonta; family Strongylocentrotidae; genus Strongylocentrotus; species Strongylocentrotus purpuratus. The sequence continues at coordinate 47,606,699 of NW_022145606.1, read as the reverse complement.
ATTGATTAAGTTTTGAGCTTTTGAATTAATTTTTAAGCGCCTTAATTAGGCATCGCTAAAGATGGAGATATGCGCTTTATTGTCATTTTTAATAATTTGTATTGTTATTATTATTATTATTATCATCATCATCATTATTATTAAAATCAAAACATTAAAGTAAGCAGCTTGTCTTCTAGGTCTAGAGTCTAATGATTCAATATACACCTCTGCTACTATACCTTCTCTAATCCAATTCAGATTGTGGTGGCGAGGTCGTAGGAGGATTCTTCACTACCAAGCTGGTGATTGACTCACCCGGTGGTTCTACGTACAGAAAATTCCTTGACTGTTTGTGGGAGATCGAGATTCCTTTTGGTGGCCAAATCCGCCTCTTTTTCCCGCAGTTCCTAACCGAGCAATACCGCGACATCGTCATCGTTGGCAACGGAACGGATACCGAAGACAACGAGAGCATTTTTATCACTCACAGCGGCCGAAAGAAGCCTAAAGAAGTCCTAACATACGCTCAGAATCTTTGGGTCCGGTTCATGACAGATTCCGACTATGAATTATCCGGTTGGACCATGGTCGTGGAAGCAATACCCTATACAAGTAGGTCTCTCGTCATTTAAGGCTCGTCCAGCTATAGTGCGGTGAACAGGCGCAAAAACACACCGCCGCGTTTTTTTGTTTAGGTGTAATTGAATGGCAACTGCGCTCAACAAAGGACTTGCGGGCAATGGGGTACCGAGGGGACGGGCTTGGGGGGGGGGAATAACATTCAAACGTGGTTTATTTTAAATTCAATACCAGTGATTTTGAAATGACATGATTTTCCGGGCTATTTTCTTGTCGTCAATATCCGCATCCTCCCCCCCCCCCCTTAAAAAAACAATTGCCCATTACACCACCTGGTGGTGATGCGGATTTGTTTCTGACCCCAAAACGGTGTGTCATTGCGACACTGCTCGTGCGCATTCACTGAATTCTGTGTTATAAAATACATAAATATGAAGCATATTACACTTTATGTCACCTTAAAAAAAACGTCGTGGTTTTGCCGCGTTATATCTGAACGAGCCTTTAGTAATCATTTCGTCGATAGCACTTGTGAAAATAACCCAAAATATCGGCAATAGGCCATTTTCGTAATGTAATCAAATTTAATGCATAAATCTTTGTCAAGTGCCTAGTTACAAATTATTTTGTTCACCTGTTACGAATAATTGTATTTCAATAGTCAGAATGCGAATTGCATGCATTACTTGTTGTTAGGTAGGGCAAGCCATTATGTTTGTCGTACCTAGCAACAACAAATGTATGCAATTTGCATTCTGCTTATTAAAATACATTTATTCGTAACACCAGAACGAAATAATTTGTAATGAGACACTGATCAAGGACTTATGCAATACAATTTTTTTACATTAAGAAAATTACCTTTTCGTTTAAACATGGAAAGTCCCACTCTTCATTTCAGAATAATCACCGCTAAAGCTGTTGGAGCGCTAATTCTCGAATACTTTTTGTTTGCCCTTTTGAAAATTATACTTACAACTTTGTGTCAGAATACTGATTGCATTACTTTCAGGAGCACTTAATGAGCATTCGATTGTCTGGATGAGTTTTTATAGTAATGACCTTTGTTTGCCCATGCGCAGATAGTGCCTATGAATTGACTTATTGCGTCACGATATGCGTCTATCAACCTCATGAGGACAATGAAGGCAAAATAATCTTGAAACTTATCTATTTGATTTGGCATATAATTAACTGTTCTCTTTCATTTTGGTATGTTCTATCTTACTCTTGTTGTTCTCTTGGGTATATGGCAGAGGCTTTTAGTGCAATTCCATCTTTTTCACTAGTGCGTCTTGAGCATTTGACTTCGTAAAATGACACCTCGTGTGCAACGGCAAATAGATTGTTGATTCTCTAGTGGTACTTTCTTCACAATTCGAATTTGTAAATATATATAGTAGGAGACCAGCCTGTAGTTCCCGTGACCAATCTCTGGGAACAAAGGTCTGAAAGTGTTTTTGTGTTCCCTGATGAATACCGAACAATTTTGACTTGGGCTGCCCCCTTGAAAATCCCGGGCATTTTCGTGAGGGGTCAACAAAGGTCACACAGGGATAGAAATTCAAATAGTTCCAATCTTGTCAATATGCATATCAAATTACTTGTCTGGTCATGAGGATTCCAAAAATATATAGTTTGCTATACCTCCGACCTTAAATAAGGGCGCTATGGTAAAAAATGTTGAAAGGTCAACACACTTTTGACTAATGGTCAAATTCACCAACACAATGAACCTTATTCAATTGCATATCAAATTACTCGTCTGGTCATAAGGATTCCAGAAATGTATAGGTTGTTATACCTCCGACCTCAAATGAGGGCGCTATGGTCAAAAAGGTAAATGCACTTTAGAAATTCACATACACAGTTAACATCGTCCGATTCTAATGATGTAAATGTATAATAATATGTTTTCTGACATAACAAAATCAACTAAGCAACTCTTAAAATCAAAAGTGGTTGCCATAACCTTGAAATTTCCCTCAAACCCATGGATAAGAAGTTGCTAGATGTTTGTCACCGAAACGGCAGCCATTTTGAATGTACATGGTCAAGTTAAGCACTTTTACTTTTGAAAGTTTAATAGTTGAATTTGCCATGTCAGAAAACATATTATAGACCCTTAAATCATTAGAATCGGACAATGTTAACTGTGTTGGTAAATTTCTAAAGTGCATTGACCTTTTTTTACCATAGCGCCCTCATTTAAGGTCGGAGGTATAACAAACTATACATTTTGGGAATCTTTATGACCAGACGAGTAATTTGATATGCAATTTGATAAGGTTAACTGTGTTGGTGAATTCGACCACCGGTCAAAAGTGTGTTGACCTTTCAACGTTTTTTACTATAGCGCCCTTATTTGAGGTCAGAGGTATAGCAAACTATACATTTTTGGAATCCTCATGGCCAGACGAGTAATGTGATATGCATATCGACACGATTAAAATATATTTGAATTTCTACCCTGTATGACCTTTGTTGACCCCTCACGGAAATGCCCGGGATTTTCAAGGGGGCAGCCCAAGTCAAAATGGTTCGGTATTCATCAGGGAACACAAAAACACTTTCAAACCTTTGTTCCCAGAGATTGGTCACGGGACCTACAGGCTGGTCTCCTACTAATATGGAAGGAGGCTGCAGCTGGATAAGTGAATTAAATATTTTCAAGGTGGTAACCCAATTTGCCGAGTGATGCTTTATTTTACCGTTGCCGCAGGCCCGGTCCCCCCCCCCCCCCCCCCCCCACTCAGTGTTATTTAGGGTACGCATATGCTTGTTCCCTCTTTTTGAAAGCACCCCCTATCTGAGGACTGCCAACATTTTCGAACCCCCCTTTCGCGGGCTTTTCCTGCCTTGGAGACCCCCCTAAATCAGGAAAAATGCTCTATGTACCCCCTAAATTCGGAATTATTTCTCAGGAGTCCAAAGAGATGAGAGAAAAAAAGAAAAAATACCCCCTTTTAAAGAAATCTCCGGGTGAAAAGTGAAATACACCCCTTTTTTTACAATTCTCGGGCAGGACTTTGTCGCACGAAAAGTACCCCTTTACCGGACATTTTGGCAACACGCATGCGGTCATTCCGACCTCTGAGTGTGTGGGGGGGGGGGGGGGCGCAAGCCGAGGTTCAAGAATAATAACGGCATGATGGAAATTCTTAATTTGGAGGTGAATATATTGAACAAAGATATGCATGCAAAAATTGTGTTAAACAACATATAGAGTATTTGTGATTTCATGACTGACTTACGTATTTGGATTCAGGCCCGAACTACGTGACATTTAGGTTACCTCAAAAAAACATTTATACTTTTTTTTTTAAATTTAGAGTAAATCCCTTTATTTCCAAGGATTTATAGCCTATATAAATACTAACAATGAACTCAAATAATGTGCGAGTGGCAAAATTATTATAAAAAATATTAAAAATGTTCGTAAATGGAGTTATGACCTGTAATAGTTGAAACTGCTTTACTTCCAATATGTATCCATGATAGGTGCTGCATTTTAATCTGTTATTTATATTTTCCTCTCATTCTATCTTGATTATACTGTTATTTCATTGCTTTTTTTTCCTTCATTATTACAAACGGAACGGGACAAAATCAAGCTTACCTCAATATCATGTCATGTATATACAGTGGTTAATTGTTTTTAACAAACTTGAGACCAATGAAATGACCTTGTTCCAGTGAAACCTTCTTATACCCGGTCCAGGGCTAGAAACAACAAAAAACAAATAGCTGGGATCGACAAATCACCTTGACCTTGTTTATAACGAGGGTTTGTTATTCTTCACTTTGAGGATTGGCACACTATTATATACAGCAACCACGCAAGCTATATGCATATACACTTCTCATTATTTGAATTTTTTAGAGGGCTTTTCTTTCTGTTTCATGGTAACAACTTCTTAAAGGCACACCATCGGCAGCTTCCATATATAATGTTGTTATGTCATAATTTAAAATAACACCTTACTTGTAGGAATAATATGTGTCTAGCCTACAAAGGCCTACAAGTATCCCACACAGGAAAATTGGATGTCCCACCAATAATTTACTTAACCCCAGTCTGCAAGGGAAATTTATGATGATGAGCTTTCCTTATGTGGCGGTTGGTGAAGGATAAAGTGCTTTACACAGGCCTGTTGGTCGGAAAATGCAGGCGACTCTCACTATTGGTTGGTAACGCCCGAATGTTTTCAAATTCCTAACGAGAAACCATGTTATGATTACTTTCATCTTCAGATTGCAGTGGTCACCTCTCCATCCCACCCGAAGGCTCCATCACAATCGGTTCGCCAAACTTCCCCAACAACTACAACAATGGAGAGACATGTTACTATCATATCATCGGTGCCCCTGGTAAAAGGATACTGGTCAATTTTCTGGAGTTTAACACGGAACGAGATTTCCAAGACGTTATGAACATCGGAGACGGATGCTTCCTGGAGAGCGGGGATATCATTGTCAGAAACCACAGTGGCCATGGCTTACCAGATCCTGGTAGATACTTCTCCCGCAAAAACGCAGTATGGATGACTTTCCAAACCAGTGAGTTTAGCGATGACAAGGGATGGCTCATCAACTTTGCCGACGCCGGAACCCCCGTTTGTAAGAACAAGACTGTCTTTCTATCTTTCGTCCTACATTCTCTTCCTATTTCTCCTCCTCCTCCTCCTACTCCTTCCCCTACTTCTTTTTCTCTAGTGTGTTGACTTCACAATTAATCGTTGTTGATATTTAAACTCATTTTCTTTCTTTCTTTTCCGTATTGTTCTGAAACTTTGCTCATATTATCTTAATCTTACGATTGTGGATTGTCGATATCCCCTGCGCATACCATGCATAAATGATCGCGTGTATGCCTATATCGCCATTGAATATGAGAGTTTATTCATTTTTCCATATGAAACGTATTCAAGTTATTTTGTCATTGTAGTGTTCGCACATTTAAAACAGTGACGTCAAAGTACAGTGAAATTGCATGAGGTTGATTTTTTAAATAGTTGCAATCTTACCTTAGTAGTTCTTCGTTCAACTTGTGTCTTTATGCTCAATGAAATTTTCATCTTTTAAATCCCTTTTTTGTTATGTTTGTTTTCTATTAAATATTCGTGGCCTTTTCCTTCAGATGACGTTGGCGCTCCCTGCGAGGGGTTCGTGCGTGTGGCTGAGGAACGCGTCATTGAGGGCAGTGTCCCGTAAAGATAGGAAGAAACAGAAACTGTTTGCGATAAACAGGGTGAGTTTGGAAAAGAGTCATCTTAATTTTATTCTTTATGACTTAACGATAATAACAACGATGATAATGATAACAATGATTGTGATGATAATCATCATCATCATCATCATCATTATTATTATAATGGTAATACAAAATAATGATTTTATTGTTACTAAGGATAATAATAGTACTACTACTACTACTAATTATAATAATAATAATAATCATCATCATCATTACCATCACCATCGGCTCACCACTCATAAAGCAGTTCTCCCCATGCAAGGGGGATAGTAAAAAAAATTGTCACCCTCTGACGTCACATAGGGCCTTCAAAAAGTAGAAAAGGGGTCGCTGTTTTAGTTAAAAAACATGTATGTTTGATTTCATGATGTGTCCTTAACCGATCCATAAACAAGAAAAAAGGCCCATGCGGAATATGGGATTGGACTTATCGTGGGCCAATCCTTGTTATTCTCGTTAACCATTTTGTTCTTCCGTTATTTTCATTCTGTCCTTATTTAGGGTCACTTCAATCATAGAGACACAAATGTCCATCGGTCGATGTATAGAAAATCAAGGAAGAAACAAAAGCGTTTTGTAAAAACCAGCTACACATTCTCATTGGTTTGTATGATTCCGTGCATGGAGATATTTTATTTAGAGGTTCCGACGTACGTAGTTAGTTTTAGTGGTTTCAAAGCACAGCTCGACAGGAGCTTTGTAGATGCAGTTTCCTTTATTCTTGCATTACGAACATTTCAGACTAGGTAACATGAGTCTGAGTTACCGACTGCCTCTTTTCATTGATAATTTGCAATCTTGTAATATTATTGCTTGACACATTAAAATACAAACACAAAAAAGGGATCGTTTAAGAACATTGTACCAGGATGAGGAGGAGAATAATGTATTAACTGCTCATGCCAATTGAGATTATATCCTAAAATCAGAATTCTAATTCAAAGAACAAACTTCCAATGACGTAAGCAAATGGTTGGCAAATCTTTTCGTAGAAATATCATGTGTAAAAAAGCCTTTTCTCACATGAGTGTATATGTGACTCATTGAGGATTGGCCCTAGAAAATGTAAATCATATCGATAAGCTTAGACTTCTTTTTTATTTTGTGTATTTCTAAGGTAGTTCTCGTTGTTTTTGCTCACATGTATGTTCCTCTTTTAGTTGGTTATTAGACATATTTTTTTAATGTTCTGGGGACCATAGTAGCGAAGTTGCTCAAATATTTTCATGATGAAAAAGAATCTGTTGTAGATACTTAGTCTTTGAGATTGAGACACAAGCTGTTTTGAGGGTATATGTTTCTAATATAGGAACATTTAAAAGCATTGGCATATTCATCTTTTGAAATTTTAACACAAAAAGAAACATTTCAAAATTCTGGTCCATTCTTAAATATTTTTTATATTTTTGTAGTGTGTAACATAGTTGTATTTGTTTTATTTAATAAAATCATTTTTATTCAATATTGCTTTCGACTTTGCATAACATAACAAAACATAGATATATACATATATATATATATATATATACATATATACATATATACATATATATATACATACATACATACATAATATAGCCAATGGAATCAACAACAATCATATAACTGATTATATAGGACATGGTGGTACAGATTTTTTGTAAATTCTTTTTAAAGCAACAACATGTTTTTCCACCTATTATCAAAATATACAAATTTGTTATTGTTAACATAAATGTACTGTGTAAGAGAATTATAATACTTTAGCATGCATTTAAAAGAATTTAGTGATAGTACGCTATTTCTGCATTTGTTTTTGAAAATATATAGTGTTTGACATATAAAATAATACAATTAAATTGAATTCCAACGTTTCCATAAAGTCCAAATAAGAAATTAATTTTATTCAAAGTAACTTTATCCTGTAAAAATGAAATGTTGGACATCCGCAATAAACCTTCTAATGATTGGGCAATCCCAAGGTAAATGTTCTATAGATTCCACGGAGTTATAACAAAATGAACATAAGTCTGACTTTGAAATATTAAAAAAATTAAGATATTTATTAACATCAAATTGTGGTCCATTAATAACTATATATACACTGAACAAATATATTGTTGAATCGTGTACTATAAACAAATTACTTGTGTATTTGTTTTATGTAATTGCTCGTATTTTGATGGTTAGATAGGCTGTTACTTAAGATTCGTGTAAGTAATATTTTTGATTATCTTGTTGTTGATTAGATTAAATTGTGGTATTTTTCCTTTTATTTTCTAAATATTTGTATTCGTCTGAAAAACAGCAAGGAAGTTTATGAACAATAACTCTACTCTTAATGAAGAAAATAAAACGATTATAGGAAATGTAACCAAAATATTGGTAATCAAGATTTTATATTTTGTGTAATCTTTCAATAAAATCGGCCTCACAGCTGAGTACCATGTGTAACGTTGTTTGTGTCTGCTTGTTAAATAGATGTATTCAAAAAACGTGATGATAACTTGCCGGGGGCACACGTTTTTAAAACCTCCCACTTGCAATCAAAACATGATCGTAAAGGTTTCGAAGAATCAAGGCGATGTCAATCGCCGCCTTGTCGATTACCTTTTAGTTTTGAAATATATGTCGCAAACACTACAATGACATTATACCGTAGTCCGATCCTGTTTGCTAAGGCAATACTACATGGTATTTAAAAGCCCAAAATTTGATTTCATGTTCAAAAGGCAACAGAGAAGAACAAAATATGGAATAAAAGGAAAATTGTATCAAACTTTGGGGGTTTTCCTCGAAAATTCTAATGCAAGCAAGCCAAAGAAGTTGGGTCATCACATTTTAAGCAGGAGCCGTGATGACTCCATGGTTTGAAACCAGTCCGATGAGCTGAGCTAGTGCCCTTAGGCTTAGGTAGGACATTATTCCTCATTACCAAGGATTTATGCCGTAAGTCCCCTGGTTGCCTACCTATACACTTGCTCACTTAGCAGTCAGGGTAAACAAAAACTATACAAAACACCCCCAAAAACCCCAGAGATCTTAATTACTCCCAGCCCCTAGATCCGACAACCAATGGTGTATACATGTATTATGGGCTTGGGGTTTTCCAGGAAAGAAAATATCGTCCTTTCCATCTTCTTCTACATCTATTTCTTTCCTTTTTCTTTGTTACTTCTGCTTCTTCTACTTCTTCTTCTTCTTCTTCTTCTTCTTCTTCTTCTTCTTCTTCTTCATTTCGTCTTCTACTTCTTCTTCTTCTTCTTCTTCTTCTTTTTAGTCTTTTTTTCTTCTTTTTCTCTTCTTTTTTTTTTCTTCTTCTTCTTCTTCTTCTTCTTCTTCTTCTTTGTATTCTCCTTCTTCTTCTACTTCTTCTAATTCATCTTCCTCTTCTTCTTCTTCTAATTCTTCTTCTTCTTCTACTACTTCTTCTAATTCTCCTTCTTCTTCTTCTTCTTTTTTTCTTCTAATTCTTCTTCTTCTTCTACTTCTTCTTCTTCTTTTCTTCTTCTTTTTCCTCTTCTTCTTTTTCCTCTTCTTCTTTACCCATGTTACTTTCTTTCGTTACAATGGTTCCACTGGTTCTATCAAGAGTTTGCACCTTTGGCTGGAGCTATTATTAAGCTAGGGCATATTAGTTTTTGTTTGGGGTCTATCAATAACGAACTCAGAATATATAAAGAACGCACATGAATGCATAAGATCCACTCGCTTGAGGCATATTATGTTTGGAAGATTTACATAAAACAACATGTAAATGTACGTAGAATTACATGAGGGCTACGTGTTTTTAAATTTAATTCAGTTCAATTTATTCTCTCATTAAAACCACATAAAATACAAATACAAAAAAGAGTAAAAAATATAAAATTACAAACATCATGACAATAAATACAAATAAAGCTTGGTTTTAAACGAGTTGGGACAAAAGAAAGATTACAAATCTTGTAAATTTCATCCCTACATTGAAAAAGAGACATTTATAAATTAGTTTACTCTCTGAAAATCGAGGAAAAATTACAACTCCAATATCAGTTATTTGGCACAAAAGACAGCTTAGACGGTACAACGGCGACAATATAATGAAAAGGTAAGTAGAGAAAGGGGATAAAGGAAGGGCAAGGAAGTGCAAGAATGAGATATATATATATAGAGAGAGAGAGAGACAGACAGAGAAAGAGACAGAGAGAGACAGAGAGGGGGAGAGAGGGAGAGAGGGAGAGGGATATATGCAGAGAGTGAGCAAGAGAGAACATGGAAGAAAACAGATGGGCAAGAGAATATGATGAATGAACATGAGGAATCAAGATTATTTTCATCACAATGTTCTTATAACAGGATGGGACCTCCTTTCCTCTAATACCCCAACCAGCTCCTTAATATGTTACTATCATGAAATTTCTTTCAAAACTGAGGGAAGACATTTGAAAATAAAGCCCTGCAATCATGAATGGCTCTTCCAGAAGAATCGTGAAATTTCTTTCAAACCTTAGGAAAGCTTTTGGAAATACATTGTATAGTATTGCATTTAGGGGCGGCAATTATGGGGGGCATTCTTTCAAAAATGAGGGAAGACGTGTGAAAATCTAGCAGGGCGGCAATTCCGGGGGAACCAATATTGATGCCAGTAATGGTAGAAGAAATACCAGTGATGGAGAAAAAAAGGGGTATTTTTTTGTTATAGCTGGAATTGAATGTGGGTGATAAAAATAACTGGACGACAAATAAAGCTCCACCGAAAATTCTCCAATGTTATTGAAAAAGAACGTAGCTTTCACGTCTGCCCAACAGTGCAGCAAGTGTGTGTGGGGTATGGGGGCAGCTGCCCCAGAAATTCGCTCTAGCGTTGATACATAGAGTACACACAGCCCCCCCCCCCAACGTCGATGGGCATCAACGATTGTGCTCCCCACCCCCCCCCCCCTCCTCCCCATCCAACCTGGCACGATTTGTGTATACACGGATAGACAAAAATGACAAACCGCGATGACGAAATCGCGCACTTGGATCAAATGTCGCAGGGGTAATTGACCGCAGACAGCAAGAAATTGTGTAAATAATTTGCCTTTGCAGGGAGTCTTGGGGCGGAGCCCCAGGAAGTATTTGAATTTTGTTTAAATTAGGAAATTCGTAATAGTCGTCACGAGCGATATAAATTGTAATTTCCTCCTTTCATTTCATTTTAGAAATAACCTCTTTTTCTCTCTTAAAGGTACTATGTCCCTTTTGCAGCCAACCTCAAATTCTGTAGAACTTTGCAGGAATTATGAATATGACGTGTATGTCCTATCTGTGAAATTTAACCTGTTTACTTGCTAGACTTCACAGTCAGACACTATTGAGTGACTGACTGGCTTTTTTTCTTCTTTGGTAATAACATACATGAAAAGAGTTGTAAAGGGTACATGAGCATTTGTCTACATCAATAACCCACTTCTTGTGATGGCCAAGATTAAACTGATTAAATCTTTGCGCAGCATAAAACGTATGACCATTCTGTACAATTGTCTGAAAATCAAGACTATTACTTTTGGGCTCTATAGCCCTAAAGTCGATTTGACAACTAATAGTCATTATTTTCCCACTTGAAGACATTTTCAAGCCCCACCTTTTTTAGGGAAGTTCTAAATAAGTATTATCTTTCAAATGCAGTTGGAATTTAACTTTTTCATTGTTTTGGCCTGCAAATGGGACATAGTACCTTTAAAGACAATTTTTATATAACTTCTGTTTTCTTTTTGTTGTATACTTTCGTCCGCAGACTTGGGCACATTTCGAGCCAACTCAGTCGGAAATTTACTATTTAGGCCTTCCTCTCTCTGAAAGCCGCCTTTCTCGGAAGGCCGCCTTTGCTAATAAGTGTCTTAATTTATCCCTTTCGATAAATGTCCCCTTTTTCTCTCATCATTAAACGTGCCCCTATAATTTAAAGCGACTAAGAGCAACTTCCCCCAAGGCTCGCTCGCTACGCTCGCTCGCATTTATAAATGATATAATTATATTACTGGCTTATCAAAAGTCATTTCAGTCTTCCGTTATGAGAATGTGTTTATAACCCCATCAGGATTGGGTTTGTTCCTCTTTATAAGATGTAATTTTTCGCACTGCGACCTCACGAATGTTCAAACATCACACCCAACTGCAAAGTAAAATGCTTTATTAAAAGCAATATATGTATAAAGAGAAACAAATATTAAAATCATTCCTGATAATGTAATTACAATGTAGGGGGTATATACCAATGTAAAAAAAAAGGATATTTTCGCTTTGAGATTTCCCATTGTAGGTGCCCTTTTTCCCCAAAAGTGCCCTTTTTTGTTGGTGCCCCCCCCCCCTTTGGAAGTCGCTCGGCCGCCCCTAGTCTGATCTACTACGGAGAGTGACGAGCCGAGCTGCCATGTTCTGAACTCGTTGCAGACGGGCTAATGATTTTGAAGAAGGCCAATATACAACGAATTAGGCCTACACATATCCAAACGACATGTAATAAAAGAATAAACAATCTGCTCAAATATTGTGAAAATGGAATGATGCTGAACTAACAATATTTGAAGTCTGAGACTTCACGGTCATTCCAGCGTCAAACAAAACTCCAAGATTACGAACCTGATTAACACATTTTATTTCTGAATTGTCAATGATGATCTTTTGTGTAGAAAAAATACTTAACTACCTGGCAGATCCTATCAACATTTACTAAGTAACATTTGGAAAAGGCGCTATATAAATCCAATTATTATTATTATTATCATTATTATTAAGTTTTATCTTCATTTAACTTCAGAAAGGTATCATTTATCCACTAACTAACCGACCTAAGGCATGATTCAAGAGTTTTGATAACTATATCAACATTACATTGGGATGGTTTTAACCAAGTACAATTAAGTGTCATGTGCGTAAAAATCGTAATGTACATTGTGCTCCATTATCACATCAAGCAGAGGACTCGTCAATAAGATCCAAAAAAGATCCTTTGGGGAACAGAATAATCTTGATACACAGGTTTAGATAGATAGATAGATGGATAGATAAATGGTATTTATTGATTCATTTCCATGTATCGCAGTTACAAATAACTGAATTGCTCATGAATGAAACATTGATGGCAAATACAATTACACATTTCAAGAGATATCACAGTAGCAAGCAAATGAATTGCACATAAATTGATGGAAGAAAAAACAAGTATATATTTCAAGATATCACACTACAAGGTACATAATTATGAATAGCGTGTATATGTATACTATATATCATTAATCTTTTAAAATATTTTAATTAAAACAATTTGAGTTTTAAAAACAGAGAGATGGGAAAACAGGAGAGAGAGAGACAGGACAGATAGAAAGAGGGGGAACCAATTATGTGCATGCTGATAAAATAAAAAGATACATTGCAAAACAAATATGAATATTATAAGGTGAATACTAGAAATATATTAATATAAATATGCATCGCATACTTCATGTCATAAAATAATACATTGACTTACTTTGTAAAATATCAGACCTCAGATTTATGAATTAATTATATACTAAGGAATATGAAATTGTAATAAAAAAGAAATTTGATAATTTAATTTGTTTCAAAGTATAATACAATCATACAAAACTTATGTTAAACATGCGGATCAAATCTGGGTTGGGGCTATTCTGCATACGTTTACTTTTGCACCTGGGTTCATGGATGTTGTTGGTCCTTCGCAAAGTTCTAGAGATTTAGAGATTAGAGTTTAGAGCTACCGATACGGACATGTGCGCTGAGGGCGATATGATAAATATGATTTAAACCATTTCAAAGCTTGTCCATCTATTCCCAGGTGACTCTTGAGACATGAAAGGAGGAGTTTATGATCTACCGTGTCGCAGGCTAGCCGGGCTGAGATCTAGGAGCACTAGAGCTGATACGTCATCATTATCGAAAGCACACATAATGTCGTTGGAAACACGTAGAAGTAGAAGTGCTTTCTCACAGCCTAGTCAACCGAGTCTTATATGGGTCACAGCCTAGTCAACCGAGTCTTATATGGGTCGATCTTGATATGATGGCAAGGCGGTGATCGTTGTAACAGACGCCAACACAGGTAAGTATTGGTTCTAGAAATTGCCTGAATCGTTAAATGTCTCTGTAATGTTATGTAGTGGCTGACAACTTTCCCATTTGTTCCAAGATACAAAATAACTCAAATTGCAATTTTTCGAAAATGTACGACTCGGCATGGTCGTTTCTTTTTTTGGAGGACCTGGGGGTGTTTCACAAAACTTGTCATCAGTAACAAATGACATTTTTTGTTATAAGCTAATGAAATCCTTGCTTCTGATTGGTCATCAACAGATTTGTCACCGATTTTTGTCATTTGTCACTGAAAAAGGGCTTTGTGAAACGGGCCCCGTACTAGCATACTCTCCATAATATATTTTGAGTGGTTAATGATATTTTTCACACAACAAACGGGAACGTTATCCGTCAGGACGTCACAATCTACTGACAAAATTGCCAATTTGAGATTTGCATAGCTGTAGTGATCTCATATTGCAAACATTCATAACTTTCGCTATCTGGTATTGTTTTTTCTTTCTTCCTCTGCTTCTCTCGTCTCTCTTTTCATCTCCCAACACAAATACACACACCCATATACTTCATCTCTCGCTCTCTACATACTTTGTACTCTTACATTATATTTCTTGTTTTCCCTATTGATTCCTGATTCTCCATATCTCCCTCTCTCTTTCACAAGCCAATGTCAAAGCTACTTCATATGCAGTCAAACCCATCTTATAGGGCGTTGCAAGAAAGTTACGTTTAAACGCAATCCCTTAAATCAAAGGCCGTCTTTCTACAGGGCCACTCTTTGTATTTCCTGTAGGTGGCCTCAATAGACATGTTTGTGTGTGTGTGTGTGTGTGTGTGTGTGTGTGTATACATAAGTCGAACCTGCCTTAGTGACCACCTCTCTTGTCTATAGTAGTAACCCACATGGCCTTCCTTGAGAAGGAAGTGTTTGTTGAAGAACCTGTTCAGAAAGGCCACCTGTCTACAGGACCCACACCCGTAGGGGGCCTTCATAGAAAGGTTTGACTGAACATGTACACACTGTATTTAAAAAAGGGTTGTGGACTATCAAAATTGAAACACATCAAAGCAAAATGTACCTTTTATACTTATTTCATTTATTTGAAGAAAAAAAGTTAATTTACATTTGCCATGAGCATATACAGTGTATGTACAGTACACATTATTGTACAATGATTCATGCAACAAGGTATTCTTAAATACTGTTTTGCAAGATATGTTTTAAAACATAAATGGAATGAGATTTACAGCCTTCTCTGAATCTCTCTCTCTCTCTCCTTTTCTCTGTCTGTCTGTCTCTCTCTCTCTCTCTCTCTCCTTTTCTCTGTCTGTCTGTCTCTCTCTATCTACTTCTCTCTCTCTCTCTCTCTCTCTCTTCTCTCTCTCTCTCTCTTTCCTTCTCTCTCCCTCTCTTCACGCCCCTCATTTTTGCTTCCTCTCCTCTTCTTTCCTAGCTGAACATATGTACAGGGTCAATGACCTAATAATATCTTCCTACCAGGATTAAGCCAGGGGCCTGTTTCATGAAACTTGTTATCTATAACAACTGCTAAATTTCTATGACAAATTTGCTCTCAGCCAATCAAATGCCATGATTTCAGTAGCTTGTAACAGTAGCTGGTAACTTGTTATTGATATCAAGTTTGCTCTCAGTCAATCAGACGCCATGATTTCAGTAGCTTATAACAGTAGCTTGTAACTTGTTATTGATATCAAGTTTGCTCTCAGTCAATCAGACGCCATGATTTCAGTAGCTTATAACAGTAGCTTGTAACTTGTTATTGATATCAAGTTTGCTCTCAGCCAATCAGATGCCTGATTTCAGTAGCTTATAACAGTAGCTGGTAACTTGTTATTGATATCAAGTTTGCTCTCAGCCAATCAGATGCCATGATTTCAGTAGCTTATAACAGTAGCTGGTAACTTGTTATTGATATCAAGTTTGCTCTCAGCCAATCAGATGCCTGATTTCAGTAGCTTATAACAGTAGCTGGTAACTTGTTATTGATATCAAGTTTCATGAAACAGGGCCCAGTCATACGTAGCATTTTGCATGGCTAAGTTAAAGGTAGGCGTTACTACTGCAACTAGAAGGGATTAGACCACACAGCGAGCCAACAAGGTCACTGTGACAGGTGGCTATCTCATTAACTCAGCTCTCATTTAACATAAGAAAAAGAGGATCATGGGGGACCAACAGGCACCGATTTGGGAAGTTTTCTATATAGAGGGAGCAAGTAGCTACAAGTAGGACAGTGTGCCTTTAAAGGGACAAGGTTACAGGTCTTTGATACTAGCTGATTCCTATCTGACGAAAGCAGTAGGGTCGATTGCTTCATGTAATCTCTTCATGGCAGTTGTTACCATGAATCTTGGTACATGGCTCTAAGAGTTTGACGATTCCTTAGTCTAGTTAACGATGGCTACAGGGTCAATTGCTTCATGTAGTCTTTTCATAGCCGTTGTTACCATGAATCTTGGTACATGGCTCTAAGAGTTTGACGATTCCTAAGACTAGTTAACGATGGCTACAGGGTTGATTGCTTCATGCAATCCCTTCATAGCAATCTTCATGAATCTTGGTACATGGTTCTACAAGTTTGACGATTGGCGATTCCTAGTTGACGATAGCAACAGAGTTGATTGCTTCATGTAATCTCTTTGTAGTAGTTAAACAAGAATCTTGGTATATCGTTCTAAGAGTTAGAAGATTGGTGATTCTGGTTGACAATAGCAACATGGCTGATAGCGTCATGTTATCTCTTCACATTAGTCAACGCAAATCCTGTTACGTGGCTCTAAGAGTTTGATGATTGGCGATCCTAGTTAACGATGGCTACAGGGTCGATTGCTTCATGTAATCGCTTCATAGCAGTTGTTACCATGGCTGTCAGCTGCTTGTCTTCACTTTTCACCTCCTGAAACAAAAAATAGTATACACAACATTAAAAGAGAAGGTCGAGTTCTGGAAAGAGGAGGGGGGGGGGGGGGTACATCATACAGTAAAAGGTATAGACCAGTTATGGAAACGCCCCCTTCTCAAAAAATTAAATGGAAGCTCTGATTACCAATCATGTGAAAGAATATGTTTTGACTAATACGTGATGATACAAAATTTGCCGGGAAACCACTACGTATTGACATGTTTGGTAAATGATCATATTTGTCCGGCCTGGATAGATATTGGGTAGTCCCATATACATCTTGTAACTTTACCAAGACTGGGCCAAATATCTTATCATTTTGATGATTCCAGAACCTTGCAGTACACACCAATACTTATATGCTAGATGATCAACCTTTTCTGATCGATTCCACAACGTTTCTTTCACAATGCAATCACATGACCAGAACTGGTCTATACCATTTAAAACTAAATTATTCATACCCTTTGTAAATCTGATGTTTTGTGTTTTTCGTAACTCTAGAATGAAAGGTTGACTGGTTAGATTAGGGCCTTTGTTGAATACTTCTAGATGTACGCTTCAATAAGTCATATTCTCAAGAAACATAATCTATCGGGACAAATAAATTTGTCACATACCCGGTATACAAATTCACCAAAACTTAGTAAGGGTATGAATAATTTAGTTGCTAAGTGTATGTGTGCTTAATTAATTGCTTTTATATTAGTGTGCAAGAGTATAGTAGACAAAATGTCCCCTGAAAAGGATGGCTCTTCAAATGCCCTCCTATTAAAAATATGACAACTACGAGCTAAGGGTCATAGACCAGACCTATTATTGGGTAAACTCCCCAAAACTGTGTCAAATTCCCTTTAGGTCTGCTTCATCAGACCGAAGTTGCAAAATAACCCATTATTTTCACATTTAAGACCGATACGCTCATCACAAACGGGTGCAAATTAGCCTGCTAATCCCCAAATAGCGGGCTATTTTGGAAACAAGACCAATATTTCTCGGGATAATTTTCTCGACCGAATAGCCTGCTAATTACAACTGCGGGCTGATGAAGACTCAAAATAGCTGGCTAATTTGAGATCTTGGGGGTGTTTCACAAAGATCCGAAGTCCAACTTTACTCTAAGTTGGACCTAACAATTATGGAAAGCCATTAGCATCCTTGAAAATATTTTGTATAAGTTATTTTAAAAGGCACAAAATGTTTATTCAAATTATTCATATTTTCTATTATCAAGGAGATTGTATGTTCTTGATGTCAAATTTATAAAAAGTCTAAAATACTTGATTTTTCGATTTTGAATATATTTGTTTTTAAGGCTACAAATGGCTCTCCATAATTTTTAAGTCCAAGTTAGAGTTAAGTTTGACTTAGGATCTTTGTGAAACACCCCCCAGGTTAGTTAAAATAGCGGGTTATTTTGCAACTTTGATGTATGAACTGATGTATGAACTGACCAGTGATTCAATGTTGACCCTGGCCTCTTTGCCGTCCATACAGACGAGGAGGTCATCGGTATCTGCAAAGTTCTTGACCGTACTCTGACCGAACATGTCCCTTAGTAAGACCATGAGGCGCTCGCTGAACACCTGGGCATCGTTCTTCGCTGGTAGCTGCTTGACTACGAAAAGATTAACAAAAAGACAAGAATGTAATACTGGGACTGTTACAGTTAAAACTAAATTATTCATATTCTTATTAAGTTTGTGACGATTTACATTCACCTCAAATGTAATTAAATTGTAATAATATAGGTGGGAGAATTACGGAATTGATCAGCTATAAGTTTATCCCTATTTTTATCATTGATAATAGTCTGTTTTCACTCAAAATTTCAGTTTATCTTTAATTGTACATCTAGCAATGAAGTCACTACATTAGCACCATTTTCTCTCATCTGAACAATGTTACCAAGTCTCTTTAAGCTTGCCATTGCAAATCACTAAATGAGAATAGACTCACATTTCTGTGCGTCCGGATCTGAAGCTACTCTCACTACCACCGTCATCACAGCATCAGCGTACATGTCGTTCTCTGCGTTAGCCACCCACTGTAACAGAAACAAAGTAATAATAATAATAATAATAATAATAATGGTCACATATGTACAGCACTTAAAGATAAAGTTGAGTTCTGGTCATGCGATTGCATTGTGAAAGAAACAGAAAAAGTTGATCATGTAGCATGTAAGTATTGGTGTGCACTTCAAGGTTCTGGAGTCATCAAAATCATAATAAATTTGGCCCAGTCTTGGTAAAGTAACAAGCAACTGTACACAGAAAGATGTATATTGGACTACACAAACATGTGGCACAAAAAGTCAGGCCTCATTTTTAAAAGCTGCTAACTGTCAAATTTAGAATATGAGGGCATTTGAAGAACCATTCTTTTCAGGGGACATTTTACTCTAATGTTCTTCCACACTTGCATAATAACAAAGATAACTATCAAAAATTATTTTTCACCTCTCCCCAGAACTCAACCTTCTCTTTAAAACTGTGTTTGTAAGCGATTTACATTGTAATTATTATCACCCCGATCATTGGATTCAATTGCAAAGCCACACATGATAGCAGACACTTTTCTTTCTCTGGGTAGTATTCCAACCAGGAGCTGTTTTAGAAGTGCACATGTGCCAATCCAGCCACTTTAACTTTCGCATCTTACCGGGTACTCATTAAATACCAGGGTGGAGAGTGGAATATGTAGATTGATGTCTTGCCATAGGACATAAATGCCGCACCAGGGGGGTGTTTCACAAAGATCCTAAGTTGAACTTATCTCTAAGTTGGACTTAAAAGTTATGGAGACCCATTTGTAGCCTTAAAATAAAATAAATTCAAAAAGCAAAAATTGAAGAATTTTTGACTTTTCATTAATTCCACATCAAGAACATGAAATCTCCTTGGCAATAGAAAACATGAATGATTTGAATCATCATTTTGTGCCCTTTGAAATAAATTTTACAAAATATTTTCAAAGATGCTAATGGCTTTCCATAATTGTTAGTCCAACTTAGAGTTAAGTTCAACTTAGGATCTCTTTGAAACACCCCCCAGGACTCCAACCACGAACCATGTGATCCACAGTCCAGCGATGTATCCACTAGACCACGACACGTCTATCAACAGCACTTTCATGTCTTGATGTAACATTTATGTAGAGGTGGTGTGGTTTAGTGGATACATCTTCAAACTGTGGATGACAAGGTTCACGGTTCAATTCCCGCTGCAGCACTTACGTATTATGGCAAGACATCAATCTATACTTGCCACTCTCCACCCAGGTTTTAAATGGGTACCGGTATTTTTAATTTTATGAACAATAATATACATAGAAATCTCTCACTTTTGGATTAACTCTCTTGTGTTTCTGCATTGGTCTAGGTGTCTTTCTCTTCATATCTCTCTACTAGTCTGTCAAATCGTATTTCACTTTCACAAATAATTAATATAGAATAAATATATATCGCCTAAATTAAATCTTAACGACCCTCACCTCGAGTGTGACCAATCTCGCAGGAGGGTCGTGGATGATGTTGATCTCCCCGAAGATGCGCAGAGCCGGCTTGTCGTTGATCTCGGTGTACTCGATGTCGGTGGATAGCTGAGTGAGGTAGTGCGTGAGTAGCGAGAGGGGGGCGTGGTACGCGATGCTCTGGCGCTGGGTCACGTTGCTTACTGCTAGGTCAGTGTACTCTGGAATGATCAAATGGAGAAAGACATTTTTGAGAATGGGAGCAGTGCCAAAGAGATAGCTGGGAAAATAGAGAGAGAGAGAGAGAGAAAGAGGGAGAGAGAAAGAGAGAGAGAGAAAGAGAGAGTAAGAAAGAGAAAGAGAAAGAGAGAAAGAGAGAGAAAGAGAGAGAGAGAGAGAGATAAAACAAGAGAGAAAGAGAAAGTGAGAGAGAGAGAGAGAGAAGAGAGAAAGAGAAAGAGAGAAAGAGAGAGAAGAGAGAGAGAGAGAGAGAGAAGGTGTAAACAAAAAAGGGGGAGGGTGCTTGTATTATGTAATCACGATATATGTAGGTATGTTGATACGCAACTAAAGACTAAAAGAGAGACACATAGAGAAAGACAACAAGATAAACGGGTGGGGGGGGGGGAGGAGAAAGATGGAGAGTTTTACAAAGAGAAAGAAAGAGAGAGAGAGAGAGGAGGGGATACTAAAAAAAGAGGCAAATATAAATTGACAAAGGCCGATAGAGGATCGGGAAACAAGAAGCGAGAGAAACAACAAAAAAGACATAGTACAAATAAAGAGATATGAATAGATGAAGGCATAGAGAGAGAGAGACAGTGGGTGAGACAGAAAGACAGATTCAGAATAAAAGCAGAGAGAAGAAAGTGAAACTAGAATTTTATTTCCATTATTATATCATTAATATTACTCCTTCTGTTGTTTAAGGCGGGGGGGGGGGGGGGGGGGGGGGGGGGTAAAAATATAAGAAAATAAAGAGAAAAATAAGAATTCAAGAGAATGCTTCCATACCTGAGAGATCGGACGGCGCCATGATGTGGTAATTGAAGTTTCTCTTGACGAGGATCCCTGATATCTTGCTGTTATGTCTCGGTCTTTCAGATGCGAGGCTGCCCATTACCTGCAAGAACAACACACATTTAGACAACCTGTCAACCTAATAGTCAACCTGTTTGAAATGTCGAGCCACTCCTACCACCCATCCTCTCAGCCAGCGCTATAGAACTACAAGCCAAGAAAGATAACCAACAGTCCTTTTCAGGACTACACACACTCAAAAAAAAAGATTACAGAGAGTCCTTTTCAGGACTCCCCAATCTTCCCCCCTTTCTCACATGGTGCAACCGCAAGCCTACTGTATAACACACATTTAATTAGGACTAATTAGGGACTGGCATGTTAGAAATGAAGGAATAATGCACATACACGTACTAAGTAAAAGTAATTGTTATTGTGGTCATTGCCATTGTCACTATAATATTATTACCATCATTATCCTCCTCATCAAACCCCATCATTATCATCATCATCATCTTCATCTCTGTCATTTCTGTCGTGATTGCCATGTCAACATCATATCATTATCATTATCATCATTACCATCATCACTATCATCATTGGCACTATTTTTACCCTCATCATCACCACCACACACCAGCACCACCACCGTCACCACCACCACCACCACCATCAACATTATAACCATCTTCCCCACCACTACCACCACCACCACCATGTATCTTCCATACGTTTGCCATTTTCTCTCCTCTGAAGTACAGTTCTACCGCCTGTGTTGTTCGTGGGTTATGAACCTGTATGTATACTCATCATCACCACCACCACCACCACCACCACCACCACCACCACCACCACACCACCACCATCATCATCATCATCATCATCATCACCATCTTCCCCACCACTACCAACCCCACCACCACCATGTATCTTTCATACCTTTGCCATTTTCTCTCCTCTGAAGTACAGTTCTACCGCCTGTGTTGTCCTTGGATTATGAACCTGTATGTTATACTCGTCATCATCCTCGTACTCTCTCAGCACAGCAGCCTTCAGTCTGCTCATCTCATTCGCCTCACCATGAACAAGTACCTTGAAAAAAGAAAAAAAAAAAAAAGAAAAAAAAAAACGGTCATTCATCCGGGATGAAGTTTATTGCATGTCAGAGGATGAAATTGCCGTATACATTATAAAGGACAAATGCAACTGCGTCTCCTATATGCCTCCACCTTCAATTTAGTGTGGGAAATGGATGGAATTATTCATGAAATATCACAATAAAATCAAAAAGTCTATAATCAATTATCAACTGACGACTATAATCTTGACCTACTAGCCCAAAATGTAATTCTTGCTATCGCCAATACCCCCAAACCTCTTGGACATAATATTGAACTAGCTCTGGTACTTACATGCTTGGGTGTATATGGTGCCTTCATGTGACGTGCGCACTTTAGACATATTATGCGTATCCATTTTACGTATCTGAAAGCTCTTGTTGGTTGCTACTGACTTCCTTGTTTTTTGTACAAGTCCATGATTGTTTCAGAAGTATACTTAGGGAATATCACTATATGTCCATCATTTGTAATTGTTCTTTGTTACAATCGTGAAGTGATTTCAAACCTGGCTTGCCTTCTGAGCAAATGTTTCCATGTTGTGCGCTGTGTAGGGTTTGTGGAAATTTTACCCAAATCACATCTCTCATCCAGGGATATCTCTGAATTTTTTTTGGTATATTATCGTAAGATCGTAAGAAATTTATTTCTTACGGCCTCATTAACTCGTTCATTTAAAAATCGACAAAGTGGCCTGGATGTTGTGACCGAGATTTACGTAAGAGCCCTTCTGCTGAGGACGCTGAGGGCTGTAGGTATTATTCTTCATCTTACTTACTATCTGTGGTGGTTTGAGCGATCTGATAAACTCTGACGTCTGCGCGTAGTCAGCATGAGCAGAGAAAGAGAGATAGAGAGAGAGAGAGAGAGAGAGAGAGAGAAAGAGAGATAGAGAGGGAAAGAGAGATAGAGAGAGAGATAGGATGTAGGTAGTATGTTTCATGTTACTTACTATCTGTGGTGGTTTAAGCGATCTGATAAACTCTGATGTCTGCTCATAGTCGGCATGGGCAGAGAAGGAGATGTAATCTACCGTCATCTTCAAAGCAATCTTCTGACCGCTCAGAGTCTGCACTTCCTCTGGGGATGACATCACATGCTATAAATAGAACCAAGGGGATTGATAAATGAAGTATACAACTGTGTATAAAGCTGAAGAGAGATTGTAAACTGGCATCTTCACCAAACTTTTTAAACATTTTCACTGTCACCCTAATCATGACCAATGGCAGAACTTTGTGGACACAATCATCAAAATCAGCACTATCCCTGTAACCATAACCATCATCATCAATATCATAATCCTCCTCCTCCTCATCATAATCCTCCTCCTCCTCATCATCATCATCATCTTCATCACTACCACCATCACCATTTTCATCATCATCACCATCATCACCATCATCACCACCATCATCACCATCATCATCATCTCTGTACCTTTGCCATGGTGCCTTCCACACTGTAACCAGCGATGATGAGACCGTTGCGTCGATCCGTGCACCAGTTCTCAAACAGCTCCCTCGACAGACCAGACTGCATCATACCGGGGCTCGCCATGACGACGGAAGGACCAACGTCATCAAAATGGTCCATGCCGCGAAGATTTGAAATGTGCTTGAATACAAATGGATTGCTGACATTGATCTGAGGAGGGAAAGGAAATAAGGATATTTATTGACACTTCACAGGTTTTTTTTTTCAAGAACAGATACAGTAGTTCCAGAGGTACTCATACCTTTGATCTTAAAATATGGTTTTCATTAAATCTTCCCTCTATCCCATTTACTTTTTATTCTTTTATCTTTACTTCTGGGTGTTTCTAATGCATTCAACGTCCCCTCCCTCTCTCCCTCCATCTCCACTCCCCCTCCCCCCCACCTGTTGTCCCCCTCCTCATCCCTTCCTTCCCTCTCTCTTCTGTCTCCCTCTCTCTCTCTCTCCTGCTTCTCATCTCTCTGCTTCTCACCTCCCTTTCTATCTCTTTCTCACCCGATGTCTGCCTCCCATTCTGTGAACGTTTGGTAGACTGTCATGCAGTTCTCCCCCCCCCCCTCCCGCTTCAACCACCCCCTTCTGTCTACTCTCTCTCTCTCTCTCTCACACACACTGTCTGCCCCCCCCCCTCCTTCTCACTGTCTATTTTTCACCTTATCTTCTCATTCATAGTATCTATGTATGTTTGGTGGACTGCCATGCATTTCTACCCCCTCCCCCCCCCCCCCCCCCCCCCCCCCCCCCCCCCATCCCTCCCCCTCCCCCTCTCTCTGTCAACGTCTCACCTGTCTTCTGATCTTCTCATTCATAGCATCTATGTATGTTTGGTGGACGGCCATGCATTTCTACCCCCCCCCCCCATCCCCTTTCCCCTCCCCCTCTCTCTGTCAACGTCTCACCTGTCTTCTAATCTTCTCATTCATAGCATCTATGTATGTTTGGTGGACTGCCATGCATTTCTACCCCCTCCCCCCCCCCCCCCCCCCCCCCCCCCCATCCCCCCTTCCCCCTCCCCCTCTCTCTGTCAACATCTCACCTGTCTTCTGATCTTCTCATTCATAGCATCTATGTATGTTTGGTGGACTGCCATGCATTTCTACCCCCTCCCCCCCCCCCCCCCCATCCCCTTCCCCCTCCCCCTCTCTCTGTCAACATCTCACCTGTCTTCTGATCTTCTCATTCATAGCATCTATGTATGTTTGGTGGACTGCCATGCATTTCTACCCCCCCCCCCCCCCCCCCCCCCCCCCCATCCCCTTCCCCTCCCCTCTCTCTGTCAACGTCTCACCTGTCTTCTGATTTTCTCATTCATAGCATCTATGTAGGTTTGGTAGACTGCCATGCACTTCTTAGCCAGCGATGAGGCATAGTAGATTGGTATATCATGAAGCTCGGGATGGTTGGACCAATACTCATCTACAGAACAAACCACAAAGAACTGATCACCAGTCTGAACAATGTTACAACCTCTTTTCACTCATGTGCATTTCACAGCTCTACTATAACCATGTTTACAAACTTTGTTCGGACGCTCGTATTATTTTAGCAATTATCCCGGTATAACCGGTTGGCAATAAGCCACCGTTACCTTAGACAGCCAATCAGAGCTCGTTATATTCGTGCCTTGTTCGTTTTAGTTTCCGTTTATATTGATCGATTTTAGTTTTCTGTTTCATTCCTGCGCTTTACTCTGATGTGCAAGTCGAAAAGCTTTAGTATGGCTCTTTTCAACACTATTCTGCGAAAAAGTAAATACAAATTACGGGTAGATTCAGGGCATTTTGTGGTGTTGTGGACTAGCGGATACGTCACACGACTGTCGATCACACGATTCGCGGTTCCAGTCCTGCCGCTGAGCTATTGTCCTTTAGCAAGACATAATCTTCATTTGTCCCCCTCGACTCAGGTGAGGTAAATGGGGTTTTACAATACCTGTTTTGGCTTTTAATAACCAATTTTCAATTCAATTTCAATTTCAATTTATTTATGTTTCCAACAAAACATTACAAATCAATCATGAACATTTACAACAAATGTAGAAATACATATTGGAAACAAAGGGGTCCACTAAAAAGCAATGCTTGTACAGACACCTCAAATGGTACTTAGGAATTATGAGTAATTAGATTTAACAAGACCTTACCAAGAATCAGAAGTAGCTCTTGCGCTCGTCCCAGAGCAAAAACAGGAATCAAACAGCGCCCCCCTCTGTTGACGATATCATGAACCGTGCTGGTGAACCGGGCCTCTCTGTCCTCACGTTTCTCATGTATGTGAGTGCCATAGGTGGCTTCCTATAAGACATGGATGACAATGTATGTGTATGTAATGGCTGGTCTTCAACCAGTTCTTCTGCTACCAGGGGGTGTTTCACAAAGATCCTAAGTTGAACTTATCTCTACGTTGGACTTAACAATTATGGAAAGCCGTTAGCATCTTTAAAAATATTTTGTAAAAGTTATTTTAAAAGGCATAAAAATTTGATTCAAATCAATCATATTTTCTATTATCATGGAGATTTCATGTGGAATTTATGAAAAGTGTAAAACACTTGAATTTTTGCTTTTGAATATTTTTTTTATTAAGGCTACAAATGGCTCTCCATAATTGTTAAGTCCAACTTAAGAGTTAAGTTTGACTTAGGATCTTTGTGAAACACCCCCCTGATTCCCATATGGTCTACACTCAGACCGTCTACTACCCACATGGACTCATGGATGTGAGTGCCATAGGTGCATGTAGCTTCCTGGAAGGCAAGGATGACAATGTACATGTAAAGATACACAGACAGGTGAATTGCCATTTGGTCTACAAGTTCCTCTACTACCCAATTAGGCTATTCCCGTTTGGTCTAAACCCAGCCTGTCCACTATCCACATGGACTCATAACAATTTAATCATCTCTCTGTCTTCACACTTCTCATGGATGTGGGTGCCATAGGTGGCTTCCTAGAAGGCAAGGATGACAGGGTACATGTACGTAATGGCAGGTACAAGACAGGTGTATTGCTGTTTGGTCTACTACCCAATTAGGCTATTACCGTTTGGTCTAAACCCAGCCTGTCCACTATCCACATGGACTCATAATAATTCAATTATGGATAATAATAATCATCAATATCAGAACCTTATGGATGGTAGATAAAATGATTATTTGATCATATGGATGGTAGTATGAAACAGACCATCTTTCTGTGTACAGTGCTTGTAACTTTACGAAGACTGGGCCAAATTTCTTATCATTTTGATGATTCCAGAACCTTGCAGTACACACCAATACTTGTATGCTAGTTGATCAACCTCTCCTGATCGATTCCACAACGTTTCTTTCACAATGCAATCGCATGACCAGAACTGGTCTTTAACTTTAAGCAGAAAAATGGGAGAAACAGATCAGTGAAAGTTTGATTAAAATCCGATGAAAAATAAGAAAAGTAATAGATTTGTTTCACATGTAGGGGTTGTAAAAAAAGCTTTTACGCAGATGAAAGGTTTACAAATAAGAAAAGTAATAGATTTGTTTCACATGTACGGGTTGTAAAAAAAGCTTTTACGCAGATGAAAGGTTTACAAATTCAAGTGATTCACTCTCAGAAATTGAATTGAACGTATTAAAATAAAGGATTAAGAAAAGACTGAACTACTTGCAGCTGCTACTCACAGTAATCAAGATATCTGGTTTGACGTTTGGTATCTCTGCTTGCATCAGATGACGATCTTCTTGACGTGAGAAATCACCAGTATAAAGAATCTGAAACAAAGAAAGTTACTGGTTCAATAAAATGGGCCATGATGATGATGATGATGATGATGATGATGATGATGATAATGATGAGGATGATAATGATAATGATGAGGATGATGATGATGATGATCATAATAATGATGATAATGATGATGATGATGATGATGAGGATGATGAGGATGATGACGTTAATAATAATAATAATAATAATGATAATGAATAAATGATAATAACAATAATAATAATAATTTATAGAGCAAAAATAATAATAATATTAATAATACAAATATTTAAACAGATAAAATAATAACACCAAAAACAACATCAACAACAACAATAATAATAACAAAAATATTGATAACAATAATGATATGTCTTGTTAAGCCAGGGTAGCCTTTTCAGTATTAATAATGTTCTCCCGGAGGGTTCTGCAATCATAATTATTAACCCATCTTTTGCCGAGCTACCATGAAAAGGCGCTCAACCATTTCTTCCTACCGGAAGAGAGGTCACCAAGCGAACAGTTTACAAGAATTCTTGTTTCGTACCTTAACACCAGCGATCTCGATGAGGAACATACACGCCCCAGGACGTGACCGGCGTGGTAGCACGAGAAACGTATCCCGTTTATATCAACCTCCTGATGAAAGTTGACGGTCTCAATGCGGTCCATGCTAGCCTGTAGATCAGCGTCGGTGTAGAGCATCCGCTCGGCCGACAAATTACTGATAGACAAAGCAAACAGAACAAATTAAAACATAAATCTTGGAATAAATTGTCCTTACTCTTCGTGAAAAGACTGTGAAAACATACTATTGTCATGATGAACATTATTGTAATCGTTATCATTATTATTATTATTGTTATTAAAGGGACTTTGTAACATTGTTCAGATGAGAGATAGTGGTGCTAAGGTAGTGACTTCAATGCTAGATATACAATTAAAGATAATCTGAAAACTTGAGTGAAAACGGATCACTATTCATGGTACAAATTGGGAAAAACTGATCTGATCGATTCCTTAATTCTCCCAACTATATTATTCTACTTCTATTCTGCTACTTGTCAAAGCCTGTTCAGCATCAAGACAAGGACAATTTAATTACATTTTAGGTGAATGTAAATCGTCACAAAGCAATAAAATGGCTCTACATTCCATTCCAGACAGTTAAGTGTTGACAGATATTTATAGCCCGTTTTATTTTTTTTTCTCATGGAAAAACGGTTGGGAAAATTTAAAAATGGTTGGGAGAATTTACTATTAATCACTGTTAGAGGGTGCCTCACATCGACGCCTTCAAAGAAAACCATAGATATCTTTGTGGTTTGAGAATTTGTTCAGGATTTCTTGCATGTCAAAGGGTTAGTATAGTAGAAGGAATAAAGTAAGTAACATTTTATACAAAAATTAAGCAATTTTTTTCATCAACCTTCAACAATGTTACCGAGTCACTTTAATGTAGTTATTATTATCATTATTTTTTTTTTATGATTATCATTATCATCACTATTACGAATATCATTAATAGCATTATGACTATCATTACTTTTGTTATCATCATTATCATTCTTCTTTTGTTATTATCATTATTATTATTATCAATGATATAATTATCATTGCTTTTATTATAACTATTATTCCTTTGATCATTATTATCATTACATATTATTATCATTATTGTTAGTATTAACATTTTTATCATCATTATCATCATTATTAACATTATAACTTGCCTGACTTTGACGTAGTCGGACAGGTTCCATCTGTAGATGGCTTTGCTGGCATGGGTCATGAAAACTCGCCCCCGAAACTGAGTATTCTTCAAAAAATATGGCAGGCCTCCACAGTGATCTAAATGAAAGCTGGAGAAAATCACAAAATAATCCAATGGGTAATACTGAGTAAGTAAAAGGTATGAATGAGCTTTAGCACCATTGAGCAACATTGAAGGCAAGAGCAGTCACTGGTTGGTCTGTCTGGTCTGCCATGGGAGACACACACAGACTGTTAATATGATATATGCGTGTCCATAGTTGTATAATATAGCAACTATTATATACCTCATACATAGATTGTCATTCACTGATTGGTCAAGACTATCACATGTCGAGGAGCATTTCGATCTATCAAGTATCATTACGTCAGAGGGGTTGATAGCTACTATCAAACCCTGGGATAGGACCCCTAAAATTGTTTAGTTGCTAGGCTACCGCAGTCGCGCGGTTACGCGCAGTGCATAGGAATTCAATACTCTTGCCTTGGACTTGATGTTGGATTTTCTTATTCTGGTTAGTTAATTCCTCTTGATCTCGTTTCCTGTTTTTAGAGCTACATCTAGACCTACAGCTAGACCTAATCATGAATCAATAAAAAGGATGAGGTATATAAAACAAATATGGACTGCTCTGTAATCGGATGATGGTGGGAACTACCACTCCCTCGGTGGTGTGGACACCACCTTGGGAGTGATAGTTCCCACCATCATCCTCATGAGCAGTCAATATTTGTATACCGGCAAACATGAATAAAAATCTCTTCTCTCTCTCTCTCTCTCTTTCTCTCTTCTTTCCCCCTCGCTCTCTTCTCTCTCTGCCCCTATCTTCTTTCACATTCTCTCGCTCTCTTCTTTCTCTCTGTCTTTCTCTCACTCTCTCTCTCTCTCTTATTTCTCTGCCCCTTCTCTCTCCCTCTCCTCTTCTCTCTCCATGTAAGACTAGATGGAACTTCGACTGCGCGCAGTCGAAAATGATGCCTCCGTCATAGAGCAATTTTACAAACCAAAACAGAAGAAATTTTTCAAATTCAAGTTCAATTGTAATCCATTAACAGGTTTTCAGAATATTGTGATTACAAGCTATTTTTGCATACATAATGAGCCCATGACCTTTGACCTTATGAACCAAGAATCTACTCAGTTCATTGGCTCTGCAAGAAACATACATGACCTAAGTTGGCAGGAATCCATCAATCGGTTCTTGAGATAACGCGATCAAGAGCTGTTTTTGCATACATAATGTGCCCTGTGATCTTTGAACTTTGACCTTGTGACCCCTACATCTAATCAGTTCATCGGCTCTGCAAGTAACATACATGACCTAAGTTTGGCAGCAATCCATCAATCGGTTCTTCAGATAACGCGATCACAAGCTCGTTTTGCATACATAATGAGCCCTGTGGCCTTTGACCTCGTGACCTCAAAATCTAATCAGTTTTTTGGCTTTGCAAGTAACATACATGACCTAAGTTTGGCAGCAATCCATCAATCGGTTCTTCAGATAATGCGATCACGAGCTCGTTTTGCATACATAATGAGCCCTGTGACCTTTGACCTTTGACCTCGTGACCCCAAAATCTAATCAGTTCATCGGCTCTACAAGATACATACATGACCAAAGTTTGGCAGGAATCCATCAACCAGTTCTTCAGATAACGCGATCACGAGCTCGTTTTGCATACATAATGAGCCCTGTGACCTTTGACCTTTGACCTCGTAACCCCAAAATCTAATCAGTTCATCGGCTCTACAAGATACATACATGACCAAAGTTTGGCAGGAATCCATCAACCAGTTCTTCAGATAACGCGATCACGAGAACGGGACGTACGTACGTACAGACGTACGTACGTACGTACGTACGGACGTACGGACGGACGGACAACCCGAAAACATAATGCCTCCGGCTACTTCGTAACGGAGGCATAAAAAGCATAACTTACTGACTGACCAGAAGTAGGTCAATTTCTTCTGGATCAATGAGATCAAAGTAAGGAAGCGAGTCCATTCCTTCACGACCAGGGTGTATTCCACAATCAAGCTGTCGATATGAAAAAAGGGAACGTTTATAATGCATCTGGTATTTATAATAAGGGTCACATTTGTATAGCACTTTATACTACGTTTTTAAGCCCTTTACATTGTAATTATTAATATCCTGGTCATTGCTTTTCAATTGCATGATGCTGCACGCGCTCCGCTTTCTTAGGAGTATTTCGGCCAGGCACCATTTTACAAGGGCACACATGCTAATCCCACCAATTTTACATCTTTGAATTCTTGTTTGTAGAACACCCTACTTTTACTGCTGTTTGAAACACCACAAACAAAAACATTTTACAAATGAGGCATGCGCATACTTCCATTGTCTTAGCCTCTGTGTATTTAACTCTGTCTTGCCTATCATTCCATGCTCTGTGGTTGGGCTTACATGTACATGTACCTGCTTAAGGCCTGTCTTCATCAGACCGAAGTTGCAAAATAACCCACTATTTTAACTAGCCCGATCTGAAATTAGCCAGCTAATTTTCGTCTTCATCAGCACGCAGTTGCGATTAGCAGGCTATTTGGTCAAGAAAATATCCAGAGAAATCTTGTTCTTGTTTCAAAAATAGCCCGCTATTTGGTAAATAGCAGGCTAATTTGCGCCCGTCTGAGCTAGTTTGGAGAAGACACAATTCCTGAGTCTGAGAAAAGTAGGGTATTTTGCAACTTCGGTCTGATGAGGAGTGGTCTTTAGTAACTTTTGATTTACAGCCCATAAAAATATACCCGATGCATGAGTAGAAGGAACAAACAAATGCCAGTAATTTTTAAAATCCTTAAATTGTCAAAAAGTGACAAGGTTAAAAAATATGTTTTTGATAAAAATTGGCAATTTACTAAATTGTTCTCAATATAATAATAGTATGAAGTCGTAGTACATAATAGAGTTTACAAGACAGTAAAAACTGTGGGGCTAGGTAGTTTACACTGTCCAGCACACCCAACAGGCTCTGTAGCCGTTTTTCCCACCCTGTTGTTGTCGTTTTAGTTTTTAGGTGTGTATCATTCAATCACAAATATTTACACCCCAAGACTGGCAGTTATGCTCGTCTCAAGACTTTAAGGAATTACTTACCATGATTTTTTTGCCCTTGAACTCCAGCATTATACATGACCTTCCGACCTCTTGACCAGCTCCCCTGAACAAAGAAAATACAATAATCGTATATTAACAGTGATGATGATGTTGATATCTATAAAAGTACCGTATTTGCCGGCGTAAAGGCCGCAGTATTTTTGGAAGAGAAAATTTTAAAATTGACTTGAAAACACATCGGACAAGATCTAGTCTGAACCACGTCAGCAGCAAATTTGAAGAAGTTATCTTTTTAATCCTTGTGCAACCAAAGAAATAAGAAGAAAAATGACCAGAAACTTGTACTAAAAATCGTACTTGTAAAAATGTCCTTGGCTTAGACAGCGCAAGGCCCGGTAACCAAAATCATACCTCGCTCACACACTCTGTGGTGGGGAGCTACCGGGCTGGGAGTTGCAACAAATCCAACGCAGCTTCGGAGATTCGCGCAATCGTCGGTGTTCTTAACTTTTCAGTAAGATAATTCTGAATTATAATTGAGACTATCTAATTAATTAAAGCGACAAACTAACCTCAGTAGATCTCTAATAACAATACAAAAGCTTGTTTATTTTCTCCATTTGGCGGTACGATAGGGGTAAGACCGGATAACATTATGGCCAAAGCTTGGTTATGGCAGGCCATTCATGTTTCTGTATGCATGCGAAGCGCCCTCTAGTGTCCAATGAATGTGCTAATCTGCCTAAAAATTGATGAAGATTTGCTAAATTACGATCATTTTTTAGGTAAACTTCCTGTAAATTTATAAAATGATTGATAACTTTGGTATTAGTTTGTAGGAAGAATAGAGATTATTTTCTTTGGTCCGTTTTTTTTTTTTTCTTTTTTTTCTCTACGAAATGTCAAAGTTGGGGGTGCGGCCTATGCGGCGGTGCGGCCTTTACGCCGGCAAATACGGTAAGTAATAATAATTTGATAGATCTTAACATGTATTTTAACAAATTTGGGGGCTACTGTTCAACCTTACTTTCATGAAAATAACACTCTTTAATTTGTTTTGCATTGGACTCTACCGATATGCAAATTTTGGGGGGTTCGTTTATGACTTTTGGGGGCTCTTTTTGGCATTTCGAGCCCGTGTATTTTTTTCACTGGTTCCTAAGTGCTCTACATTGTAATAAATATAATAATAATAATAACAATTAATGCAATTTCAAAAGTTCATGACTTTTTTTTTTTTTTGATTTTTGCTCAAACTTTCACTGTTCCTCTCATGTTTACTGCTTCTAATTCTGTTAAAATCAAAGTAATATTTACTTTACGCCTATTTGCCTGTGTGAATAGTGATTTAAACAACACCTAAAATGTGGAAATAATCACACATTCCTGCACACAAAAGTCAAAACACTTTGCAAGATACCTTTAGAGTATACTAGACTACCTAGTACTAGTCAACTCTTCTTTGTTCTCATAAATATATTCATACAATAACAAAGCAATTGGAAATCAGTCAAGAATTGCAATATTTCAAAAGTACAGAACTCTCAGTCTGCAAGAATTTTGTGATGTTCGTTCATTTTATGCGAAAGAAACCCTGGCCTTGGCTAGGCAAATTCATGCAAAAAAATATATTCAAAAAATTGACTTGAAAACACACCAGACAATTAGTCTGAACCGAGTCAAGAGCAAATTTGAAGAAATTAAATTTTTAAATGTTGTAAAACCAAAGATATAAGAAGAAAACTGACCAAGTATCTGTACTAAAAATCGTACATGTAAAATTGGTCGTATACATTCGACAGCTGAAAATGACGCGCACGGTTGCATTGCGTGCGTTCTCGAATCCAAAATCATACCTCACACACACACTCTCGCCATACCGCGAATGGTCCGTCGTGGGGAGCTGGCCGGCTGAGAGTTTGCAGCGATACCAACGCAGCTTCGGAGCTCCGCAGAGCGCCATTTTAGCGAGACTCGGAAAGGTTTGCGATGGGAAGGCAGCGGCCTAGCTTTTTGCCCAAACAACGCTAGATCGGCTGCTGGCAAAATGAAAATAACTACGATCGAGAACATCGTCGGTTTCTTAACTCTTCAGTGAGATAATTCTGAATTCTAATTGAGACTATATAATAAACTAAATCGACAAAGAAACCTCGGTAGAACTCTTATAACTATACAAAAGCTTGTTTATTTCTTCATTTGACATTTTGTTTTCGACCATTTTTTCGTGCGCGAGTCAATGTAAACTATGTATTACCAAACTTTCAACACGCAAGGAACGGGGAACACTCGCGGACCTCGTAACAAATTCGTTGCAAAAAAAAAAATTCAAGGGTGATTTAGAAGCAGTGAAGAACATTGGCGCTGCGATGCGCAGAAATATACTTGAAAGAAACTTAATAAATAATACCTGAATTTTCAGAAAATCGTATTTGTATTAGTGTATCTAGATGTGACTTGTTTATAAATCAGATTTTATGAAGATTTGTCGGGAAAAAATGTCAATTTTTTCCGTTTGGTGGTCATTTCTAGGCTAATATTTTAAAAGTTGCATCAGTAATGGGCCCGATGTTTCTCTTATCGTACTCGCATGTTATTTCTACATAGATTAAACATAGGATGGTTAAGGGTAAGACCAGATAACATTATAAAAAAGATGTATCCTTCCACCCTCCCATATCCAAGTTTTGGGCTGATTATTGCCGACCCACCGCAGCAAGGCCATTCAGATTTTCGTACGCGCGCAAAGCGCCCTCTAGTAGGGTGTCTGATCGCGCACCCAATGTTGTGTGCTAAAACCCTTCCCATAGAGATTGTACGCTTCCCTATGTGGTCTACGTGCATTGCGCGACCATCCAAAATTGGTCAATGATTTTATGAAAAAATTTGAAAATCAAACCTTTATAACAAATGATCCTGAAGGTGAAACTCAATAAATGAGGTGTCATATGAAAGAGCAGGTTTTTCTCCATATTCCCCATAGGGGGCCACCCCCAGAATTCTAAAAATATCTTGGTCAAAACAGCGATTGAAATGTTGTTTGCATCCTAGCTCCAAAATTTGCCACTTTCCTGAGCTGCGCCCCCGCGGCTTAAGCAGGGCTAGACGTAAGGATAATATCCAGATGCTTTTTTTTCGCTAGCCCCAAGGGATCATTTGTTATAACAGTTTGAAAATACCCTTCCCACATTTTTGGAATCAGCTAATTAGGGAGGCGTGAGCTCCGCTCAGTCCAAACCATGGTTACATCGTAACATGTGCGCTTATAGTGAATGAAAGTATGGGTGGCCGATTCTCGCCATAGAACCCGGAAGTGAATACACGTTGTAGTCAATGGCAATATCGCGGAGATTGTCTCCGCGATATTGCCATTGACTACAACGTGTATTCACTTCCGGGTTCTATAGCGGGAACGGCCACCCATACTAGTCAATGGCACATATCGCGGAGACAGCGTGGCTCAAGCTTGCAAGTCGCGCATTGGCTGAGCAACTTGCGTACGATATGCATACGCTTGCATATCGCGCGATACAGCTGTTTGGCTAAATTTAGCAAAACAACATAACTCTGCGTGTACGTCTTTTTCGTCGATTCTGAGCAAAATGCTATGAATATTTCAGCATTTTGAAGGGGCTGTATCTTTTGATAGAAACATCGGCGAGACTTGAAATTTGAAATGTATTATTCTGATTACATTTTTAATTCAAATATCAAACAAAAATGGTGAAAAACGATCCCAAATTGAAAATTGAAAAATCGTTCAGACACCCTACCTCTAGTAGGCAGTTCAGGTGATTTTTTTTTTGTAGGAGATAGGGGGTGATTTCTATATCATTTTAAAGATCACATTTTTATTTACACAATGCACTTTGAGTTGTTCAATTTGGACCAACGGTTCCAGAGATACGGATTTTTAAAATAATTTTCAGAACCATATTGATGAGGACAAAAGATCAAAAGGTCTAACCTATTATAATTGTATTGAAGTCAATTAAACCTGTGTTTAAGCAGTGGCACCATTGTTTTCAGAAGTTTGTGATCTGTTAAGCCTCATAATAGTCATATCTCTTCAATGCGATGACCAAACTCGCTGAAATTTGGCAAATATATTCAGTGATGTTTGGCAAATATGAAATTTAATATCTTTAAACAGCACCGTAATAAAATATGCAAATTTATGCAAATTTATGCAAATTTCCATGTTTTTGTCATCATATTGTTATAAAAGGTAAATAAAAACCCTTTGAATCTAAACTTTTACCAAATGATCTTGTCTATTTATTTCTTTCTTTCTCTCTCTCTCTCTCTCTCTCTCACACACACACACACACACACACTCACGCTTTCTCCCTCTCTCTCTCTCTCTCTGTTTCTTTTTTTCTCTTTTTCTTTTTTTCTCTCTTTCTTTTTTTCTCTCTTTCTTTTTTTCTCTCTTTCTCTCTCTATTTCTTTCTTTCTTTCTCTCTCGGTCTTTCTCTCCTAGTCTCTCTCTCTCTCTCTCTCTCTCTCACACACGCACGCACACACACACACACACACACACAAAAGGATGAGGTGACAAATTGTCTATGTAGTCTATACTTGCAGCAATCTTGCAGTAAATGAACAGTTTTTTCGAAAAAATATTGTTACTTTACCCCAAAATATAACCAATTCATGTTAGATTATTACAATATTTATTCCAAATATTGAAATAAATATCACAATTATCAATAAAATACGACATACAATAAACAAAAATTGAAAAAACAAGTCAATCAAGTCACAAACGGGTCTGAATTCTAAGACTACGAAATGGTCTCGACGTCACTCACACAGCTGTTTCATTCACGTACACACTATGTACACGCATCACGCGTCGCATCGTCAAAATCAGTTCGTGCAATTTTCAAAAACTGCAATCATATTATCATATCTACCATAAGATCTACTCATCATCATTATTTGAAACTTTCAGGAAAGAAGGTAAGATATTTAATTTTGTTAATTACGGAGTTGTAAGTTAGTTGAAAAACTCCTTCCATCTGAATATCATCACATTGTCGGCAGATTTGAGCAAAACCATCTACTACGATGGTTATTCAACGTACAACTCACTTCCGATGTGCATCGATAATTGTCGAAGAGAAATGACGTCATATTTTATTGTTTTAACCAATCAGAAGGCGGGGAAATCCGAAATAAACCGAGTGTTTTTTTTCGGCAGAACCACGAAAGCTCACGAAAGTGTGGCCGAAAGCGCGCTCACCCTTATGTATGTGGATTCGTATAGGGAGCTGAAATGCGCACCTGCGTACGTGAATAAGAAGTTGTCCTCATCGCGAAGGTCTAAACTGAACTGCCTACCTCTAGTGCCCCATGAATGTGCCTACCTTGGCCTTGCTCGGTTTCGGGTAGACAAGTTGAATGTTTTTACAATGATCACAATTAATATTGTAATATAAAGATATATTTCATATCATCTAGCCCTTAATATTCGTTGTGGCTGTGTTATTGTATAAAAATGAATCTAAATTACGCTTCTCCAGCCTCTATTCCAAAACCAACATCAAAATAAATACGTGGGGCAAGAAAATGGGTATTCTATCACGTCCACTAGCTACACACGTATTTCAATTTTCACTAAGATGGCCGATGCACTTACAAAGGACGAACGATCAACCGGTCACTCTCTTCCTCTGGTATCTGGGCATCTGGTTTTCTTTTGGCAGCCATTGTTTATTAGATTTCAAGTTCTCTTTTCATCACTTTTTGTAATAGTCAATGTGTAATCTAAATCGATGTAATTTTAAAACACGAGCCTGCGATTGAGTGAAAGCAAGGAAATGTCGCCCTCCGCGTTTAAAGAAAGAGAAGAGTTGCACTTATTTTCAGAAGAAGAAGAAAGAAAACGAAGTAGAAAAAGATAACGCGTGTCGAAGAAGAAGATTTTTTTAAAAAGAAGAAGAGAAAATAAGAAGAAGGAGATTCAGAAAAGAAAAGGTGGCCCTTTTTTCAGGAACTGTACCGCATAGAGCTGTATATAACATACTTCACCCTCATCTAGATGCTGAACAGGCGTTGGTGAGTATTGGTATTACCATAGAAGT
The DNA here is from genome assembly GCF_000002235.5 of Strongylocentrotus purpuratus. Lineage (NCBI taxonomy): Eukaryota > Metazoa > Echinodermata > Echinoidea > Camarodonta > Strongylocentrotidae > Strongylocentrotus > Strongylocentrotus purpuratus. Next base: position 47,568,102 of record NW_022145606.1, on the reverse strand, counting down.
AGAAGAAGTAGAAAAGGAAGAAGAAGAAATAACATAAAGAAGGAACACATATTAATCATAGGTAGAAGAAGAAGAAAAGGAAAAAAATGAGAAGAGAAGTAGAAGAAGCAGAAGAAGAAAAGAAGAACGAAGAAGAAGTTAAATGAAGGAGGAAAAGAAGGAAAATAAAGGGGGGGGGAAGGAAAAAATTAAAGACAAGAACAAGGAGAAGCAAAAGAAAAAAAGGCAAAAATAAAGAAGAAGAAAATAAAAGAAGTACAAGAAGGAGAAGAAAAAGAAGAGCACTTAAGAAGATGAAGAACCTAGTATGACTGCACAAGTGCACGTTAAAATTTGTTTTTATTTGTAAAGAACTTAGCTTTTCTTTCAGCAAAATATTAACCCCCCCCCCTCAAGTTTTTTTTTTAGCTCAAGGGAGAGTAAGAAAAAAAAATGCTCCTTAACCCCCCCCCCCTACTCTAATCCAGCTAACAGTGGAAGTTACAAATTGAGTCACGTCTTTCGGATAGTGACGTTAAAAGGTCGGTCCCCAGATGTAAATAATCACATCTGATTGATACACGTTTGTAAAAACCCTACGAATATTGCACCCCCATGCCTCTATTACAAAATCATGGATTCGCCCCTATACCAAGGCAATCTAAGAAAAGGCGACAACAAAATTTCTTATCACATTTTATTCAAATTCGTATTTGTTTCAGTATATTATGCAATATTTTCCATTATTTTTTCTAATTTGTGTTTAAAAATATAAATAATTATATTGTGGTGTGACCATGTTCATACGTAACCTAAGCTCGCTATCTCAAAAAATCGGTAGGGTTTAACAAATTTGATATTACCAATAAAAAGTGGAACCTAAACTTAACCAGTGACGATTTTTTTTTTTAAGAATTTGGTGTGAAATTATGAAAATATTGACAAAAGATCGGCAAATTTTCAGTCTTTTGCTTAATCCGTTCCGGAAAAATATGAAATTAAAGACAAGGGTCTGGAAATCTTTATTTTGAGAGCAGATGTCATCAAAATTGTAAGTAAAAAGGGATACCAACTCATTGTTAGATACTTGCCTCGCAAAATATGCTATCATCTTATATTTCATTGATCGCTTTTTGTTATATCGTCTGTAAATTGGTTTCGTTTTGTGAATTGCAGCGCTTTCCGATCCGACATCGAATTTTGAGGTCGAGATACACCCATCTCCAAAATTCTTGAACGATAAATTTTCCTAGTTGCACCAATTTGTATTAAATAACTTTGCAGTCCATTCGGTAATAGTTAAACTAAATAAATGTGTTTAGAATATGAGAAATTATGGATCAAATATCACATTTCCTAATATTAAAAAAAATTCGCGAAATTTGGTGAACCCATCATCCATAAATAGCAACCAATTCAAGGTTGATTCCCTACGTCCCAAACATACTCACGCGCGCACACACACACGGACATAAACCTACAATCAATATTCGATTCATTAAAAAAGAATGAAATATTATTTACAAAAAACTACATTCTGACAAATAGCAAAATAACTGTATACACATAAAATGAATGACAATGTATCAATTTGTATCCATACCTAATGATTAAAAAATGATTTAAAACAAATTTGATTACGACTGCATCTTCATTATTAGGGACCTACATTTATATAAAGACTGAGATTTTCACAATAATGTATTAGATAATATATTTTTTTAACACGGAGATTCATGTAATAATAACAATAATGTAGGCTATTAAAACGTCTTTAGAAAAAATATCAATACGCTTTACAATAATAAAACAACAACATTATACATATCTACTTATATTCATGAACTAAAATAATATAAAAAAACAATATTAATCAAAACATTTACATGTATCAACATCAATACAGAGAAATGAAACTAATTATTAAAAAAATACAGTAATATATATTCCCGCCCCCCACCACTCAGTGATATTTAGGGTAAGCATATGCGTGTTCTCAGCACCCCCCCCCCCCCCTTCAGCATAAGTCTGGTGTGTAAAGTCAATACGGGTAGACCTTTTTCTTTTTTTAACGAGCCGGAGATTTTGGGAACACGCATGCGGTTCCTCCCTTCCCGGAGTGGGGGGGGGGGGGGGGTATATATTACGAGACGTGTAGTTTAAATTATGATGAAATACAATGGTGCAGTTGATATTCGAGGGTATTTTTGAACAAGTAACATTTCAGGTTATAATTATTTAAAGGCAGTTTATTGTGTAATGGCTCGGATGGTATTGGAGAGGCTATGGAGTATTGGGTATTGGAGAGGCCAAAGCCTTGAAACTGCAGTTGAGAATCTTCTGAATCCGTATGACTTTGTCATGTCGTTAGTGGGTTCAATGAGGTGTTGATGCAAGGCGTATACTACCCCCCCCCCCCCCCCAGTCCGTGAACGGAGGGGTACAAGACTATAAACTTCTTTTTACCGATTGACCTTTGCCTTTGTGACATTTATCCGATAACAGCTGGAATTCACACGTTGATCTCTCTATGACCATTGTCCTTAGACTTACTTACCCCAAAATTGTATAATAAAACATATACTACCAAGTTGGACGTTTATGATCTTTGATCCCTTCACTAATAATTGACTAACTTATTAATGACTAGACGATGGTTTTGGTAGTATATTCGAGGTCTTTTTCTTAGATGATAACAATCGCCAAATTTAGAGACTGTAGCAATCCATGTATAAGCCATAAAGCGCCACCTGGAATTCGTCGGAAATATCTCAGTTCCATCTGTGAAAGCCCTTTGTCCTATTTCTTCGTAATTCGTACGGGTGCTCGCCATTATCATTTCCAATAGCAACACATTAATTGCTTGGTGTCGAAGCAGTCCATCGGTTAGACGAATACGTAGGCAGGGTGGATGTACACCGCTCCTTCATACTATTCCCCTCTCCTGCTGAGATAGTACCTGATGAAATGGTAGTAAAGAGAAAATGTAGGGAGAGAGCGACGTTTTGTTATCAAATTGAAATGAAGATATGTAAATGGTAACTATATGGACCGGAATCATTTTTATTTGCGGATGTTTTAAATGGCAGCTAGCCTACCAATTTTTATACCCTGGTGCTGCTGGCGCTCCTGCAAGCTGATGTTTCGACAAATTCTACTTCTACTTGGCCGACAATCCTTCTTCCATCACTCTCTATTTTATCCTTTTTCCCTATTTGGGAGACTGTCGAAAAGAGCCTGGGGGCGTAGCCGATTCGACCCCATGGATCCGCCGCTATTCCATGATCACTACTACTACTCTACTACTACTACTACTACTAATAATAATAATAATGATGATATCTGCTGCTGATGGCTGGTCACCAATCTTAAAACCTGATTTATTGTTCTCATTTCTCTCTGTTTCTCTTAAATTGTCTAATCGCTTTTAGATTATTTAATTTCTTTTTTTTTTGTATTCGTTAATATTTGTGTCATTATTGTACCCTTTGGCTTTGGTTTAACGAACTTGAGTTTTGTACGGCAGTCTTTAAGGTATTCTTATTGTGTGTAAACAAATGAAACTAAACAACACAAAAAAGAGACCAGTTCGTAGTTAGCAAGTAGTACAAATGACACCAAATGTCCATAGATCTTTTACACATGGAGAAGTCCCATTTCGAGCATTTTAGAATAATCACTGCCAAAGTCACGGATGGGCATCGTGAATACCTTTTCTTTGCCCTCATCAGTCGAATACGTCCATCTGTATTCCACGAGCACGTATCCAATATTCATATCGGTGGGTTTTACAATGTTGGTACAATTATTGACCTTGATCTGCCCATGCGCAGATTGAATCTACGAACAAGCGTATATAAAACTCACCCCAAAATAAGCAGTACTACTACGACGGTACAATTATGCTCTGGGCAGATCGATGCACCTGATATTGGAACACGTTTTGGCTCTGTCTTCTGTGGTTCGGTGATCAATGGTTCTGTGGTCAGTACTTCTGATAGAAATGATAATGATAAACAAAGTCATGCACATAGCCGGATCCAGAAAAAGGAATGATCACGGAAATTGCTTTCTATACATTATGTCAGGGGTTTGTGTTTTACGAACAACACATGATCAGACAACATTCCGGTAGTTAAATAATAACCCCTGACAACAACCGAGCCCCTTGTTTCCGCAAGTAAGGGCCAGGGACCTGTTTCACAAAGCCTTATATCAAAGACAAATGACAAAAATCAGTGACAAAACTACTTTTGAACTTTCATGGGCAATTTCAATATACTCTTGTATATATCCAATATGAATCATGTTTGAATTTAATACGTATGTTTGGATTTAAAGCCACATTGTCCTACTTGTAGCTACTTGCTCCCTCTATATAGAAAACTTCCCCAATCGGTGCCCGTTGGTCCCCCATGATCCTCTTTTTCTTATGTTAGTTGAGAGCTGAGTTAATGAGATAGCCACCTGTCAGTGACCTCGCTGTGTGGTCTAATCCCTTCTGGCCCAGTAGTATTGACGGTCTTTACTACGTAATGCACCACTGCAATGTTTGCACATTTCAGAAAGTGAGACGCAGGTCTACGGAAATTGCTTGACGTTGATTTTTCGAAAGTAATTGCAATAATTTCTGTTTTAAAGACATGCTTTGAAAGCTGAACGTACCGACTACAGGAACTGTCACAGTCTTGGTGGTGAACTGCAATATTGGTTCCCGTGGACCTTCACGAGCAGATATGCAATTAATCGGAGAAACTGCAACTTGGTAAGGGGTATTCTCCTCTAGATGACCAACATCGTACAGTAGCTCGCTCTCCACCGACACGTACCCGACGCTGCGCCAAGGGTCATCATCATCATCTTCACGGTCTTTGTCGTCGTTGTTCTTGATGTTGATTCCATAACCACAGATTGGCCCGTCCCCTTGATGTTGATTGGTCCATCGGATGGACACGTTTTTAGAGGACAGGTTTGTACTTTCGGGAGCTTCCATCAAGGTTGGTAGAACTATCGAAATTAACGTTAAACAACTTGATAAACATATGGCTCCGGTTGTCTCATTTTCGCTCGCTGGAACATTGCCAGCATAAACCACTGACCTCTACCTCCTAGACGGGTCATCGCCCATTCCCATTCACTATATGTTACGTACTAAAAGGCTGTATTGTCTGACCGTTCATGAATATTCATGTTTTTGCTTACCTCGGCAAAATGTTAGCTTTTACTAAATGGAAAAATGACGGTGGGGGGGGGGGGGGGTTGGATGAAAAGGACTAAATGAACCAAGCAGAAGGGATCTATGATAATTCATGCTTCTTATCCTTCGTGTGCTTGACCTATAATATTCAAATCGCTTGGCAAACTGAGTCTAAAGTTCGACTTGTTTCACATGTGTATTATAGGCAATGACGAGCTTGCAACATATTTTTATAAAATGACGGTGGGTGAACTTTCAAAAGTCAATGGGACATGGGGGTTCCAATGAAAGAGCTAGTGATAACGTATGTCGGGTGGATGTGCTTTTCGTCTAAACAAAAAATGAATTTTTAACGATTTGGGGGTAACATTCCATAGGCTAACATGTTAGGCTGCTGACTCTGACGATAGGGGGCGTTGTGAAATGAGACTAAACGGAGCAATATGATTGAGATTTTGACACGCTTCAGTACTGTTTATATGGCTTTCAAATCCAATGTCGCTCCGATAAAAGTTGCTTGTATAGTGACCTATCGTAATGCATTTAACAATAAATTCCACTATTACTCATAATAATACCGATAATAATATTTCTGGAAATGATAATAATGATTATGATAATGATTCTATGACTGGAATTGATTGGACTAATTAAAGTTACATGCCTAAAAATCAGATGTGCTACGATCGAAGGACTTGAACCAAATCTACAAATAGTTGAAAGACTCACCAATGGAGGGCGTTGTTAGAGAAAGTATCGGCCCCTCGCTAAGTTCAGAGATCCTTGCCCCATCGCAAAGGATAGGTCTCACTGAGACATGATAGTCTGTCTCGGGTTCCAGGCCAGTTATGTTGAATATAAGTTCTTCTCTGGACTGGGATCCTGGTTGCTCAGACACAAAACCAACCGACAACCACGATGTGATATCTTCGTCAAGGCTCCTCCTGTCAATTGTATAGGCACATATTGGTCCATCGCCCGTATGTTGCTCCTGCCACTGGACTACTGCGTAGGACGTTCCAATGGCTGTCGTGTTAGGCGGATGGGACAAACTAGGTAGAACTGACGGTACACAAAATTGAAATTGAAATGAAGTATTTAAAGGGACTTGGTAACATTGTTCAGATGAGAGATATTGGTGCTAAGGTAGTGACTTCAATGCTAGATGTACAATTAACGATATTCTGAAAATTTAAGTGAAAACGGACCATTATTCATGGTACAAATTAGGAAAAACTGATCTGATCGATTCCTTAATTCTCTCAACTATATTAATACAATTTAATTACATTTTAGGTGAATGAAAATCTCACAAAGCAATAAAATGGCTTTACATTCCATTTCAGACATTTAAGTGTTGACAGATTTTCTATAGCCTGTTTTATGTCTTTTTTCATGGAAAAACGGTTGGGAAAATTCAAAAATGGTTGAGAGAATTTACTGTTCATCACTGTTAGAGGGTGTCGTACATCGACGCCTTCAGAGAAAACCATAGATAGCTTCGTGGTTTGAGAATTTGTTCAGGGTGTTTTGCATGTCAGAGGATGAGCAAAGTAGAAGGAATACAGTAAGTAACATTTTATAGAAAAATTAAGCAATTTTTTTGGATCAACCTATCGTTTGCTTTGGAACGTAATCTTTTGTTGTAGTGCGATATGCCACGATAATACACTTTATGTTCAACTGTGTAAGCAAGCAGTAAAGAAATTAAGTAGGAAATTAAAAAACGTATTAAGTCCACACCCTGGACCTCCTAAATCTCATCAAATACGTATACGTTTATGCTAAAAATGTGCTTGTGTGCCTTGTTTAGCGAGTTGGCACTCTCTTATTAATAGTACTCTCTGGTTTTAACACAATTGGCAACTACTTTGAACTTTCAAGGGCAATTTCAATATACTCTTGTATATCTAATATGAATCATGTTTGAAATACGTAATTCACTACTGTAATGTTTGCATATTTCAAAAGGTGACACGCAGTGCTACTGAAAATCTGAAATTGCTTTACCTAGATTTTTTTCGAAAATTGTTGCCACCACTTTTGTTTAACATTTTAAAAAGACATGCATTGAAAGCTGAACGTACCGACCACAGGAACTGTCACAGTCTTGGTGGTGAACTGCAATATTGGTTCCCGTGGACCTTCACGAGCAGATATGCAGTTGATCGGAGAAACTGCAACTTGGTACGTGGTATTTTCCTCTAGATGACCAACATCGTACAGTAGCTCGCTCTCCATCGACACGTACCCGACGCTGCGCCAAGGGTCATCATCATCTTCACGGTCTTTGTCGTCGTTGGTCTTGATGTTGATTCCGTAACCACAGATTGGCCCGTCTCCTTGATGTTGATTGGTCCATCGGATGGACACGTTTTTAGAGGACAGGTTTGTACTTTCGGGAGCTTCCATCAAGGTTGGTAGAACTATCGAAATTAACGTTAAACAACTTGATAAACATATGGCTCCGGTTGTCTCATTTTCGCTCGCTGGAACATTGCCAGCACAAACCACTGAACTCTACCTCCTAGACGGATCGATCATCGCCCATTCCCATTCACTATATGTTACGTACTAAAAGGCTGTATTGTCTGACCGTTCATGAAAATTCATGTTTTTGCTTACCTCGGCAAAATGTTTGCTTTTACTAAATGGAAAAATGACGGTGGGGGTTGGATGAAATGGGCTAAATGAACCAAGCAGAAGGGATCTATGATAATTCATGCTTCTTATCCTTCGTGTGCTTGACCTATAAAATTCAAATCGCTTGGCACACTGAGTCTAAAGTTCGACTTGTTTCACATGTATATTATAGGCAATGACGAGCTTGCAACTTATTTTTAGAAAATGACGGTGGGTGAACATTCAAAAGTCAATGGGACATGGGGGTTCCAATGAAAGAGCTAGTGATAACGTATGTCGGGTGGATGTGCTTTTCGTCTAAACAAAAAATGAATTTGTAACGATTTTGGGGTAACATTCCATAGGCTAACATGTTAGGCTGCTGACTCTGACGATAGGGGGCGTTGTGAAATGAGACTAAACGGAGCAATATGATTGAGATTTTGACACGCTTCAGTACTGTTTATATGGTTTTCAAATCCAATGTCGCTCCGACAGAAGTTGCTTGTATAGTGACCTATTGTTAATGCATTTAACAAAAAAAATCCACTATTACTCATAATAATACCGATAATAATAATTCAGAAAAGGATAATAATGATTATGATAATGATTCTAAGACTGGAATTGATATATACAGCGTTGGACTAAAGTTACATGCCTACACATCAGATGTGCTACGATCGAAGGACTCGAACCAGATCTACGAACAGTTGTAAGACTCACCAATGGAGGGCGTTGTTAGAGAAAGTATCGGCCCCTTGCCAAGTTCAGAGATCCTTGCCCTATCGCAAAGGATAGGTCTCACTGAGACATGATAGTCTGTCTCGGGTTCCAGGTCAGTTAAGTTAAATACAAGCTCTTCTCTGGACTGGGATCCTGGTTGCTCAGACACAAAACCAACCGACAACCACGATGGGACATCTTCGTCGAGGCTCCTCCTATCAATTGCATAGGCACATATGGGCCCATCACCGGTATGTTGTTCTTGCCATCGCACTACTGCGTAGGACGTTCCAATGGATTTCACGTTTGGCGGATGGAACAATCTAGGTAGAACTGACGGTAGATAAAATTGAAATTGAAATTACGTATTAAATGTCCGTTCGAATTCCCTTTTCTGTATGTTTGTGTGTATATACAGTGCGTATCAAAACAAAAGTTTACCCAACTTGTATAGCTTCTACTTAAAAGGTTATTATCTATGTGACCTTCAATCATATTATATTGTAAAGAAGAACTAATACCCTGTCTAAATATACCATTTTCATAGTTGTGCTGCCTGCCAATGATGACTGAAAAGCAGACTTTTAAAAAAGTATTGTCAAAATCCTCTTTTGCCCAGTTTGGGCTGAAGCACTTGTGGTTCAAAAGCCACTCATTCCAAAAGAATTGCTTCTTTTTTTTTAATTGACTATTAGATAGTTGAAATAAAGAAGTGTGTAAATCAACTCAAACTCAAAGAAATGCTTATTACAAGCAAAAAAAAAATGATTTTCTCTTGGTTATGATTACAATATTGCCTACTTTATTGAGTGATACAAAATTGATTACGTTTATCAGGGATGTTACCCTATTTATGAAAGTCTGTTGTCGATTTCTTTGATATTTATCATCATAAATGTTCTTTATTGCATTTGGGTTTAGTAACCTTTGAGTTCTCAATCGCTATTCGAGATAGAACACCTCATGCTACTCACGAGTGTGAAATGGTTCAGTGAGCAGTGAGCAGAGAGAACTTAGATATCATGAGACAAGAAGCTAGTAGGCTTTTGCAAATAATTAAAGGTTATCCTGTCGATTGAAACAAGTTTCTGTAAAAGTCTAACTACAATGCATCATTTCAGAAACAATGAAGCACTATAAAGCACGAGGCACAATTTAACTTTTAAAAAGGATTTAAGACAAAATAAGTGCATGCATGTGGCCTGACCTACATTGGTCCCGGCCTAAAGCCCATACTTGGAACAAGGCGATTTTGACTACTCTTTAAAGCCCCTGGTGCTCATTCACCCGTGGCAGAAATTATTATGAATTGGTATATTGTGCAGGAACTAAGTTACTCTCCATCATAAAGGAAATTCAAAAGTCAAATTGGTTATGACTTTTCAATAATTACGAACTACCAAAGTTGGATCATTTTTGTATTGATACCCCCTGTTTATATCAATTCATATTTGCATTACAGGTACTATGTCCCATTTACAGGCCAACAAAATGAAAAGGTTACATTCTAAAGGCAATCGGAAGATAATACTAATTCAGAACTTCACTCTAAAGAAAACGCTTGAAAATGTATTTGTGTGGGACATTTGTGTGTGTGTGCGCTTGTTTAATTAAATAATCTAGTTTTCGGACCCTTTTACCGAAAGGTCGTACGTTTTGTGCTGCGCAGAAATTTAATCAGTATAATTTTGGCCATTACAAGAAGTAGGTTACTGATGTAGACAAATGCCCATGTACCCTTTACAGCTCATGTTATGTATGTTATTACCAAAGCACAAAAACGTTAGTCAGTCACTCAATAGTGTCTGACAGAAAGTAAACGGGTTTCATTGCATAATCTGAATACTAGGACAGTGCTAACGTTTAAATTTCACAGATAGGATATACGGGACACATTCATAATTCCTGCAAGGCGATCTACAGAATTTAACATCGACTGCAAAACGAATTTACCTTTAAACGAGAAAAAACAAGTACATATATAAAACACCAAAAAATAATCAAATAAAGTTGGATTTGCAAAAGGCCATAGGCATATCAATGGAAAAACCAACTACAATATGAGATCACGCTTCAAGGGAATACAACATAAACATGTCAGGTGCGCAGACATAGGACTCCCCATCATGCTATCTACGAACTGGTCTGCATGCAAGGATATTGAACTCACCATAATCATTTGTTGCCTGATATAATTGATTCCTTTCTCCTTCTCTCCCAGAGCAATGCAGAATTCTAACACTTATACCGTAGAGGGTGCCAGCATCGAGTCGATCGATCGTGAATTGGTAGTCGTTCGTCTCATCAGCGGGAACGAAGCCGACACTCGACCACGATGTGGATGCAGGATATTGAAGATATATATTGTGTCCGCATACCGGTCCATCGCCATCGTGATCGCTATACCATCCTACCCAGATGGACGATGTGGTGACACCCCATACTTCAGGCTGATTAGACAGACTTGGCAAGGCTACATGATCTATACATACGAATTATAGAAGTAGTTTTAGTGGTAATAGTGGTAGTAGTAGTAGTAGTAGTAGTCGTCGTAGTAGTAGAGTAGTAGTAATATAAGTATTGGAAGTATTATTAATAATGGTACATGTAATAGTAATATCAATAGTAGTATAAGTAGTAGTAATAGTAATAGTAGCAGTAATAGTAGTAGTATTAGTCGAAGTAGAAGTAGTTGTGGTAGTAGGTAGTAATAGAAACAAAATTAGTAGTAATAATAGTGGTAGTAGAAGTAGTAGTAGTAGTGGTGGTAGTGGTAAATGCAACGACAATAGTATTATTATTTTCTTCTTTATTCGCCGCATTATAAAAATACACAGAGCAAAGATTATTTAACGCTGGAGAAAAAAAAGGAGAAGAACAAAAAATGGACAGTAATAATACAAAACAAAAAACATGAGGAAAAATACTACTATTATCATTATAATAACAATAATAATGACAATCATGATAATCATCATCATCACGGTCACAATAGCAAGGGTAATAATGAAAATAATTATAAGAAGATATTCATTGTGGCCCATGAAGTAGAAATAACATTTCTCAGCTCTTTTCATAAGATGATTCTAACAATTATTATGTATTCTTGGGAGATCTTTTAAGAACTGTATTGATAACAAAAAGCCATAAAGATCTACCAAGAATAACTCGTATTGTCACATTCCTTTCATGGAAAGAGATAACGAACAACAATGTATGTTAAAGGAAAATCCAAGTTAAATAGTAAACTACTCTAAAACAAAGCAGAACAAATCAGAGAAGCATAGAAGTCTCACCTTGAAAGAAAATGGACAAAAAATGATAAAACTATGTATTGATGAAAGTTATTAACACCTTAGGTAAAGGCACTTCACATCGACTGAATCGGCAGTGTCACTGTGATGAAGTCAATTGCACAACATGACTCAAATTTTATTTTATTTTCTCAAAATGTTTGACTCAGGACTGTCAGGAGGGTCTTTTCTTTTTTAATTCATATTAACACATGCCCTTAGTTTAGGATAACATACATATACTTTTTATTTTTTTTATTTCAAACTTTCGCAAATTTTGTTTCTTTTATATTCCGCTTTCATACGTATAACATGGGTTGGTTTCTCTTTAATATTATTACTATTACTAGTATACGTGTCTTCATTATCACGGAGGCGCGATAGCTCAATCGGTAGAGCAGTGGTTTCGTAATCCGGTGACCCGGGTTCGAAACCAAGTCGGAGCGCTAGTGCCCTTTGGTAAGGCATTAATCCTCATTACCAGGTCCCTCGGAGAGGACCTAAAGCCGTCGGCCGTCTGGTTGCTTACTTACAAGCATTTATGCTTTCTTAGCAGTCAGGTTAAAATTACCACCTTCAACATTATTATCTATCACAATCATTATTATTATTATTAATACCATTACCATCAGCAGCATGATAATTATAACTATTTACTTTTTTGGTAGTTAACGGTGGTGATCTATAATAGGCCTATGTGTAATATGTGTACATGCAGTGGCGTAATGAGCAAAAACGTTTGGGGGGGGGGGCTGGCAAAAAAAAAATCCGCATCACCCCACTCTAACATGCAGGCCCCGCTGAACGTTTTTCAAAGTGGGGTCTAGGGGCAAAGCCCCATCAGGGGGTCAGGGGGCGGAGCCCCCGAAGCTCAATGGGTATGGGCACCAGTGGTGGATCCAGGAGTTTCTTACGGGGGGTGGCATGGGGTGAAATATATGTAAAACCTGATGAAGCGACCGAGCGAGGCTTTAGCGGATAGGGGAACGACCAAGCGGGGATGGGTCTGGGAGGGGGTTTTGACCCCCTCCCAGAGTAGGAAACATTTGCGATTTCAGAACCACATTAGACGCCTTTTCAGGCACTTCCTGGAGTAAAATGACATAAAATTGCTTTCTCCTACCCCCTCCAAGAGTAGGAATCTTTTACAATGTGAGAACCACATTTTGCGCAATAATAGTCCACCGGCACTTCCTGGAAATGAGACGTTGTATTAGGTTCGTTGCCGCACAATGCACAAAGACGGTGGTCCGGTACCAGTTGTACTAAAAATTATATCGAGTGTATAAACTGTGTTGTTATGAGGGGCGTTGCTAGATCTTTTTCAGTGGGGGAGGGGGAGAGGCCACCGATTACCTTCAAAACGAGCCACCAATTACCGACAAATATATTAATGCCAATGTCCCAATGTCTACAAATTTAACCCTGTAAACCCGGGGCCAGGAACTAAGTTATTTTTTCAGTTTTCCCCCTCCCGCGCGCGGAAGGTTTGATACTTCATTAAATTATTAGAAAAAGAATACGATCCGTTGTACCGTTCTAGACTTTTTATTCTTGTTTCGCCCCTCCCGCGCGAAGCGCGGAAGCTATGACGTTTCATTTATTTATTAGAGAAAGAAGACGATTCATTGTACCGTTCTCGACTCTTAATCCTTGCCTGAATTCATTTTCGCCCATCCCGCGCTTAGCGGGGAAGCTTTTACGTTTCATTAAATTATTAGAGAAAGAGGTCGATTCGTTGTACTGTTTTCGACTTACAATCCTTGTCCGAATTCAGTGTCCTCCCTCCCGCGAAAAGCGCGGAAGCTTTGACATATCATTAGATTATTAGAGAAAGAAGACGATTCTTTAAATGATTTTTTTTATTCTTAATCTTTGTCTGAATTCAGTTTCCCCCACCCCCCCCCCCCCCCTCCCGCGCGAAGCGCGGAAGCTTTCGGTGTTTCATTAAATTATAAGAGAATGAAGACGATTTGTGGTACTGATTTCTACTATTAATCCTTGCTTTCACATTTCAGTAAATTATTTGGAAAATATACGATGCGTTTCCTTAAATTTTTACTCTTAATCCTTGTCTGAATAGAGTTTTCCCCTCCCGCGCGTAGCGCGTAAGCTTTGTAGTGTCATTAAATTATTAGGGAAAGAAGACGATTCGTTGTATTGTTTTCGACACTTAATCCTTGTCTGAATTCAGTTTTCGCCCTCCCGCGCCAAGCGCGAGAGCTTTGAAGTTTAATTAAATTATTAGAGAAAGAAGACGATTCGTTGTACTGATTTCCACTCACTTTGTCTGAATTCAGTTTCCCTCCCTCCCGCGCGATGCGCGGAAGCTTTGACGTTTCATTAAATTATCAGAGAAATTGTCTGAATTAATTTTTTCTTTGTCCGATAAAAAGTCACAGTTTGTAGGGAGAAAAAAAATTGCCGGCCGACCGACATTAAACACATACCTGCCAACCCTCCCGCATTTTCCGGGATATTCCGCATTTCTGGAATTTTAGGACCTTAAAATGCGGGAGATTCCGCATTTTGGAAATTTAAGCCAAATTGGGCTTGTATTACCATTTGCCGCGATTTGTGCGAGAGCTCTCGTATAGTATACTGTGTGTGTGTTGATGGCCGCGGAAGCTCATTTGGCTTGTAATGACGATTTTGCAGCGTATTTGTGCCACTGATCTACAGCGTAGAGATCAGCATTATGTGTTTGTGTGTAGCGTCTGGCCTGGCATGTACTCTCCATACACGTACACACACACACACACCAATACAAGCGATGTACAAGAACATGCACACTTCACCAGCGATAAATTTTGAGCGAACGGGTTAGCTTCGACGTGTGATCGTGAATGGTTACTAAACTTGCAAAAAGTTTGTCAGTTTTACTTATAATGTCTTCCAATCCCAAGGAATACGCTTGCTTGATGGATTCATGGAGTTTACCGTACCGTACTAACTTTTCAATTGTCTAATCCAGTATTTGGAAGAAGTGTGTCGGGACTATGGTATACAGAGTGAACGCACGCTGCAGTGCGGTACCGGAGGTGAGTCGGTGCCAGTGGAGTGGGGCAGCGATGGCGAGGCGTACCGTACATGTACTGTGTATAGTTTGATCGATGCATGTCAAATGTTGCCGTAACTGAGCTGTGTTGGACAATCGCTACACCGAATTGAATTCAGCGTACCTGCCAACCCTTCCGAATAATCCGGAATATTCCATTTTCTGGATTTTTAGGACCCCAAAATCCGGAATATTCTGTTTTTTTTCTCAAAATTTCGATTTTTTTTTTTTTTTTTTTTTTTGTTTTGTTTTTTGTGTTGGTGTTGGTGTTGCTTAAGCCAAATTAAGCTTGTTTTATCCTTTGACGCGATGTTAGAGTTCACGTATTGCGTGGGTTGAAGGGCTGCATGATTAAAAACTGCCGCTGCATGTGCTAACGCCTGTTAAGTGTACAGATTTCTTATTTTCGAAGACATACCGCGCTAAAAATTCTTAATTCTCATTTTCAAATGTTGGCAGGTATGTAAACATCTCACCGACTTCAAACTTCTAAATTGATATAGTACACGAGCTAGATAGAGCAAGAATACCGACACAGCGGACCCGACACAGCAACATAATTATCTATGCGTATCTTTCTTGCCCCTTCGACGTGGCGACTCCACCCAACATTCCCTTTGCTCTCTTACTCCCACCCATCTTCTCTTAGGCTCTTAATACCACCCCCTCTCTATCTCTCTCTCTCCTCTCTTTCGTTTGTCTTGTTTTGTTTTGTTTGTTTTCTTATGTTTCCTTTTTCTCCTTTTTTTTCTTTCTCCTTTTTTTTTCTTTCTCCTTTTCTTTCTTTTCTTTCTTTTCCTTTCTTTCCTCTCCTTCCTCTTTTTTTTCCTTCTTTCTTCTCTTCTCTTTCTTTACTTGGTCATGGTTCAATTTTATTGGGGGGGGGGGGGGGACTGGCGCCCCCAAGCCCCCCCCCCCCCCACCAGTACGCCAGTGTGTACATGTGCTTTCAAATGCATATATTTCTCGCATTTAAACACAAATACATAGGCACAGGTTTTTTTTACTTTGTATCTATTATGGCGAAAAAGGAAGAAATTAATTTCTAATATCATTATCATCAAAACTACTTTTAGTTCTACTTTACTACCACCATTGATTTTAATGAATAGACATTGATGATCCGTGTCGGATGAAATATGTTGACAAATATGACATATCCAACCGTCAGAGAAAGAAAATATACAGATTTTATGTCAATTAATCATTAATTACTTATTATTCATCGTGTATGTTTATACATGTTTACATATATATATATATATATATGTGTGTGTGCGTGTGCGTGCGTGTATGTGTGTGTGTGTGTGTGTGCGTGCGTGCGTTTGTGTTCATTCGTCCGACAATTTTGAAATCACACTTCGAAGATTGTAACTTTGTAATTTTATATCCAATTTTCAGGGACCCTTCCTCAGAGATGACAATGCTTGTGTGTGATCTGAATATTTCCAAGTCCCATACAAACGTACAAACGATAATTATATTTATATCTTGGTCTGCGTTTAGAATTATGATAATAATTTGTTATTTATTTATATTTCATATGGGGTCATTTCAACAGGATACCCCCGTCATGATATGTTGAAATCCTTTTATACATGCGAGCTCTGTACAACGTAAAAATTGCAGAAGATAAACCTGTACATATTTGTTAAAAAAATAATCATGATTAGGATGATGATGATGATGATGATGATGATGATAATAATAATGACGATGATGGCATCAAAAGTAGTAAAAATGATAGCCACATTAGTCACACATTTGTGTTATCTGTTTAGAACTGTTAAGCCGAACCGAATAAATTTAACATTGAAATTTTGGAAAACTACATGGGGTATGGACTATGTTGCGTGTTAACTAGTAATCCCACATAATTCCCTTTTTTAATTAAACTACTAAAAAGCAGTATCCCTCCAGACAAGAAAACACTTAATAAATGATCACATCCAGACAAATTGATTATGGTTAAAAACTGGTTCTATATTCTATAATTTCACATAAGATACAATGATTACAGAATTATCAGAAACCTCTTCTGTCTATCTCAACAGTGACAGACAATTAAACTATCACTAGGCCCTTGGTAGTTACTATTAATAATCAAACATAGATAAATTCCAACAGCACATTAATGTAAAGGAGACTCAACTTAGTCACTATGGTATTAATGATTACCGCTGAATACAAGTCTCGAAATATCAGGAGTCTAGCTGTTCAGTACAACTTAAAACAGTACTAAAACAAGTCAGTTAAATATCATTCACACTGCATGAATAATAACAGTCAAGAAAATACTACTCAAATCTAAGCTAGACAGCGTTTAGATTTACTTACATAGGCACGAAATATTGTGGTTCAAGAAACCGCGAAACAAATCTCTACTTGTGTATGTGTACGGAATGCACAACACGAGAATACAACAATATATCGGTGGATCTAGACTATAGCAGATCTAGATCAGTAGACCAGGCATAGGCCTAGAACTAGTGCAATTATAAACATGTAAAATATGTGTTAGTAAGCGTACGCACTCAACAACAGGCACTCAGTCAGTCAAAATAAGGCATCACAATGATAAACAATGCAAAGCATAAATCACAATATAATTAACGTTACGTGAGTCATTGGAGTTGAATTCAAAGTAGATCTTCTTCAAGTTCTAGGTAGATGTAGAAACTAGCTAGTCGAAAACAGTGGTCGACGAGCTGGTTGTCGATCGCGTAGGATATGCAGACGATGATCGACGCTAGGTGAATACCACGATGATGAAGACGATGTTGAAGACAACGATGATGACAACAATGATGAAGACGACGCTGGTGAAGACAGCGATGATGAAGTCGACGATGAAGACGACGCTGGTGAAGACAGCGATGATGAAGACAACGGTGATGAAGACAACGATGATGAATCAGTTAACAGATGAATACAATGATGATGCAGTCAATGTCAATAGAGTAAAGTACCCGGTAATCGGTCAGCTCCGGTATTCGGCCAATTGGTTGGATACATGGTAAAATCACTTTAAAATACATCGCATAATAGCATAACACATATCCCACACATACCATACCATGCCAGTGTCACTGAAGAACCACATTTGCAATGAAAAATATATCCTAAAATATCACATTTTAGCGATGTAATCGGCGGTCCCGCTACCCAAATCTGAAAAATCGAGTTTCTTACGCGTGTATGTAAGAAATAGGGGTACCATAAAATGAGCTTTATTTCAAGTATTTTTCAGATATAGAGCCCGATTTTGTGCTGGTCGCAAGCTCAAAAGTATCTCATCGCATGTATTAAATCAATGCAGCCGCACACCGCGACGCACACACGATATGTCTGTCTAATTCAGATTCCAACTTCCGATCACCGCTGTGCCTGTATTCGGCCAGGCGAGCACCCGGGAGCTCCGGCGTGGGATACCTGCTCCGCCCGCTTGTGCTATACATCAGCGCAAAAACGCACGGCGCGCGCGAGCGCTTCCTATTGACTTTGTACATGCGGCCGTAAACTGAAACGCTCGGCCGATAACCGGCTCCAAAACAGTGAAAATTGAAATGAATATTGTCATGGCAATTCGTGATTTTTTTTTGGGATTCTTTTTTTGTTTAAGTAATAATAATATTTGCTTCATGATTTGAACAAGAAATGATAATAAATAGGAAGTAAAGAGTCCAATAAATAGGATTTTGTCTTAAGTGGCCGAAAACCGGGTACTTTACTCTAGATCAACTTCAGTGACTTGCGATGCAGGTCGAAGAATCAAATGTCGAGACAATATATATGAAGTCGATGATAAAAGGTTGTCAAACAATAATGCAGGTGAGAAAAACGTTAGATCATATTAAATGTTCTATTCTCACTGCTGGTGAATTAAAGTGTCGTCAATGCTGAACATCGAGAGTCAAAATATATCTTGCAAAACGTACAAAATGTAAATAGGTGAGCACGTCCACCGGGAATGGTCCGGGGACGTAGCAGTTCAATCCTCGTTGGATACAATTTTCTAGGTACAATCATCAACACAATAACAGCATGTCTGTATACCAATATTAAAACAGCTCACTGATTCCCGCACAGGAAAATCAGAAGAGCGCCAATCAACTACAGCGCGATTGGTTCAAAACAAGCGCACATGTATGTTAATAAGGCACGTGATCTAAATACTTATGAATAAATACGCGTACATCTATGTTAATTGGTCATGTGATCAAAATACTAATGAATAAACATCGTTATATAATAAATCGAGTTAAAACCAGTTCTGAGGACATGGCGTAATACCAAATCCTCGAACTCTCAATGACTTCTAAAGCGGCCATTTTGGATTAAAAACACAATATGTATACCAGTGAATTATAAATGAATGCACTGTAACATTTGTCGCTACAAATTGATAGCAATGAGATTAATAAGCAAATTAACTGAAAAATATTGTCACATGTTTATTTCTATTCTTAAGTTTCAGGGATTAATCAATAAGTGTAGATTTCAATAACTGTTTTAGCTCTTCTTTTGTGAATTCCGATGTTTTATATCTCACATATTATAATCAAACCGCAACATACATATATACAAATTATACACCATGGATTGCGTGCAATATCAAGGTAGCTAGCAGCATGTACGGGGAATCCCCCGGCCACTATGTCGCAATGCGTGCTTATCAGTTCCATGTATTGCAATTGCAGTGTAATAAAATCACTGGTTCCTGTGGTGATTTATTTTGTTTATTTTTTATGTTAGGTTTGTCATCCCTGAGTTGTGCTGACATTTGCCCTAATCAAATAAAGATTATCCATAGCCATAGAAAGAAAAAAAAAATCATATTTAAGATAATATTCTGTTGAAAATAAATTTGCACAGCGCATTGAAATATAAACGCAACACTCTATATAAATGCGAGATATTATCATGTTTAAAGTTGTTGTTGTTGTGGCACTATCTGTTCTGTTTTTAAAAACTGTGTAAAACGCACATACGGTAAACGTGAAAGTTGGAACGATGTGACACATTTGTAAGAACTTGTAAGGTACAGGGTGAAAGGGCACATTGTTACAGAAGCGTAAACAGAATAGACACCAGACTACAGACATTTTCTCACCGTCGAATTAGGCGCCCCTCCCCCCCCCCCCCCCATGCCGCCGGCTGGATCCGCTCCTGCTTCCCACACATTTTTTGGTTTACCAGCGTTCCCGAATAACGGTAGAATATCAAAACAACTGACGCACAGAACGCACTGAACAGAATTAATCATAATTAGCAATGGCCTAGTTTTCCAAAATAAACAATTATTAAGCAGAATGACATTCAGATTCCCACATAATTTGAAGTGATTGCTTAACTGTGTGCACTGTATTTACACACCGGTGCTTAATAGTATACCACATCTACACAGATCTTTTTGAAAAATGAATACTGAGTTTCAAGAAAAAAGGGTATAGCCGTATTATTATTAAAGGCACCTTGATTTTTGTGAAGCGCATAGATACATGCAATTATGTTCATGTGTTATGCACTAAACGTATACAAAAGCGTTTAAATATGATTATTATTGTAATCACTACAATGTATTATAAAAGTAACAAGGTTTGTCCATATATCGACAAAACAACAATGAGATTAAGAAATCCGTGTAATTAGTTTTAATGCTTTTTTTAACAGCACACTACTCATTATTTTCATTGTTCAGGATCTCCTTTTTAGAGATTTTTTAAAAACTATCTTTCGAACAAAAAAAAATTAATTGTGAAAAAATAATTGGATATGATCATTAAAGTATCTAAGTTGGCAAGTTCATAATCACTATCCTCGTGGAAAAATTGGCAAACTTTTGTTGAATTCAGTAATCTTTGTTCGACTAGGTTCATCTCATCTGCATTCTTATATTTGTGTTAGATTATGTAGGGCTAGAAAATAAGAACAATTGGTGTCAATCGCAAGAGGAAAAGTGATTTATTTAGAATTTTGTTATGAGAGGAAAACTCTGAACTACTTTGGGCTGATTAAAGAACTATGACTACGCAGATAATAGTGACAATAATAGAAATGATAATAATAACAATAATTGTTAAATCACTAATACGTTTCTCTTCGGCTCAAATCTAATAGGCCAGTAAGTTTACGATTAGCACATGTCCCAACTGACCCCGAATATCCACATAGCTTCAAAACATGAAGAGGTCCCACTTTGTACATTTTGAAATAATCACTCATACAGCGATGGAGGTGCTACATGAATAGCCCTTGTTTCCCTTTTCAAGGAATACTTCCACTATGTGTATCATGGAGTGCACTGCTCGTGCATAAATAATGATTCCATAACTTTCATGAGGACATATATATCCAATATTTTGTCTCCGTGTATTTCACAACTTGGTCTGCAATGAATATCTGCTCATGATCAGACTGCAACTATCAACTGGCTTATTAACATGGGTTACGAGCATTACTACACAAATTATACCACCCATTGACCGTGTGCAATCCCGATGTAGGCCGCATATATACGGGGAATACCCACTATTGTATGACTTTATCAAAATATATTAATACTCACTGGGGTTGGTATTTTCCTGCCAGAAATGTAATACCACTGCAGAACGAAATAAATAAACAGAAAATATGTTAACTATTGTTCTTTCACGTAATAGGCCTACATTTTGGTATTGGTCATATCAGTAGAATACTATTCCTCTAATACCAAACAGACTAGACTCAATTAATGTATCATATTCCAATATGACCAATAATCAATAGTGGAGGAATAATCCTTTAGCAATAACGATTAATCAATAGATGAAAATAATGGCAAAATTAGCAATGATAATGACAATAATGACTACAATACTTATGTTTACCGCGGGAATCCTCATCTTGCAACAAAACCGTTCTTCCTTAGGGCCCAGCAATTATTATGTGTCGGGTAGATTGGACTAGGCCGTTTGTAGATGAGAGGGGTTTATTTAACAGAAATTACCCCCGACATTACGTAAGTAAAGGAACATGTTTTCACAAAATGTCAAATAACGCGACCACCCGACCCGACGCGATGACTCGATGATTCAAAGTAAGCCATATCACGACACATCCACAGAACCTGATCTAGATCTACATGTAGATTCGTCAGTAACAAATACTTACCGCTTAGTGCAGCGATGACAATTAAAAGTATACAGTAACAGACAGCATGACAACATCCGCAACTCATTCCCCCCATCTTTAGGGCTCAATTTGATGCTTGTCGATGAAATACGTGTTGAAAACTACTACACATTCGAGAATTATGTCCTTTGTAACACAGGGCCATCAATACAATGGCAAATTACCTATTCTACTCCGCGCAGAATACAATAACATACGCATTGCACAATGACGTACCGGGGATTCCCCTCAAAGGCCATGCCCTCTGAAAACGACTCGCACGAGACAAGCACGCGAGTGGGTTCATTTATTCATTCATTCATTCCTTTCATTGCACAATGACGTGGATGGGATTCCCCGCCCCTCCCAAGACCAATCATTGAGTTATTAATGTAAATATGTATTGCTACTATGGAAATGAAAACCTCGCTTGAGGATAAGAGAAAAAGAAATCTTCCAAATTCTTCGACGATAAATTTTCCTAGTTGCACCAATTTATATTTTAAAAATTTGCAGTCCATTTGATAATAATTAAACTAAATACATTTGTTTAGAATATGAGAAATTATGGATCAAATATCACATTTCCTAATATTCAACAAACTCCCCGAAATTTGGTCACCCATCATACTAAAATAGCAATCAATTCAAGGTACACTCCCTAAGTTACAAACGCACTTATGCGCGCGCACACACACACATACACACACATGGACATAAACTTATAAGCAATATTCGATTTTTTTTTTTTTTTTTTTTTTTTTTTTTAAATCATTTTTGTTAAATAATTTTATTTTTTTTTTTTTTTTTAAAGGATGAAATATTATTTATAAAAACTACATTCTGACAAACAACCATATAACTATTTGTATTAATACAAGATGATCAAAAAATATATGAATACGACTGTATCTCTAATAGGAGCCTACATTTCGGTAAACCATTCTTAACAGACTCCACTACATATTACTGTACAAACACTGAGGTTTTCACAATAATTTATCACATGACCTGTCTTCAAACCCAGTTAACCTTGCATACTAGTTGACATAATACATTCATCTGTGTGTTTTTTAAATTATTTTTTAAAGATTAAGATTCATGTGGTAATATCAATAATGACTTAGGCTTCTATAGCGCTTTACAATAATAACACAACAAAGTTATAGATAACCACTAATTCATGAACTAAAAAAATATCCAAAAGAGAACAAGTTTAATCATTTTGATAGCACTTATTAACATCAATACAGAGAAATGAAAGCGAATTATTAAAAAGTACCCTTATATACAAGACGTGTAGTTTAAATTGTGATGAAATACAATGGTGCAGTTTAAATGACATTAGTAGGTATTTTCAAACAAGTAAGATTTCGAAAATAATATCGCTGGTGATATTCGTTTGTCTCGCAATGTATTGTCAACAAGCTAGGGATCTAAAAGATCACGACGTTTCGTGCGCCGCTGCAACACTTCGTCAGGTGATAAAATATAATGTAAGCAAGTGTGTTTTATACTCTACGGGCGGACCGTCGGTCAAATTATTCGTAGAGTATAAAATACGCTTGCTATTTTATCACCTGACGAAGTGTTGCAGCGGCGCACGAAACGTCGTGATCTTTTAGATCCCTTGTTGACCATACATTGCGAGACAAACGAATATCACTAGCGATATCATTTTCGATACTACGTCCGCAACGATTAATATATTTAGCATTAAGTAATTGACTTAACACACCGGACTTTTGCAGAAAAGGGGGGTGCTGAAAAAGGCTCGTATAACCAAAGGAAAAGGTCGACCCGTATTGACTTTACACACCAGATTTTTGCTGAAAAGAGGGGGGGGGGGGTCGCTGGGAACACGCATATGCGTACCCTAAATAATTCTGAGCTGGGGGGGGGGGTCATTATTAATGCACAAGACTATAAACTTCTTTTTACCGGTTGACCTTTGCCTTTGTGACATTTATCCGATAACAGCTGGAATTCACACGTTTATCTCTCTATGACCGTTGTCCCTTGACCTAATTACCATCAAATTGTATGATGATACTTACTACCAAGTTAAAAGTTAATAGCAAAAGTTATTCTTGGAATATCTTTTAATGAAGCAAAAACGTGTGATTTTATACAGTGACCAGCACAACAAATGATCTTGATGATCTTGTATGATGATACTGACTACCAAGTTAAAAGTTAATAGCACAAGTAATTCTTGGAATATCTTTTAATGAAGCTAAAACGTGTGATTTTATACAGTGACCAGCACAACAAATGATCTTTGATCCCTTAACTATAATTTACGAACTTAGTAATGACGCAGAGATGGTAGTATGGTATGGTAGTTTCAGTAGCATTCGAGGGTTCTTTTCTTAGATGATACATGTATAAACAAAATATGACAAATTTAGAAGCTGTAGCAACCCGTGTATAAGTCACAAAGCACTATCTGGAATTCGTCGAAAATATCTCAGTTCCATCTGTTGGATTCTTTTGTCCTATTGCTACGTACGTACTTCGTACTTTAACAAAAAAAGATGTTATATTGCCCTTTGCGACCGACCCCAAAATCTTGAAATCTACGGTCGGCTTTTTGAAAAAGGTTTAAGTTTTTTAGTGAAAAATATATCAAAGCATTCAAAACTGAGAAATATCAGACAAAAGAGGGGGGGGGAAGGATAAGATTTTTTTTTTTTATTCGACCGACCGACCCATTTTGGGGCATCTAAAGGGCAACACAACATCTTTTGTAATAGGCCTTATCATTTACAATAGCAAACACATTGCTTGGTGACGATGCTGTCCATAGGTTAGAGGAATGCGTAGACAAGGTGGATGTATATAGGTCCTTCGCACTATTCCTCCCTCATGGTGAGATAGTACCTGATAAAATGGTAGTAAAGAGAAAATGTAGAGAGAGCGACGTTTTGTTATCAAATTAAAATGAAGATAATGGTAACTGTATGGACTTGAATCATTTTATGTTCGTATGTTTTTGTAAATGACAGCTAGCCTACCAATTGTGATACCCTGGTGCTGCTGCGTCTACTGCTTCTACTTCTATACTCGGCCGACAATTCTTCTTCCATCACTTTCTATTTTTATCCCTTTTCCCTATTTGGGAGGCTATCGAAAAGAGCCTGGGGGCGTAGCCGATTCGACGTACCCCATGGATCCGCCGCTGTTCCATGACTACTACATGTACTACCACTTCTACTACTTCTACTAATAATAATAACAATGATGATATCTGCTGCTGATGGCTGGTCACCAATCTTAAAACCTGATTTATTGTTCACATTCTCCCCGTTTCTCTTTTATTATCTAATCGCTCTTAGATTTTTTTATTTTTTTATTTTTTTATTCGTAAATATTTGTGTCATTATTGTACCTTTTGGCTTTGGTTTAATTTACTTGAGTTTGGTACAGACTACTTATTATTAAGGTATTTTGATTGTGTGTAAACAAATAAAACTAAACAACAGGGAAAAAAGAGACCGGTTCATAGTTAGCATGTAGTACAAATGACCCCAAATATCCATAGATCTTTTACACGTGGAGAAGTCTCATGTTGAGCATTTAGAATAATCACTGCCAAAGTCACGGATGTGCATCGTGAATACCTTTTCTTTGCATAGATGTTACCGTCGGTGAATAAATATACAACGATCTCATAAATTATACGAGCACGCATCCAATATTCTTCTCGGTGGGTTCTACAATGCCTATGCGCAGATTGAATCTACGCACAAGCGTAATATATAAAACTCACCCCAAAATAAGCAATATTACTACGACGGTACATTTAGGCTTCGTGCAGAACGATGCTTCTGATATTGGAACACGTTTTGGCTCTGTCTTCTGAGGTTCGGTGATCAATGGTTCTGTGGTCACTACTTCTGATAGAAATGATAATGATAAACAAAATCACATAGATCTAGAAAAAGGAATGATCACGGAAATTGCTTTCTATACATTATTCCAGGGTTTGTGTTTTACGAACAACACACGACCAGACAACATTATGTTAACTATTTTATAACCCCTGACATCAACCGAGCCCCTAGTTTCCGCAAGTAAGGACCAGGGACCCGTTCCACAAAGGCTTTTATCAATGACAAATGACAAAAATCAGTGACAAATCTGCTGATAACCAATGAAAAGCCAGGATTTCAGTAGCTTGTAACAGAACATGTAATTTCTCACTGATGACAAGTTTTGTGAAACGGGGCCCCGGTGTCTATTCTTTAAAGGCATTTTAGCCCTCAACTGCACTCCCTACCCAATTTCGACGAAATTGTATGGGTAGAAGATATCTAAAACAATCAACAAATTCCTTACATAAAAAGGCGATAAGATGCATATTCTGTTGCGTATAATTAATGCGATTTGTCGCATATTTCATCACGAGTTTCACAACAAAACTTTATGATTCGGGATGCCCCTAGCTTACGGGCCCCCATATGGTTCCCTACTGCTCCTCAACTGTGTATCAGTGGGTATATAACGTATCCGTTGAAGTGAACTTTTTCAGTTACTTGATTTGATTTGATTTGATTTATCTTTTTCTGTTTGATTTTCTTGCTCTTTTACAAATATACAATTAACAAATCATTACAAATTGTATACATGACAAAGGGTATTTGTAGAATAAAGTAAAGCTGGCTGTAACTAATCAACAACATGAAACAGCAGGGTTGACAAATTAAGCAAAGCTTGATAGCATGATCCCCTCTATGGATACATAATAATACACATATGGAGGAAAACATACTGGTAAAAGGGAATAAGAGAGAGAGAAAAGAAAGAGGGATGTACATTAAAATTCATAGATGTATGTGGTAGTTGGATTTCAATTTGAACCAAATTACAAATAGTAGACTCACCAATGGAGGGCGTTGTTAGATAAAGTATCGGTCCCTCGCCAAGTTTAGATGCCCGTGCCCCATCGCAAAGGATAGGTCTCACTGATACCTGGTAGTCCGTTTCGGGTTCCAGGCCAGTTATGTTGAATACAAGCTCTTCCTTGGACAGTGATCCTGATTGCTCAGACACAAAACCAACCGACAACCACGATGGGACATCTTCGCCGAGGCTCCTCCTATCAATTGCATAGGCACATATGGGCCCATCGCCGGTATGTTGCTCCTGCCACTGGACGACTGCGTAGGACGTTCCGATAGATTTCACGTTAGGCGGATGGGACAATCTAGGTAGAACTGACGGTACATAAAATTGAAATTGAAATGAAGTATTTAAAGTCCATTCGGAATTCGTTTTTTCTGTATGTATGTATACCTCTTCCTCCGCTTCCCACCTCCAATTCTTTCTTCTTTTTTTGGGGGGGGGGGGGGCAGTTGCTTTGGAACGTAATATTTTGTTATAGTTGGATAATAGTTAACAGAGTAAGCAAGCAGTAAAAAAAGTAAATAGGAAATAAGAAACGTCTTAATAATTAAGTAAATACCCTGGACCTCTTAAATCTCATCAAATTCGTAGACATTTATACTAAAATGTACCTGCGTGCCTGCATGGCACTCTCTTATTAATAGGACTATCTGGTTTTAACACAATGGCAACTAATTGTGAACATTCAAGGTCAACTTCGATTTACTCTTCTATCATTTGGATCTAATACGTAATGCACCCCTGCGATGTTCGCACATTTCAAAAGGTGACACGCAGGTCTACGGAAATTGCTTTACGTTGATTTTTCGAAAATAGTCGCAATAATTTTTGTTTAACATTTTACGCTGAACGTACCGACTACAGGAATTGTCACAGGCTTGGTGGTGAACTGCAGTATTGGTTCCCGTGGACTTTCCCGAGCAGATATGCAGTTGATTGGAGAAACTGCGACTTGGTACGTGGTATTCGCCTCTAGATGACCAACATCATACAGTAGCTCACTCTCCACCGACACGTACCCGACGCTGCGCCATGGATCGCTGTCATCATCATCACGGTCTTTGTCGTCGTTTTTCTTGATGTTGATTCCGTAACCACAGATTGGCCCGTCTCCCTGATGTTGATTTGTCCACCGGATGGACACGTGTGTAGAGGACAGGTTTGTACTTTGAGGAGCTTCCATCAAGGTGGGCAGAACTATCAAAATAAACGATAAACAACTTGGTAAAATTGAAACTTTGAAACATGCCTGAGTATTGGTTATATGCTTTTCAAATCCAATGTCGCTCCGATAGAAGTTGCTTGTATAGTGACCTATCGTAATGCATTTAACAATAAATTCCACTATTACTCATGATAATACCGATAATAATATTTCTGAAATTGATAATAACGATTATGATAATAATGATTATGATAATGATTCTATGACTGGAATTGATTGGACTAAAGTTACATGCCTAAAAATCAGATGTGCTACGATCGAAGGACTTGAACCAAATCTACAAATAGTTGTAAAACTCACCAATTGAGAGCGTTGTAAGAGAAAGGGTCGGCCCCTCGCCAAGTTCAGATACCCTTGCGCCATCGCAAAGGATAGGTCTCACTGAGACCTGATAGCCTGTATCGGATTCCAGGCCAGTCATGTTGAATACAAGCTCTTCTCTGGACTGGGATCCTGATTGCTCAGAAACAAAGACAGCCGTTAGCCACGATGGGTTATTTTTATCGAGTCTCCTCCTATCGATTGCATAGGCACATATGGGCCCATCGCCGGAATGTTGTTCATACCATCGGACAACTGCGTAGGACGTTCCAATGGCTGTCGCCTTAGGCGGATAGGACAGTCTAGGTAGAACCTTCGGTAGAGCTTACATAAAATAGAAATTGAAATGAAGTATTTATTAGGAATTCAGAATTCTTTTTCATGCATGTGTGTGAATATACATATACGGTGCGTCCCAGAAAAAACGGAACCGAGAATTATCGATGTTTTATGATAACTTAATCAAAATTTCAATTATTAATTGACATAGCTTAGCAATTTTTTTAGCTTAGATCCTCCTCTTTCATCTGATGCAACTCATATGATGCATTTTTCACGCATGAGTGATTTAAAAGAATTTGAAAAGAGGAAACCAAAAAGTCATTTGGCGGGTGGTATCTGAATTTCAAAGAGAAAATCACATTTCTAGAAAGTTCATTTTTTACCCTTTCATATGACCGTAATCTTTTCGTGGAATGGACATTACGTTTAATACCTTTATCAAAATATATTAATACTTACTTGGGTTGCTTTTTTCCCGGCAGGAATATAAGAGCACTGCAAAACGAAATATAAAGAGGAAATATATGTTGCTCTCTCACATGAACTGAATATTTCTTCAAATATCATCAGAACCATGGTAAGGCTATTTAATGTGCCAAAAAAAAATGAAAATGTGTATTCAATCTAAATACATGTCTTACCCTAGTTTTACTTTAATATTTATGATAACATTATTATAAGCTTTATGAAATTAAGTATATTTATCGGTACGTGATGACAGCCAGAGATTTACCCCCCAAAATTAATTTTCTCCTTCTTAGAATCAATGAACGAAAAACGAAATTGAACATTCATAGATTTTGTTTTGTATGCAGGTGATATTATTATCATTTTGTCTCATAAAAATGATACAAAATTGATAGATATAGCTAATAATGACATTAAAAAAAGGTTTCTAATTGTCTGAAGGCTAAAAGGTTACAAATTGACATGAATAAAAACAAAATATATGATATTTCATTCAGCCAAAATACCTAAAACTGTCAACAACAACAACAAAAAAAGGATTTAGAATAGACAATATATATTAAAATTGCAATCGTTCATAGCATAGGCTTATTTAGGATCATAATCTAAATTGGACAGAGCATGTTAACAATATTCATGGAGAAATAAATATGAATATAGGCATTACTATGTGTAAGCTCCGTTCAGTTATACCTTGCAAATATCTATTTTGTATATAACGTCTTTATCTTGCCATAACTTTTAAAATCTCAATTAGTGAAGTCTTGTTTGGTCAGGGACCAGTGCAAATAATTTGAAACGTTTATACATGTATACAGAACAAAATAAAGCTGTTCGACTTTGCACCAATACCCACTATATCTTGCCCACACCACGGCACTGTTTATTAGCTTAACACTTTTGGGTTATTCTGAATTAAAATTGATACTTCTTATGTTCAAACACGTCAACACATCACTACCTGCCATTTTAGACAATTTCTTTTAAAATAGCATGTTAAAACAGTCCACAGGGTGGGGTAGTGAGCACTAAATGAAAGGAAAAAAAGGTGTGGAATGGATCAGAAAAAGTTGATCGTGTAGCATGTAAGTATTGGTGTGTACCGCAAGGTTCTGGAGTAATCAAAATCATAATAAATTTGGCCAAGTCTTGGTAAAGTAAGAAGCACTGTACACAGAAAGATGTATATCTGACTTACCTTGATTTCCTTATCTTTCTATGCTCTTTACTCAGCCAGTATACATTTTCTACCAAAATTGTTTGGCAAGTGACATTAATTTGTAATCTTGAACATTAAGTGCAAGTTTTGTTTGATTCTGTGAGAATTCATTTTCTTTCTTTACCAGAACTCAAGTTTATCTTTAAACCATGGTAAAAAGTGGCAAATGTAGATTGATGCCTGTCTTGACAAAGGACGTTTATGTTGGGCTTAGATAAGAAACCCTCAACCCTTGTAAAGAGAGGGAGAGAGAGAGAGAGAGAGTCATCAATTGAATGAACCATTATAATCACGACACTGATCAGCCTACACTGTTGCCCTCAAAGTTGGAATAATTTTTCCTGTTTTTGTCGATGAAATGATTGTGACGATATGCATTATTCTTGATAGATACATTTACATAGTTTCAGAACGTTAATGATTAGTCTAAGGAAAAGTCAGAGCGATTGATTAATAAAGTTCTGAGAAGATAAACACTCGACCTATCAAGAATAAACAATATTGTGACAATCATTTCGTGTAAAGAGGTTATGAAAAATCATTCCAACATTATGGGTGACAGTTTACATGTTGATTAGTTATTCACAAATACTTACCGCTTAGTACAGCGATGACAGTATAAAGTGTACCATAACGGATAGCGTGCCAAAACACACACTTCATTTGCCACATATTGAGAGCTCAAAGTTAGGCTTATCGATGAAATATGAGTTGTAATCTATTACACAGTCAAGAATGATATCCGTTAAAACGTAGCAACAGAAGAAGGCATCAGACTCAACACAGAGCGGTCAATACAATGGCGAATTAACCACAATTCGACTCCGCTCAGATTAAATGCATTGCTCAATGGGGATTCCCCCAAATGACAATGCCTTTGGGAATCCCCAGCCTGCAATATTCAACTCAACTCCGCGCAGCTAGATTACAATGCACTGCACAATGACGTACAGGGGATTCCCCTCAAAGGCGATGCCCTTCAACACAAAACGACTCGCACGAGACAAACAGGCGAGCGGGGCCATTTATTCATTCATTCCTTTCATTTATCACCAAATTTCAAATACATTGTACTTTTTGGCATGAATGTAACCAAGAACTTACTAGCCATGTACATGTATAAACAAGTGGCAAATGGAGCCAACACACGCTAATCTAGGTTCTAGCCCAGTACAATGAATCAATCATTAATAATAATTATTGGGTCGCAAAGAAGCCTTTACGATTCCCACTGGTCAAGTTTGAAACAGTTTTATTATTTTGACATATTTACACAAAATAATTATAACTCAAATATATAGCACAAGATAATTGAAATATGTTACAATAATTCGATTTTATTATACAATACATGTAGTACGTGCAGTTTACCTTTCAAGTGACTTGGTAACATTGTTGAAGGTTGATGAAAAAAATTGCTTAATTTTTGTATAAAATGTTACTTACTATATTCCTTCTACTGTACTAACCCTCTGACATGCAGGAAATCCTGAACAAATTTCTCAAACCACGAAGATATCTATGGTTTTCTTTGAAGGAGGCGATGTATGACACCCTCTAACAGTGACAAACAGTAAATTCTTCCAACCATTTTTGAATTTTCCCAACCGTTTTTCCATCAAAAAAAGACATAAAACAGGCTATTAAAAAATCTGATACACTTTAATGTCTGGAATGGAATGTAGAGCCATTTTATTGTTTTCTTACGATTTCCATTCACCTAAAATGTAATTAAATTGTAATAATATAGTTGGGAGAATTAAGGAATCGATCAGATTAGTTTTTCTCAATTTGTACCTTGAATAATGGTCCGTTTCCACTCAAATTTTCAGATTATCATTAATTGTACATCTAGTATTGAAGTCACTACCTTAGAACCAATATCTCTCATCTGAACAATGTTACCAAGTCCCTTTAATACATGAATGGTTAAATGTAAATATAATTATATTACTTCAAACAGATCTCTTTTAAATGTTAAGCTAAAGCTTTTTTCGTTGTTAACACTGTCTATGTTCATTAGACTGAGCATTCCAAATATATGCACAGATTGTTTTCCTGTGCTTGTTATTATTTTTAAAAGATTAATGTAATGATTTTCATAGGTTTTCTTTTTCATTACGATGACTTAGTTAAAGTTAAAATATATATAAAACTAGGAGTGGGTATGTTATTTAAAGACCGTCACCACTACTGGGCCAGAAGGGATTAGACCACACAGAGAGCCATCGAGGTCACTGTGACAGGTGGCTATCTCATTAACTCAGCTCTCATTTAACATAAGAAAAAGAGGATCATGGGGGACCAACAGGCACCGATTGGGGAAGTTTTCTATATAGAGGGAGCCAGTAGCTACAAGTATGGCAGTGTGCCTTTAACAGATAAAGGAAAAGGTTTACAACCAAAAGACGATTCTCAGTTAACCCGTTGACAACTGAATGTATTAATTGCCATGTGCTTAATACAGGGCCCCTCATGTTTCAGGAGGCAATGGGGTATCACGTGTAGTATTTTTATGTAGCATAACATATGGTATATGTTCTCCAATTTGTTATTGGCGATATTCTTTTACTTGTTCATATGTCCTCCCCCCCCCCCTCCCCCTCCCCCCTCCCCCCCCCCGTTAACAAATATATATTCCATTATTTCAAAATCGACACTGCGAGTAATCGTGTGCACAAATCAAACATGAGTTTTCCTTGTAGTTTGTGATATCCGTTACGCGTACGTGTGACATCGCATATAAATAATGCCAGTCGGAGATTCCCCATCTAATTACATGTATTGATCTCGATTTTAAAACATTAATAACTTTCTCATTTATTCTATTTCCGATCTTTCTAATACTTACACCTATCTCCAATAAAAAATGTTCTACTTCCTCTCAAGACAACTTTATACATGTATAAAGGATTCAGTCCTTATCTAATGCAAGGCTACATGTATCTCGCGAGTCATCTCTCGATTGCAATAACTTCTCACTTTTCTCATCTACTAGACGCTCTTGCTTAAATATTCCTCGTTACTTTCTTCAACTTGAGCTCCTACATGATTTCTCCACATTTCCATATATTCCAGTTTATACACTGCATTTCTTTTTCTACTACAGGTAGATGCATATACCCCCCCCCCCCCACTCAGTGTTATTTAGGGTACGCATATGCGTGTTCCAAGCGACCCCCCCCCCCCCCCCCCCTTTCAGCAAAAGTAAGTCCGGTGTGTAAAGTCAATACGGGACGACCTTTTTCTTTTGTTATACGAACCTTTTTCAGCACCTCCCCCCCCCCCTTTCAGCAAAAGTCCGGTG
This sequence comes from Strongylocentrotus purpuratus, assembly GCF_000002235.5. Lineage (NCBI taxonomy): Eukaryota > Metazoa > Echinodermata > Echinoidea > Camarodonta > Strongylocentrotidae > Strongylocentrotus > Strongylocentrotus purpuratus. Next base: position 47,534,345 of record NW_022145606.1, on the reverse strand, counting down.
TGCAAAGTCAATACGGGTCGACCTTTTTCTTTTGTTACGAAAAGGACATTTTGGTAACACGCATGGGGTCCGTCCGTTCTCGGAGTGGGGGGCCGGGTGCATATATCACTCAAAATCACTTATATTAATCACATTTAGGACACAGCCAATAACATTGACGAGAATTGCTTCAATCTTTATTTTACTCTTATCATTAATATATAGTTTTACAATGGCTATGGGGATGATAATCTAGGTAATATGTTCATATGTTTGTTAAAATTGTGATAACATGGTGTATCATGTTGGTTTAAAAAAAGTAGGCTATATTTTGAATGTATTAATTAAGTTCATGCCTTTACAAACCAAGGCAGAAATCAATAATTTATATTTGATGCAGAATAATATTAATATTTGAAGATAAGAAACAAAACAGGTTTCATAATCATTCAAGTGTTCTAAGCAAACATTAGCAAATTTTTGTCCTTGATGTAATAATGCTCTCCGATCCAGTCTAGACTCTTTGCGAGTGGTTTCATTCGAATTAATCGAGAAATTCCCTTAGTAAGCGTTTTAAGAAATACGCAATAACAGCCATTATTTCGCGGGGGATTCCACCCAAGGGGTGGGGGCGAATGGAGGGGGGGGGGCTAATTGCCTTGCTAGGAGGACGAAATTTGAATTATCATGGCCGAGAGAAGGTCCTTTGAATGCTCACTTTACCTTCTTTTCCCTATTCGAGGAGGGTGTAGTTAACCTCTCCTTTCTCCCGTAGCTATGCATTTGATTGTAAAACAAGTGGTACGATATGGAATAGGTAAAAGAATACAATATAATCATTACATTAAAAATATATATATTTAGACTCAGCTGTGTACGTCACACGCGTGATTTCGATTAAAGGGAAGGTGTTTCTTTGAAGAGTTTTTAATCTAATGGACGCTGCTCGACCTTCATATATTCATAAGCGTGAGCAGGTGCTAGCTGTCAAAACGATTGTTATCATGATTTATAAGTGCCTTTCAACAACTTTGTTTTCAATTAGAGCTTGTACATTAATTGCCGTGCCCAACTTCTTTTTTGTTAGCAGCTGTTTCTGATTTCATTGAAAAATCAAATACATAATATTCAACCAACAATAATAATATGTAATATAATTGATATGTACAATTTTTGTTTAATGTGACAACTGACGTACAAAAGAGTACGTGGATATTATTGAACACTTGAAAGTATGGAGGGAAATTAAAGAATCTAGATAAATTTAGAGGCCAACTATCATAAGCATGAATGCCTGAGTCAACATATTGACCTCTATTACGCGACTAGTCTTCAAACAAAGAGAGTACAGTCTCTCTGACTCCATAAGCTTTTAATTTACAAAATTGATATACGATGATCTATTGTATCGATCGAATGTCTTCTGTGACCACACCCGTATTCCCACATAGAGCACTTTCATAGAAGAAGAAAAGGGATGAACACAAAGAGAATGAATCAAGCTTATGTTTGCCAGAAAAGAACACTATGTGCTATTACAAACACTCATCCCGGAACTCCCTCTGAACCGCTTAGGGAATTCGATGTACTTACCGTATTTCAAATATTTGTATTGCAAGTTGGATCATTCCTGTATTATGTACAATAATAGTATGTTACCTTCCATGTTTGATGATATGTTCAAAATAACATAGGATGTTCATCCACATTAAACAAGACATGCTAATGATTTATATATTCCATTGCTAAAATACCATACTGCCTTCACGTACATCATTAAAATATTCTGGAGTGATTACTTGGAATGCAATATCCACCGAAATAAAAATATGCCCATCTCTTGCAGCGGCATTCAAACGAAAATATAAACGTCATTAATAAAATATAATCAATGTCTGTTTTTCTGCTAAGCACCCTATCCCTTGGGGCACTACTTAATACGTATTGTGGATAGCAAAGGAAATACATTTGAGTAAACTTGTGTGCTGGAACGAATGGGTCAGTTGTACATCACTTCATCAAGGTGACATTACAGATGCGTCAAATGTCGGATCCCCTAAGGAATAGTGATTACGAAATTATATAAAATACATAATTTCCTCTTTGTTTGTCCAATTTGTTCAAAATTTCGAAACATACTTGTTTTGATCTTGTCTGGCCTCCTTCAGGGGAGTGTTTCACAAAGACTAAGTTAGCCTTAGGCCTACCGGTAACTGTGGCAGGCCGTCCAGTCCACTGTTTGCTCTCACTGTTTACTGGCATTGGTCTCTCAAGGGACGTACAAATCATGGTCACAAATCTACAGAATTTAATTTTTGTTGATAATTCATTATTGAAGAAAACAATATTATCTAAAGATCATAATAGTAAGAGAGAACAGTGGCATGAACTGCCTGTCATAGTTAAAGCTAAAGACCAGATATGGTCATGCAATTGCATAGTGAAAGAAACGTTGTGAAATCGATCAGAAAAGGTTGATCATCTAGCATAGATGTACTGCAAGGTTCTGGAATCATCAAAATTATAAGAAATTTGGCCAAGTCTTCATAAAGTTAGAAGCACTGTACACAGAAAGGTGTATATGGGACTACACACACGTGCGCGACACGTGCATTTGTATCTCTCAACAGTATATAGATATATTAATTTACCAAATATATCAATTGGTAGGCAGTTTCCCGTCAAAATTGTTATCGTCATGTAATATTCAAAACGTATTCTTTCACATGATTGGTAATTAGAGCTTCCATTTCATTTTTTGAAATTGGGGCGTTTCCAATACTGGTCTTTAGCTTTAAGTCCAACTTAAAGTCGATCTTAATCTTTGTTAAGCACTCCCCTGGTCTGTTTTCGTACCCATTCATCCCCCCATACCTTGACACTGACGCCCCTGAGTGAACTTATGAACTTTCGCCATCACTTCTTGAGCTGAAATTTCTCGAGTAATCTGGGCAATTCCCGATTAAATCTGATGAGATGGAAAACCCTAATCCCCCGCTCCAACCAAATTTGTATGCATCAAAATTCCCCATATCTTGATTAGTTACAAACCGAGAAGCACTCAATTCAGATTAAGTTTTTCATTTTAAGTTTTACCTTAAGATTTTTTTTTTTGTCTTTTTTTTTGTTTTGTTGAGGCCACCATCCTTGTCAAGCTTTGCTTATGATTGCGGTCTCCTGCACTTTTCCAACAGAATAGTTCGGATAATACTTTAAATTTATGATCATATGTTATGGAAATAATAAGTTTCGTTATCATATGTACATACATTATTTTAAAAAACATTTTGACATGAAGAAATTATTGTTTGTTTATGTTGTATTATACCTTACATGTATATTATGTTCTTTGTTATTCAATTATATTTTATTTGGAAAAAATGCAGAATAAAATAAAATAAAATAAAATCAAAGATGATATCAGAACAGGAAGACTCTAACCTACCCATCCATCATCAGTTTTTTCTCTTTTTTTTTCTGCATTTTTCCAAATATAATAACTGAATAACAAAGAACATATAAACGTAAGGTATTATACAAAATATACAAACAATAATTACTTCATGTCAAAATGTTTCTTTACAAATATACATATAAAAACGAATCTTAATATTTCTATAACATATTATTATGAATTTAAAATATTATCCAAACTATCTTTGGAAAAAGTGCAGGTGACCGCAATCATAAGCGATGCCTGACTTGGATGGTTGCCTCCACACTAAAAAAATCTTTAGGTGAAATTAAAATGAAAAAGTGTTTAAAGGTAAAGACCAATATTGGAAACGCCGCAATTTCAAAAAATGAAATGGAAGCTCTCATTACCAATCATGTGAAAGAATATGTTTTGACTAATACATGATGATAAAAAATTTGCCGGGAAACCGCCTACAAATTCATATATTTGGTAAATTTATTTCTCTCATGGTCTGTGAGAGATATAGGGTAGTCCCATACACATCTTTCTGTGTATAGTGCTTGAAACATTACGAAGAATGGGCCAAATTTCTTATTATTTTGATGATTCCAGAACCTTGCAGATGCTAGATGCTAGATGATCAACCTTTTCTGATCGATTCCACAACGTTTCTTTCACAATGCAATCGCATGACCGTAACTGGTCTTCACCTTTAAACGAAATTTGTGGATGAGTTTGTGAATGTGTTGAGCGCATGATGACAAATTCAAATATAGCGATTTTGTTGGCACCTTATAGTGACAGGCACTACTCAAAAGTAGCCTAAGCAGTGACTAGACAGGCAATTTCTAGCTGAACACAGTATTATATAATCCATCGTATTAATGTACGTAAATACCCTTAACATCGAATAGACAGTCAGGCTACCTGTTGGCGCCAAACGCCATCAAACGCGCGCGTCTTCAGCATTTGATTTCAAGCGGATGTTATGTCTTGCAACATTTACATAATTTTTACATAATGTTGTTCAACAATTCACAGCTACTGATTAAAGTAAAGTAAAGTGAAGTAAATGGGTACCTGGTAGGAATTTATTCCTTGAAACGCAGCGCGCGTAACAGCTGCACTGCTAAAGCCAGGGTAATTATGCTGCATTATTGTAGAGCGCTTAGAGACTTCTGACAAAGTAAGTGTTAGGCGCTATATAAGCACTGTAATTATTATTATTATTATTAATTTCTACACCATATAGTGATGTGAATTATGTCTATAAATATTACATCGAATGGAAAAGTCATTTTCTAGCTGACAAGTTGAAAACCATCACTGATCGTTCGCGTGGCTTTTTTCTTCTTCATATAATTATGAAACACCCTGCAGTGAGAAGAATTCCGTACATGCATGCACGTACATAGATCGAAAGGAGTGTTCATTTTGAGCTGGCCTGGTGGTACATAACTACTAGTAGAGCAGTTCGTGTTCGGCCAATCGGAGTGATTGGTCATTCAAGTTGGATGACTGGACACTTGTTACTGACCACAAACGTTAAGGAAATGATCAAAGGTAAGAACTAGAATTCTTTTTGTTTCATCCATTATGTTTATATAAACATAAATACTATGTTGAATCCTCTAGCTGAAGTATGTTTTAAAACGTGGAAAGTACAGTTTACAACTGAACTATTCCTACCCTTTGTAAATTTAATGTTTTTTGTCTTCTCCATAACTCAGGAACGAAAGGTCGACTGGACTGGTTCAATTAGGGCATTTTTAAATACCTTTAGATGTAATATTTAATATGTTAAATTCTGAAGAAAAATAAATTGGAACAAATTAATTTTGCATATACTTCAAAATTTTAAAACTTGGTAGAAGCATGAATAATTTAGGTATTTACTGTGAGTTCCATTCGCGAAAACGAGTAAATCGGTCTAATAGATTTATTCGAAATTCAAACCGATGGTATTCTAAATTTCCTTGTTATTCTTTATCTTTCTCGCAGGAGTTTATAAATATATATAATAGATGATTTAATGTTGATAATCCCACATCGCATCGATATACAAATACTAATTAAACAAATGAAATTAAAATGTTGTCTCAGGACTGCATAGATTTAACAAGCACGGCCACGATACCTCTCTTGCCGTGTTTCTCATGATTGTATTTTCAAATATCTTTACATTGTTTTATAGGCCTATGTTGTATAAATGCATGTACTTGTAACGAAGTATTTATATATATATATATATATATATGCAGTTAAATATTTCAACATTATACCCTTCACCTATATCTTGCCATTATGTTATGTATGCATGCCATACACTTTATTGCTACTATGTTGCAGTCCTCTTCTTTTCCTCTCTTCTTTTCCTCTCTTCTTTTCCTCTCTTCTTTTCTCTTTCTCCAAGCTCTCTACCCTCCTCTCCTCCTTGCCTATCCCTTTCTTCCTTTCTTCCTTTCTTCCTTTCTTCTATTTATAATGTATATTATGTATTTGTGTATTCGGGCGTACCCTTTACAAGCTCTGCTTATCGGGTTTCGCGCCTTCTTCCTTGTAATACTAGTTCTTTTATTATATTTATGTTCCTACGTATAAATTGTATTATTTAAACAGATGTCAAATATGTTGTCCAATTGAATCGAAGAAAATAAATTTTCATTTGAATCGAATTGAATTGAAATGACTCTACGAGATGGAAATGCTCATCAACATTTGGATGGCAACTGAAAAGTCCCATTTTTCCATTTTCTTAAATTACATCACAGTAGAAATTCTTTCAAATGTCTGAAAACCTTCAGTATTTCGTCTCGATTCTTACAGTCGGCATGATACGCATGCATATTAGATATTTAGTCATTGTGTTTATATTAATAAATTCATGTTTTTTTTATTACACTGTTTAGAATTGACGATGACATTTATCGCATATACTTCATGCGCCTAAAACCACTTAAACATAAAATTCTCCATATTCTCTTATTCAATAAAACAACGATAATTCCGAGCCATTGTGTTCTCGATACATTACCCTTTATATATTGTTTATAAACTTTATTGCTGCGAATATTTCAGCGATTTGTCCCATTAAACTGAATTTTAAGATTTAGAAAAGAATGATTTAATAATAATAATAATAATAATAATAATAATAATAATAATAATATTCAGCTTTTGCTCAGCCATGTTCGTAGCAGAAGCTCACAATTCTACCATCAGTACAATGTTTGTATCATTAAAACATAGCATTGTTGTAAGCGGTTTTTTTAATTTGCTAATCGTTATTCTCCCAATGTATGGTTTACTGCAAGCTTTTTAAAAGGTGAAAGGGCTTTAATTCACAAAAATAAACACATCCTCAGTTGGTACTTAATGGTCTTCAGTACATATATATATATATATATATATATCAAGTGTTCTACAAGTTGTTTGAATAACGTGAGCTAATATGATCAACAACAAAAAAACAAGAAAATATCATCCTTTTTTTCTGTATGTACAAACTGTTAGCAACTAAATTATTCGTACCCTTACCAAGTTTTGTATGCTGTATAAGTATGAGAAAAAATTATTTGTCCCAATTTATGCTTCTTGATAATGTAAATGATTCAAGCTTACATCTAAAGGTATTCAACAAAGGCCCTAATACAACCAGTCCATATTTCATTCTGGAGTTACGAAGAATTGATCAACTTTACAAGGAGTGTGAATAATTCAAGTAGTTAACTAACTATTTTTGAATATTATAATATGTAAGGAAATAACTTATACAACAGCTTGGCAACTCTCGAGGAATTATATACAATACGAGCAATTCTGTTTATCCCAAGCGACCATGAAGCGAGGAAGTTCGACTAGAGATTGTATTCATGAGTCGCTGATGGGTTCTGTTATTACCTGTAGTGTTATTAAACAAAACAAAACGCATCTGTAAATGGTGCAGTGATGATCTTATGGTCATCTAGCTCGTATCCAAATCGGCTATTATCCGACAGAACTTCAATTATTGAATTGAAGCAAAGGAGAAAATTATCGGTGATAACGGATCTCCTTGGAATATGCCCTTTTAAAAACGAAACTGTTGTGAGTACCATTCTTTAATCGAAACAAACTTTTAAATCCTCACTGCACTACTTATAGCTACTTGCGCCCTCTATAAAGCAAACAATGCCTAATCGGTGCCTGTTGGTCCCCCATGATTCCCTTTTTCTTATGTTAAATGAGAGCTGATTTGATGAGATAACCATCTGTCGGTGACGTTGCAGGGAGGCCTAACCCCCCTGGCCAAACTAGCTCAGACGGGGTTTAAAGGAAATTATGTCATGGTAGCACGTAGCGATAAACATTGTATGACTGCAGATCCGTCATCATGGAGAACAGTATTAATACTGATGAAGCTACCCATGGTAAACAAGATTATTATCATTATTATAATGCGGCATGATGAGGGCTTGATGCTCAGAGTCATAGAAGGTCGTATTCATGGAAAGGAGAAGAGGGGAAGACCTCGTAAAGGCTTTCTAGACGATGTAATCACAGAAGCACAATGAAAGTGGTGAATATAATGTTGAAAAACTTTAAAAATATGTAGACAATAATGAAATAGGACATTCTTCAGGAGATTGTATCGTATTCAATTCATTCTGAATGTTCTTGGAAATTTAATGAGGCTCAATCGCTTTTATTAATTATCAAATCAAATTTACAAGTTTTAGGAGTAACATCAGAGATCACTTCGTATTTAGATCTTAATAACTCCGAAATTGTTATATAGCTCACGCTAAAGTATTTGTTCTAATTATTGTTTTACTTTGTTGAGCAAGAACATGGGCTCCAAATGAACTCATTCCTCACATGACTCATAAAAAATGACTCATGACTCATCAAGTTTATTTAAATTATATAAATTTGTTACATTATTAGTAGTATTATTATTATTATTATTATGACTTATGACACATCAAATTTATTCAAATTATATAAATTTGTTACATTATTATAATGAAAGTGACTTCAACGTTGCCTTTTTGGGAATACGAATTATATTACTGTGATTGACATTAATTACTATTTCGTATTAACTACCCTACGGGGCCTATCACTCACAAGAAAAGCTTCCATATTTCTCTCTTTAAGGTTCAGTCTTTTAATCTCGTGCATTCGAACAAATCTATGAGAGGCACTCACCTCCATGCTTTTGTCAATGTTAACTTGTGCAATTTAATTTGGGAAATAATTTCAAAAATGTAGATATATATGTATGTGAAATATGAAACAATAAACTGAAGATGAAATATTAAAGAGATTAGATGTGATTCGGTCCAAACACATTATAAAATGTATTATCCCCATTTTCTACGTACATTAATATATTTCAAAAAGAACATTTATAGAAAATTTACCAAATATCTAGAAATTCATATCTGACACAACTAAAAAGACTTACTGGAAATAACGCTTTCGTATATTCTATAGGGATTGTGTTAAGAGTATGCAATACTTAAGCGGATGGAGAAGGCGATTAAAATTGCCTTTTGTTGATTTCTATTTTTCGATAGTCCTTGCGACCATGTTATTTCATTATTTATTTTTTATCCAATTCTTGGAAACGGACCGATTGGGCCAATCGGGGATTTAAAACAAAAATCTGTTGTCGCTCTGATGTATGTCTTTGTGACTAAAACAGACATGGCAATTGAAGCATGTAAAGATAACGTGGTCATGAAATAGACCGGTGTATTAACATGTTCAAGTTTTATGCGTAGTTTTTATACAACGATTGTTCTTGACAACCTTAATTAGCTTGTCCGACATATCAACACGTAATGTACGCAGACTGGATCCCAAGTATTGTACTTCATTCATCAATAGCATGTAAATGGGAATACTCATCACTAGGTTCCCAGGAAAGAAACATCTATACATTTTAACGTGTTAGTTAAACGGTATATTGCATTGGGAAGGAAACTGTGTGTAGGGACTAACATTTCGGTCTTGTTATCAATTTCAATTCATGTAAAAAAAAAAAAAAAAATATTTTCATAATTGAATCAAAACATGAAAAACGCGTACACAAAATTGATATTAAATGACATTTGCAATATAACATAGAAAATGAAATTATACAATATCAAATGTCGATAAGTAGTCAAAGCATCTGAGGATACAAGATATATAAGCATAATGTTATCATACATTCAGTCGAAATTGAAAGGAAATTGAGAAATCCACTAAATATCAGATCTTGTATATTTTGTGTGAATTACTAACCAAATGGAAAGAGAAATAAAGATAAAGAAAAAGGAAATGCAGTCGGCTGGGAAGTATGAGCTTTCATAGGCATAATAAAAACACAGCCGAGGACTGCATATGTGTCTGTGCACTAATGTCTCAAGTATGAAGGTTTTCGAAGAGCACTCCCTTTTCAGACGGTAATCCCTTTGTGATATATCTTCTCTCTCTTTATAACGCATTATTTATTTTAAGACCACACCTATATTACTAATACTCCTCCTTTTTATTTTTCCTTTTTCTTCTTTTTTTTTCTAGTTTTTTCTTCAAGTATATGTTATTATTACTTCTGCGCCTGGTGCATTCAATTGTCAAGTCTTACTGGCTTTAACGGATGCACCATTTTCCATTTATATTTTGAATGCTGTTACGCCAATTTATATGTAATTTTGATATTGTTACATGTTATGAAATTCCATATTTTATCTTTGTATATATAGTAACGATGATGGAAATAAATTTCAATTCAATTCAATTCAATATACTTCCACATCGACATAAAAATAATGCAACAGCTCACAAATTATAATTTTTTGTCCTTACCACATCTAAACCTTCCATTCTAAATGTCAATAAATTATAACAGAGGAATCCATGTTATTTTTTTATTACCTTTCCACTGGTTTGCGTCACTGCATGAGCCGCAAAGAAAACAAAATCCAGTCACAAGAAAATATTGCATCTTATTAGTCTTTGTAAATGTTATAAAATAATTGAATTCAAAATTGAAAATAATTTATTCCATGGGTTTACCTCACAAGTGTCGATACAATACAAATATGTGCATTAATAGAGTTTCTCTTAACATCTCAGAAGGTGGATTTCGAAAAATTATGGGATTAATACGATGTCTTCCACAAAATTACTTATTCATGCTGAATAACAATTAAACAAATGTACATGTAATTGATAATTCGCCATTTTATATCATACATGTAGACTTGTAGTTTTCATTTGGCATTTTCCTCTTTTTTCTCTTTTTTCCAATAACGACAGTTAAAGGTATAGACTAGTTTTGGATACGCCCCCCTCTCAAAAAATGAAATGGAAGCTCTTATTACCAATCATGTGAAAAGAATATGTTTTCAATAATATGTGATGATACAAATTTTGCGGGGAAACCGCCTACTAATTGATATATTTGGTAAATTATTATATCTATCCGGACTGGATAGATATTGTGTAGTCTCACATACATATTTCTGTGTACAGTAGACCCTACGTGCTTGTAACATTACCAAGACTGGGCCAAATTTCTTATCATTTTGCTGATTCCAGAACCCTGCAGTACACACCAATACTTATATTCTAGATGATCAACGTTTCTTTCACAATGCAATCGCATGACCGGAACTGGTCTATACCTTTAAACAAAACGAGAACATCGATTTTATGTTGCATTTCAAATCTAAAACTCCACTGTTGATGGCTATTATTTTCATTCACCCTTCCAGTCAAGTTATTTCTATTTCAGAGAATTTGTGCCAATTTTCTCACAAACGATATTTATTCGTCTTTCATGAAAACTCTTCCTCTACAGACATAACACATCTTATTATATTCGATCAGGGAAGTAACAGAAACACAACCTTTGTTTTGTACTGAAAGAATTGATACTGCAGTAGGCACATTTACATTGTCTCTTCGCTTTCTTCATTGTTCGCCTTTACTGAACAAAAAGACTCCTATAGCAATGATGATATGTTTGCCTTAAAAAAAAAGGCATATTGCTTTCACTTCGATCCACCTGTCAAACTACAAGACATTTAAGTCAAGTTTGAGGGCGTTGGTTTGCGTTACTGATGGGGGGGGGGGGGGGGGGGGGGGAGGGGAGGGGAGGAGCTACATCCAAAAATTACTTATTTTCAGAATATGATCGTGGTGAACATAATTTGATGCGGTCTTTTTTTTTCTTCTTTTGATGGGAGGTTGGGAGGTTGTTTTTTCGTTTGTTTGTTATTGTTTACTTAAAATAAATCCCTAATCTGCTATTAAGTTTTTAAATGAATTTACATTTTTCTTTTTTTTTTCTTGGTGGGAAATCTGTCAGGAGGCTAAACTACCCCTGGCCTTGCCCCTTCTTCCAATCACCAATTGTCCTTTAGTAAGACACTAATCCACATTCGCCACTCTCCACCAAGTTGTGAATAGGCCGTACCTTGCAATTGGAGGGGTAACACTAATATTGCAGAGCCGCCGGAAGAGCATGCGCAGTAGGCTATCAGTACCGGTATGGGTACCCTGGGCAAATAGATCTGCTGTCCACTTTTCTTTAATAGGGACTTTTAGATTTGCCAAACGACAACGTGGATTGCTACGATCGACGTCCTTTTAATGCACTGCCTTGAATGGACGTCACACGTATCAGTCCACGCAAATCTAAAAGTAAATTGTTCACACCCCACCTCCTTTTCACAAGCAATTCTTTATCAGACCCTTATATGCATATGGTTGGTGTGTTAATCCATCGTAAAATTGATGTTCTTCTCCATTCTTGTCCCCCCCCCCTTTTTCAACATAGATATGGATTTATACAACACCACCGAGCTGGCAACTGAAGAAGCGGTCACTATCATGACGACGGCCATGGCCAACCAGGGAGCTATTCAAGTTCAGCAATTTACCGTCATTATGACGGTTGCCACTTCACTGATTTGCAGTATCCTGTCCATCGTGTTAAACACACTTAACATCATGGTCGCCTGCAGTGACCAATTAAACTTCCCTATCAGCAACAGTGTAGCTATCGTCTCGATGTCACTGGGAGATATCATTATCGGTTTATCCACCATCATGCGGTTTTCACTCGGTTCATGGGCGCGCCTCATTTGCCGGGTACACCTCATACTCTCGGTTACGGGTGTCCGGGTATCGATCGTCTCCTTAATCCTCATCATCGTCGATCGCTACGTGGCTATTGTTCACCCGTTCGCGCATCGGCGTTTCGCTACGAAGAGGTTCTGCATCGTGCTGGTGATCGTCATGTGGGCCCTGACGACGTTCGCCAACGTGCTCGAAAACGCCACTGGGACGTACTTCTACGACCCTAACCGACGATTATGCGACGTCCAAGTGTCGATCACCCGTGTCGTGGTCTCGACGACTTTGCTGTATTTTATACCGTTGACCACTATGCTTGTCATCTATACCCATCTCCTCGTCGTTGTTCGGCGGATGGTTCGCGAGATCGCCCGTGTACAACCGATACGGGACTACTCCATCAGCATACATGATCAAGGGGTGTACCCGTGCTCTGATGTGTCACTCCCGTCTGATCCAGGCCCTAGACCCAGGATCGAGATCCAGGAACGACCAAATGCTCATGCCTTACGTCAGAATGACCACACGGGACAGTACAAACTGATCTTAACCTTCTTTGCGGTCACCGCAGCCTTCACAGTTACCACCATTCCCAACCGAATCGTACGGCTCGTGGCTCTTTATAAAGGTCCCCAGGCGGTGTCCTCGGGAGCAACGCTCTTCTGCAGGATGCTGGTGATAAGCGGAAGCTGGCTCAATTTCGTCATCTTTTCGGTCATGAACCACAACTTCCGGCGTACCCTGAAGCACATTTTAAGGCGCAGGTGTTCTGCACATTGCTGTTAAAGACGCATAGGATTGGGCTCTCATGGGGAATTTGACATCGTTCGTGTGCCGTTTACCCAAATAACAGGTGATGCCGATCACCAGTAGGTTATTAGCCTTCAATTTTAAGACTAACATGCCTTTTATATTGCTCTGAATTTACCATGCATAGTAAATTCATTGTCTTGCTTTTCCCTCACCCGAGGACTCTTCGAGAGACGAGGGGTAATTCTTGATAGACCTACGGGTTTGCTGTGTGCAGACTTGTACACCAAATCTGGTTTCAGCGAGCCCACATGGAACCTGACGATCCACTCCCTTTAAAGACATAGGATCGGGATTCCGCCCATATATACCGGAGCAGGTGGATGAGTGTTTAAATCTTGCACTTAGCGAAACTCTTGGCTCAACTGAATATCAATCGGATCTTGCTGTCATATAATTTGGGTTTACTTCGAATCACTGGGTCGTCGCGTCGCGGGTCGCGTTATCCGACCTTTAGTGAATACGTGCCCCTATATTCATAATATATTGGACGTAATATTTGTCAATTAAAAGCCACCTCGTCTACATGGTCCTGGGGGTGTTTCACAAAGATTTTAAGTCAAACTTAACCTTTAGTTGGACTTAACAATTATGAAAAGCCGTTAGCATCATTGACAATATTTTGTAAAGCTATTTAAAAGGCATAAAATGTTGATTCAAATCATTCATATTTTCTATTTTCTCGGGAGATTTCATGTTCTTGATGTGGAATTTATGAAAACTCTAAAATACTTGAATTTTTGCTTTTTAATATATTTCATTATAAGGCTACAAATGGCTCTCCATAATATTTAAGTCCAACTTAGAGTTAAGTTCGACTTAAAATCTTTGTGAAACACCCCCCTGGTCCAATTTACCGGAAACTTTATGAAAACACGAAAGGGCGTGTAAGGCGATAACTCAACCGGACGCGTTTACCAGATTAAGCCTATAATTTGTGATGATGGACTACCCCAAAAATAAAAATCTACCCCATCCTTTTTACTTTTTTTTCTCTCTCTCTCTCTACAGCTACCTCCGTAATGGGTCCATGCTCCTACATACCCATTTTTTCTCTCTGTATATTTCTATCACTCCAGCTTCTGTTTCTCGACTAATTCTTCGTTTCAATCGTTTCAAATTTATGTGTTTTTATTTGGTTTTTTCTCTCTCTCTCTTTCACGCTTTTCTTCAAATCGTCGGTCGCATACACCGATTTTACTTGTATTGCATAAATGGATTGTTTTTAATAAATGAAAGTGTCAGATGATGGCTAAACGTATTGTATTGAAGAATGTTATGACAACGTGATGTTGATGGTCCCCATTATATTTGCTTTTCTACCCTGATATAACAAGGTAATTTCCTTGGTCTCATGGACCTCGTTATAACGAGTTTCCATTATATGTACGGTATAATACGTATATATTCATTTTTCTCCGTTATGTATAAATCAATATTTTTCTGTTTTATACGTATATATTTATATATCTATATATATATATATATACATATCAATATGTTTCACTGTTATATAATATCTTTCTGTGCTATATGTACAGTGTATATCAACATTTTCATCTGTAACATACATGTGTTTATACTAATATCTGTCTCTGTTATAAATATTATTGATATCCTTCTATTTTGTGTATATTAATATCTTTTCTGGTAAATGTATTCATAGCTTTATTTGTTTTATATATTAGTATCGATCTCTGCTATAAATAGATATATTAGTATCTTTCTCTGTTATAAATATGAATATCTTTCTTGGTTATATATATCAATATCTTTCAGAATTCTTTTATTCTTTTGCGTGAGAGTTAAAGTTGTTTCCTCTCCATGAGTTTTTTAAAATCATCTATAGGATCACTTTTAAATTCTATAAACATAAGTGAATTCAAAAGAAAATTATAACATTTATTTTCCATTAGTGGTTATTGCCACTTTCTAAACATTGTTACAACAAATAGATCTTACATATTCGGCCTAAAATCACACTCACGTATAAGAATTCTTTTCCCGTACTTTTCTACAAATGCAAAGCAAAGTCTCTAAATGTCACGCACACGCCCACCCACACACACCCAAGTAACTAATAGACGTAGCCCCAAGTAGGAAAATTGATAGACCAAATTCTTCTTGTATATATACACATATTAAATTAACATATTAAAATATCATAAATAATTTGTTTTTGGTGGTATTTTGTATACACCCTTTATTTGATTTATACGATGTTGTTTGAGAAATAAAGATGTCTTGATTACTTGTGGAAATGAAATGAATATGTCTACTTTGGTGTCAACTCTTTATAATAATAATAATAATAATAATAATAATAATAATAATAATAATAATAATGATAATCTTTTAGTCCACTCCAAATTTTATTAAACCAATAAATGGGAATTCTTATTGCTCAATTGATCGTGAGCCCGATAGCCAATGAGCAGCGCCAGATCGACGTTGCTCTATCCCCTTATTGTTAAACGCCAAACAAGGTAGCAGCAACTCCCGTCTTTTAACGTCTTTTGGTATGACGCGGTTCGAACCCACGACCTCCCGGTTTGCAAAGCTTCTATACTGAACAAACTACATTCACATGTCAAAACCTGTCAGACTGTCGACCAATTCAATTCAAAATTGCTTTTGATGATTAATTTACTCGGTTCACATTGATGTATATTTCATATGTATTGTAATTTGTAGGTTTTTTTTATTTTTTGTTTTGTTTAATATCTAATAATTGTTTATCATTGTATTTTGTTCGTTAAAGCGCATAGAGTCTTCGGTGGTAAGCGCTTTATAAGCACCGTTTTTTAAAACTATTATTATTATTATTATATCCCTCCCTCCATCCCATTCCGTAAAAAACGTTAACCATACTACCTTTAGTGGGTTCTTCTTCTTCTTCTTCAATATTCTTCTTCTGCTTGATTCTCTTCCTCTTCTTCTTCAATCTTCTTCCGCTACCCAGATAAGTTCCCAATCATCTTTCTCTTCTTCTTCTTTTAGTTTGCCGTCATTTTTCTTCTTCCTGCTCCTTTTTTTCTCCTTCTTTGTTGTCGTATTCCTGATTTATTCTTCCTTTTCTTCTAATTCTTAGTATCATCATTATCACAGTGTGTGCGGGCAATCGAATCCAATGATCGGTGTATGAGTATTTATGTAAAGCGCTTAGAGACATCATATATGAATTAAGCGCTTTATAAAAGCGGAATATTATTATTATTATCATCATCATCTTCTTCCCCTTCTTTTTTCTTCTTCAACCTTCTTCTTCATAATCTGTTTCTTTCATTTTTTCGTATACAATAACATTGTAGACATATCAGGGCCCCTTTCCAGGAAACTCCCTAAAAATACACACTGCCAATTACAGGCGCGTACGCATGATTTTGTCAAGGGGGAGGGGTTAACATTTATAAATCGGGCCCAAAGTTTCGCAACGACTCAGCCAGCCGCTGAATAAGCTGGGGGGGGGGGGGGGGGTTACACACATGAAAATACCGAAGGGGGGGTTTAACCCCCCCCCCCCCCTCCCCTGTGTACGCGCCTGCTGCCAAGGTTCTACTGCACATGTGCTCCCAGACATTCACAAGCAAGAATTGTATATAGGGGCGTTCCCACCTACAGAAAAAAAAAGAGATTATTATTTGTGTGTGTGTGTGTGTGTGTGCTTGTGCGGACAGAATAATTTCACTTATCTTCGCGATTTGCAGATCGCGATCTGATTCGCAGTGAGTCTTAATTGCCATTTAACAGAATAATCGCGATAGTTTTCCGGGCGCTGTGTGTGTGTGGTATTGAGAATCAAAAGTCGATTAGTTTAATCCCAGGATTCCAAGTGCGCATACATCATCGGGATTAACGCTTGCGCAGTTCAGACGTTCTTGCCGTCGAGAATTCTCCCTGTGTGTGAATGGTGGCCCCCAAAAAAATCAATTTAATTTGCATCGCGATCCAATTCGCACTAAATTGAAATGTGTGAACGGTCGCAAAAAAAAAAATCGATCTTTGCATCGCACTCCAAATCGTACTAATGTTTATTTGTGAACGGGCCTAATAGGTAATTTGTTTATTGGAGAAAATCGCACTAATTTGTATGTGTGAACGGACCTAATAGGTAATTTTTTTTATTGGAGAAAAACAATTATGAAACATACAGGGAATCGTATCCATTCCAAAAGATGTTAGCGCCTTTTCGTTGCACACGTACACGCTCCAGGCACAGGTGCGAAATGAGTAAGAACCGTGACCGTACGTACTGCACGGAGGTCAACATGGACATTTGAGATAGCTAATGGTCAATCAGTCGGTCAATCCAAGGAGGATATCTCTTTGGTCAATCAGTCGGTCAATCAGTCGGTCGAGTTGTGCACAGGGGGTGGTTCACAGAGACTAAGATTGACTTTAAGTTGGACTTAACTATGGTAGGCCGTTCATGCCACTCGTTGCTCTCACCATTGGTCTCTAAAATATGATCTTTAGATATTATAGTTTCCTTCAATAATGAATTATCACAACATGTAAATTATGTAGATTGGTGACCAATTATTTGTACGTCCCTTGAGAGACCAATGGCAGTAAATGGTGAAAGCAAACAGTGGCATGAACAGCCTGCCATAGTTCAGTCTTAGTAGATCTTAGTCTTTGTCGAAACACTCCTCCGAGATGGCTGATTGACATTCACAGTTTTATATGATTTATAGTTGTAGTCCGAAATTTATGTTCTGACATTTGTTTCTATAACGACCTTTATGCCTTTGTCAATTTTGTATAGATCTCTTTTAAAACTAAGTGGGACGGAGCCATATTATAGACGAGGAGTCACGCACTGTGAAATTAAACGCACGTGCAAGGCACAATGCTTTATAAAGAATTATAAAACGTTGTAGTCCAAAATCAATGTTCTGTTTTTCTTCTATAATAACCGTATATGCCTTTGTCAATGTGTATAGATCCCGTTTAAAATTAATGGTAGCATATATAGCCATGATGATCAGTGGCGGATCCAGGATTCGCCGATAGGGGGGGGGGGGGGACTAAAATTTGAAAATCGCGCCGACCAATATTTCGTTCAGTGGGGGCGGGGGAAGGGGGGGGGGGGGGGGGGTAGTGAGCATTTATTTTGTTTTCGTATTTGCCCCCAAAATGTGAAAATCGCGCCGACTAATATTTCGCTGAGTGGGGGGGGGGGGGGGGGGGAGGGGGTAGTGAGCATTATTTCTTTGTTTTTTACCCTGGGAATTTGAAAATCCGCAGACCGTTTTTCGGTCAGGGTGGGGGGGGGGGTAGTGTGAGCATTTACTACAACAAACTTTCTTTTTTTAATCCAAGGAAACAAACGCTGTTGAATTAAACGCATGTGTTAGGCAATGCTTTATAGTTGCAGTCCAAAATTAATGTTCTGATATCTTTTTTTTTATATTATCGTACATCCCTTTGTCAATTTTCTGTATATCTCTTTTAAAAGCAATGGGGACATAGCCATTAAACAGACGAGGATACACACACTGTGAAATTAAACGCACGTACACGACAATGCTTTATTTATAATGATGTTAGCTTGAAGTCCAAAATCAAGGTTCTGAAATTTCGTTTTGATAATCACACGTGCTATGCGATGCTTTAACCATGTATTTTATAGATATAATCCAAAATTAATCATGTTCGATTAAAAAGAAACATATAATCGTATATCCTTTTGTCAATTTTGTATAGATCTCTTTTAAAACTACTGAAAGGAGACATTATAGCCATGATATAGACAAGGATACAGTCGCTGTGGAATTAAACGCACGTGTAAGGCAATGCTTTAAAGTTGCAGTCCAAAATTAATGTTCTGATTTTTTTTCTTGTTGATAATCGTACATCCTTTGTCAATTTTGTATAGATCTCTTTTAAAAAACCAATGGGAGCAAAGCCATAATATAGACGAGGATACAAACGATGTGAATTAAGTTGTTACAAGCGTAAGTAACAGTTACTTATTTTTTTTCTTTCTTTGTTTTATCGGCCCTATTGCCTTGCATCGTGTCTGAAATAAACTGTACTAGTATACAACACCGAAATTAGTATGAGAAGAACATCAACATCTTTTATATATATATTTATGAAAATTTGTATTTTGTAAGCAAAATATGTCACCAAATTCATTTCAAAATGTGAAAGATATGGGCAATCAAATGCAGACCCAATCTATATATCTATCTATCAGGCTATAGTTCATCCAGACGTTAGACAAAGCCTTCCTCATAACATTTCCATTCTCTTCTGTTTCTAGCTATCCTAGTCTGGCCGGCCAAGCGGCCTTTCCCATGTATGATGTTATGTCATCTCTCTATCTATTCTTCTGCCTTCCTCTTCTTTTGTTTCCCATCCTTGGTTACCATTCTGTTAAGCGAGTTGTCCATTTATTGTCTCCATGATGTCTTTAACCTTTGTTTTCTGGCGTATGAATTTGTGCTTGATTTTGTCTCGCAGAGATAGATGTGACATCTTTCTCTCCATAGCTCGTTGAGTAGTCACAAGCTTCTGTTCTAGATCCTTTGTCATGCTTCTGATCCATATTTCATAGTTGTTAGAATGCATCGGTTGAACATCCTTGTTCTAAGTGACATGGGTTACATGGGTACAAATCTATATATCTTTTGTGTCGCCTATGTACCAAGGGCGAATATGGGCAAAAGAAGACTCATTAAGAATGAACACCACCTGTGCTCACCACGGGGTATCTGTTCAAATATACTTTGTTTAAATATTACCAAGGTTAGACTATACAGTGTGAGTATAAAAAAAAGCTAATTATTTTAAAAATCACCTATGAACAGTTAATTATTATACATCTTTAATATGGGAGAGCGTTTTATCCCAAATCATTTGGTATCATTTTTGTGTGGTACTCTCTAAAAAAAAATCGAGTGATCACGGACGTCACTCCTCTGGAGAGTGAAAATGTAGTGAAAATAGAGTGAACATTCACTCTTTTCTTCTTAGAGAGCACTCTAAAATCAATCGATTTTCACTCCTAAACAAGTGATCACGGACGTCACTCCCAAGAAAGTGAAAATAGAGTGAAAATTCACTCTCTTTTTTAAAAGAGTATGTCTTCACGCTTGGATGAACAGGAGGCATTGTTTGCGAGAGTGCATAGATGATTTTAAAAATTATTAGCAATTTTCTAGGAGTAAACTTTTTTATGCGCTTCTATTTACATGCATTTCTTTTCTTTTCTTTTTTTCTTTCCATTTTTTCAATATTAAATATCACAAAATGACGTCATGAATGCTCTAAGTTTAGTTGTTTCCTCTCCCCGCTTTTTACGATAACGAAATCTGTAGTTATAGTCGAGCTTTATAGAGAGAGATAGTGAGTCCAAAACAACATCTAAAACAAAAAGTACAGGTACATTGTATCTGAATAGGAGATTGTGTCACCTAAGGGCATGCATTACAAAATATGTAGAGTTGTGCGGTAATCTGTTCATTAATAATGACGGCATGTCAAATATTATAATTTTATTTTCTTTTTTTCATCACGACTTTTCAATATTATAACTGTTTCTTACTATGAAATTGTGTCACCTGAGGGCATTCATTACAAAATATGTAGAGTTGTGCGTAGGCTGTTCATTAATAATGAAGGCATCTCAAATATTGTCTTTTTTTCATCACGACTTTTCAATATTATATATGTGTCTTACGCGGAGATTGTGACCTAAGGCCATTAATTACAAAATATGGAGAGTTGTGCGTTAATCTGTATGTCAAATATTGTCTTTTTCTTTTCTTTTTTTTTTCATCACGACTTTTCAATATTATTTATGTGTCTGACTTGGAAATTGTGTGACCTAAGGCTATTAATCACGAAATATGAAGAGATCATTGTGCGTTAATTTTTTTCATTAAAAATGAGGCATGTCAAATATCATTTTCTTCATCACGACTTTTTAATATCATATATGTATCTGATATGGACATTGTGTCATTCAAGGCCATCCATATCAAAATATGGACAGATGTGTGCTATTTAGTTAATTAATTAATTAGATTTTCTGATTGTATAGGAGTGCTTTCTGTACATGTAAAAATATCAGCCTTATTCCGAAGTTAATTAATGTTTAGAGAATTTTTTTTGAAAATATAATTAAGTATATTTCACATTTTTCGAAAACAGTTAATCTAAAAGAGAAATTGAGCTATTCAAACTAAGTTAACCATAACGCCTTGTTGAGATATGCAGCGGTAAACTGCTATAGTGTTTTGTTTAATGAAGTAAAATGAATACATGTACGTTTTACTTTTCTGCATCTTATAACACAGGCTTGGTCAAATGCATAACACCTTTTTTGCATGCAGATGCCGTTTACAACTTTCTTAAATGGTTTTCCTTTTCTTTTTGCCCTTTTCTGCGGCCGTTTACCAATCATAGTCACACATTTGCGTGTATTGTGTATTGCTGCGTATTCATGGCAAGCCGTTTTAACATTTATTCCCATTTCTTGATATCAAGAATAGACAAGTTCACGGTTAGCACATGGCTGCAATAACCCCGAATATCCACAGATCTTCAAAACATGAAGAGGTCCCACTTTGTACATTTTGAAATAATCAATCCTACAGCGATGGAGATGCTACATACTTAGCCTTTGTTTCCCCTCTTCAAAAAATACTTCCACCTGTGTATCATGGAGTGTTCTGCTTGTGCATAATGAATAATGATTACATATCCAGTATTCCGTCTCCGTGTATTTCACAATTCGGTCTGCAACAGGAAATTATTTCTTGATATCAAGAAATAGGAATAAATGTTAAAACGGCTTGGCATAAATACGCAAGCCAAATACGCAAAAGTGTGACCGAGGCATTAAAAGGCTCCTTTCAGAGGATCGAGGCTACCTATCAAGATTCAACCATTGCTATTTTTGTACACACAACTCCACATACTTAAATAAAAGACGACATCATTACTACTTTTTTTAAAATTGCTATATTTATTTATTATTTAAGACCATTGATTGATAAAGATATATCGTCTTGTCAACAGTTTTACATAAAGCTTATTCAAGTAGAGTAGCATGTTATACAAACTGAAGAACAAAATAGTAATACTAATCCTATTTTATATTTTATTTCAACTCATATACATTTGGTTATTTGATTGTGTTCTGCATATCATATGTATTTTTGGGTTTTTTAAAAATTATATTCAATTTTTCAGAGTTTTGCTATTTGAAACTTCCATCTTGATCTAAATCCACATATTATTTCTCTCAAAAGAGGTATTGTGTATTTACTTGCTTTTGCTTGTTATTCAAATACGTTAAGGAGCATGATTTTTTTATTTTTATTTTTATTTTGTAACGACAGAATGTTTTATTCTAAGCCATATATGTTCCATCTTTACCTAATAAGTATCAACTATTTTATCTTAGGAACGTTGCGCTTCAAACATTTTTTGTTTATGCACTGTTCCTACTTTGTATTATATTTCAATGTTACCCACTGTATTTTATTATCTGTAAACAGCTATTTTACATGGTGAATAAATAAAACAAACAAACATACATGGTGTACTTGAGATGCCAATAAAAGCTACGAATAAGTATGGGTTTGTTACCTGATTATCTCTGATTCTTTATAAAAACATAACAATTCATCATGAAACATTATATCATAAAAACATTGTACTATCATCCACAAGTAAAAAAAGGTTCATATCTCGATAAATATGTACAGCCATGTGGTCTAGCACCAGGGGCCCGTTTCATAAAGCCTTTTTTCAATGACAAATGACAAAAATCAGTGACAAATCTGCTGACAACCAACCAGAAGCAAGGATTTCAGTAGCTTATAACAAACATTGTCATTTGTTACTATAATGACAAGTTTTGTGAAACGCACCCCAGGTCGTCTATTCTCATATGGTATTCACCAAGCCCATCTACTATCCACACGGTCTGATAATCATTCTGTCCACTCCACCCAGGTGTCAAATGGGTTACCCGGTAGGATGCGGCCGTCATTGTTGGTCAGTTTTTGAGCGTCCAGTAACGCCTGGCTGGAATGCTCCCCAGTGGCGTTGTGCACACAATGTGTGCAGGCAGTACTGAATCCAATGACCGGGGTATTAGTATATTTGTAAAGCACTTAGATACATTTGTATTAAGCGCTATCTAAAAATTCAATATTATTATTATTATTATTATCATTTAGTCTAATGACCATTTAGGCTAATATCCGTTTGGTCTAATCTTCAATAAGTCTACTACCCATTTGGTCTAATTCCCAATTTGTCTAATGCCCATTTTGTCTAATATCCATTTGGTCTAATAACAATTTAAGCATAGATAATAGTAATCATCAAATGATTTGATTCATGTACCAGAATGATCTTTTGAAAACATTTATGTTGAGTTGAATCCTTGAACCTAACCTGTAAGGAATACATGTACATGATATTTAACATTTTAAAGAGGAATACACCATGAATTACGACGACACAATGTATTACAAAATGCAATACATAATGCATACGTATCCTAGTTTGATTACAGAAAGACGTTAGGCTCTCTTTATGCCTTGACAATTTGGGATTTTCTTCTTCAAAATAAGTGTGCTTGACTAATCTGTCAAATTTATTTATTTATGTAGCCCCATCAGTAGTTAAAATACTGTTATACCTGGAGGCCCTGCATAACATAAACATACATATAAAGACATAAATGATCCCATATACATGTATGCTTTTCCATGGTCAAACGAATTACAATTTATAAGCCATCAATTACTATCTTCAGGCGAGTCAACGATATTAATACATATAATACAATTCCTTAGAATATATTAAATTAATTGTTCATAATCATACAGTCATGTGATTTCATTGATGTGCTAGCATATTCAGCTAACAACTAAATTATTCATACCCTTACCAAATTTTGTCATGTTTCAGTATTTGAAAATTGATTTGTCTGATTTATGCCCCTTGGGAATGCATGTGACATTTATTCAACAATGGCCCTAATTCTACCAGTCCACCTTTCAGTTTAGAATTATAAAAAACACAATATTTACTAGGGGTACAAATAATTAAGTTATTACCTGTAATTAAATACCGGTAGGTAAAAAATTATTAAAAAAGTAAGAGATATAAATATGTAAAACAGCATATTTCTTCCATTAAAGAGAAGGTTGAGTTCAGGGAAGAGGATACAAATAATTTGTGAGCGTTGGCATTGTATTATGCAAGTGTGGAAGTACATCAGATAAAAAATATTCCATGTTAAGCATAGCTCTTCAAATGGTGTAACATTCAAAATATGGCATGTAACATCATAAAAATTGGAACAGATTTTTATGCCACATGTCGTGTAGTCCCATATACATCTTTCTGTGTACAGTGCTTGTAACTTTACCAAGACTGGGCCACATTTCTTATCATTTTAATGATTCCAGAACCTTGCAGTACATATATGCTAGATGATCAACCTTTTCTGATCGATTCCACAACGCAGTCGCATGACCAGAACTCAACTTTATCTTTAAGAGTAAGAAACACATGCATGATTAATTCATACAGGGCTCAGGCCTTCCAGGATCTTGGCCAGATTGCATTCCATTGCTACCATAGATTCTCGTCTCTGGAAACCCTTCAGAGACGTCTTCGATCTTGACCTATTCCGTGACCCCACAGGCTGAGAACAGCTCTTGTGTTTTGATCTGTTTCTCTTGGCATTTACACTAAGAACCGTTCTAGATGGCTGGGAAAGACTTCTTGGTTTTGGCTTGGGCCTGGGCTCATCGACTGTCGTAGAAACAGCTCTGGTCCTTATCGAACGGGACTCTTGGATTGAAGAACTTGAATCTCCTATGCAAACTTTGGGTGGAGAGTTTGTTCCTTCCAAAGACGTGTTTGACTTAACTGAAGTAGATTCACAAACACCAATTATTTGATCAGTAATGGTCTGAGTTGATTCCCTGAGGATATCACTGTAAGGAGTACATTTAGGACCATCTTGGACAGATTCGGAATGGATTCGTTGCTTAGCTTTACTACTGAATCCATGGCGTCCAACGCAGGGTGGCCTAAATTTTGGAGGCTTCTGTAGTACTTTGGCACCCATCATAGGGGAATCACCAGGAGTTAGTTGGCTCAACATTGACAGGAGTTGTCCTCTGAGTAAATGAGATGACTTGGTACAAGGAGACACAGTATGTGCTCCTGTGGCAGAATTGGCAAGAATGGCCAGTGGCTCTTCTGGAATGGACAAAGGAGTCTGTCCTGAAGTGGTAGTAACATCTGGCCCTGGCAAGTTTGGGGTGACTATAGATGTAGATCCAGATGTAGTAAATGATGATGATGCTGTTGCTGATGATGATGATAAAGATGGTGAAAGAATGGCTAATTCTGGACATGGTCTTCCGTTTTGGGAAGCTAAACATGATGTTTGTGAACAAGGATCTTCGCTTGCCTGAGCTACCTCTGACAATTGACTGGTTTCTCGTCGACGTCCAGAACGGGAGAGACAAGTCACTGGACTCATCATCTGAAGGATCTTCATCAAACCATTTTCAATTAGAACACTATCATGTAACTTATGCATTTTCTTTGTCTTGCCTATTCTCCCTTTCCTAGATTTTGTTCTCTTCGTTTCTACATGTACAGAAGGGGACATGTTCCCCATTACATCACAGGAGATGCTTGGATGAGCAACCACTCCTTTGTCTTGTTGTGGTTCACAGGTTTCCTGCACTGCAGCTTCAGAAGAATCAAGAGAACCAGATATCATTTGATCTAGAATCTCTCCACTATTGTTCTTTGTCTGTTTCATTAACAGCTCCCCACCTTCCGATTTGCCCGAACAGGCTTGCTCAGTTACCGCTAAAGAATCCAGATTACCAGACGTCTTGGAGTCTGAGACCACATGGAAATTGTTAGTTTCTCTGCTGCGAAGGTCTGTACTTTCCTGTACCTCTCCTTGAACTGGCAGCTCACTCTCTGTGATCTTTGTATCCACCTCTTTCTCTGGAACCACACAGATTCCTTCAGGAACCCCAAGGCTGACCTCTGACGACGAATAGCTTTCTTGAACTTTGCCAGAAACGTTCCGTACAGTCCCTTGACACACATTGACGAATTCCATCTTTTTCTCTTCATTATTTTTCTCCAAATGGGTTCTCTCTTGTTTATCATCATCTAAACAAGGTTCCTCATCCTCAACGATGAACACAGAATCATCAATTTCCTCAAAGCTGGCAGCTAGTGATGACGAATTTGAAACCAGGCTCAGTTCGTTCATGAACTTTGCCAAACTATTGTCCAACTTCATGAATGTTGATTCATTCTTCTTGGCATTATAAGTTGAGTTTCCATTACTAACTGATATTTGGAGTAGTCTCTCATGAACAGGCTTTTCTTGGAAGTAAGGGATGTCTTCATCAAAGTAGGTACTGTTATTGTCACCTTCCTTTTCAGACAAGCTCCTGGACTGAACACCTAGGGCCCTTGCATTGGGTGACTGATGGTCGGTTTCTTCCACTTCCTCTACAGAATGTACAGCTGAGTGGGCTGACATGGGTTGATCCTTTAAGGGACTGTCTTCAGTTAGATCTATGACCTCACATGTTGCTGGAGAAGTTGATTTGTGGCAAGGGGTGTGCATCTTACTGACTTTGATGTCCTGGTTACGCTTTAGATCTGGAGTCGATTTGAGCCTGTCCTTTGGGTGTGAGATGTATCGTTTGGCATTGATTTCTGAAGCTTCTGTTGCCATGGATTTTCCTTGATCCATGATGTTTTCTGGAGAACTTCCTTTACAGCATTCACCAGCAGTGGGCAAAGTGGGTCGTTCTGATCCAGCAACGGTTTCTCTTGAATGTGTTTTCCTTCCCACCACTTTAGCATTGTCTGCAAGAGTGAATTCGAGAGACCTTATATCTCCTTGACTGGTGTCCTGCGACTCCTCATGGCACAATTGTGGTATTGTACTTTGCATTTCTGGATCTGATTCATCATCTGACAAGTGATCAATTCTTTTTGCAGCATTTGATGTGGCACATGATGAATTTTGATTTCCGATTCTCCTAGAGTTGGGGATGAATCCACGCAACGAATGACAACCAAGTCTTTGGGATAACGGTAAAACCTCTATAAAAGATTCTCCTTCTTCCTCCCCATCCCTCTCCTTTTCTTTTCCTTCAGTGTCAATGTCTTCAGTTACTTTAGTTACAAGAACATTATCCTTGGTCATTGTCCTTTCTTTAGTTCCCAGACCTACTGGCAGAGATTTGCTTTTCAAGGATGACATTCCTTCATGAGTAATTCCTCTTGAACATTCTTTTCCCGAATTCAAATCTTTTCCACTCAAGCATTTTTTTCCTGGTTTAGCTTTCTTGTCCCTAATTGGTATCCTCTTTAGTCTTGTTTCATCTTCTTGCACTCCATCTGCTGTTTTTCCAGAACATCTTCCTCCTTCTCCTCTTCTTAGTTCTACTCTTGCTCCTCCTCCCCCTCTTTCTATTCCTCCTCCTCCGCCTCCTTTTAAGATCATCTCTAATCTTCCATCATGCAGAGAGAGGTTTATCAACTTCCTCAGCATGTCCTCCTCATCGGCATCACCATGACGTGTTACTCCTTGAGACGGAGCTCTGCGTCTTCCAGCACGATCACCATCTGTTCCATGTGATGATTCAAGTTCTCTACTCCCTATCTTGTTTCCATGACAACTTTCTGCTTGTGATGGTGTATGGTCGACCTTGAGAGGATTTTCCTGGTCAAGGGTGAAAGGTTCATGAAAATCATCACACGGATGCTCGGATGCGGTATCCATGACAACACGATGATCATCCACCGTCGATCCTTCCTGCTGCGTAGAGGAAGACGTCTCCTTTTTCTTCTTCCCTCGTCCTTAGCAAACACAGAAAAAGATACATGAACAAATAAATCATGGTTACATCTAAAACAAATTCACAACCAGGAGAAGTTGTATGTTGTAATTAAGTTTTAATATTAATACATGCAATGGGGATGATCAGCATCTCATATCTAGAAATTCCATTCCTTTAAAGAATTTCGATCTCAATTTTTTGTTGAAAAGCCCCAAGGATAATTTCCATGTATTGGATTTGGAGTTGCTCAATTTTTCTTCAATACTACCAATCTTTACTTAGTTAAAACCTTTCAGAATGTCTAACAATAACTTCAAACAATGAAAAGAATAAGTCTATTTTTCCGCATAATGATGATGCTTTACCATAAAAAAAAGATAAAAACATGAAAAACAAAAAGAAAAAGTTACACTTTGGAAATTGATCTCACCTTTGGCTTTCTTCATATCCATGGCAACCATAAACTGTTCCATCACATCAGGGTAGGCCGATGTGAAGAGTTCTCTCTCCTCCACCGTCGTATAGAAAGGCTCACAGTCCTCATCATTTTCCTTGTCTTCTTCTGTTAGTATTCAAAAATATGAAATTCAAGTTAAATTCCAACTCTGCTGTAAATCCATTGATAAATGTGACACAAAATCAAGGGATATACCTACGGGCGATATGATCATTCTGTCGTATTAACCAGAATTTCCCCCAAAAGATACAATTGTTAAAGCCCCTCTGTATTACTTGTAACTACTTGCTCCCTCTATATAGAAAACAATTCCTAAGCAGTGCTCGTTGGTCCCCCACGATCCTCTTTTTCTTGTGTTAATTGAGAGCCGAGTTGATGAGATAACCACCTGTCAGTGACCACACTGGGTGGTCTCATCCCTCCTGGCCAAACTATTACAGACAGGCTTTAAAGGTCTGAAGAAGCCTGCACCACAGCAAGCACTGATTGTGAAGAATAAAAACAAATTTAGATATTAAAAAAAAATTATTTTCAACTCACCAGGCTTATGCCATTTGACCTCCGCACACGGTACACCTTGTCGAACACGGAGTTTTACGACTGTAGCGGGAGTTAGGCGACCTTTACGGTCAGAGTTCATATGGGTGAGGTCATACAAGGTCATCAAAGGAACGACCTTCTCCTGCGTGTACTCGATGGGCCATTCCATTTTGACCAGGTTGAATTGCTGTTCAGGATGGAACATAAATAAATATCAATGATTAATCTAAAGATCAAAAACAAGATCTTTATCGACAGGGTGCAGGCCAAACTGTTCTTTACAACAATTGAAACTTCACATAGGAAGCTTAAGCTAACCTCTAATGCCTCAGTCATACCTTTCCGTTTTTGGCTTGCGTATTGCTGCCTATTTATGGCAAGCCGTTTAACCTTTATTCCTATTTCTTGATATCAAGAATTACTATTGCTTTACAACAGAAAATCATTTCTTGATATCGAGAAATAGGAATTAATGTTAAAACGGCTTGCCATAAATACACAGCAATACGCAAGCCAAATACGCAAAGGTGTGACCGAGGCATAAGAGGCTACATTTTGACCGTACCTGAAGGTGAAGCAGGAGGGGTCTTCTCCATTCACTGTGATGAGTAGGCGGTGTCTCCTTATTCTGAAGGAACTCCTTGATCACATTCTGGTTCGGAAACCCTTCAACTCTCACAGATTTCCTGTTCAGGCGACAACAAACATTGGATTAGAGAGTTACTCATACATTAAAGGCATCGTTTAACAATGTTAAATCTGATGCATGACCCCGTGTTGTCAATGTCTGTGATATGGTGTAATATTGAAGCACTAAAAAAATTGCACTTCAAAGTGATCAAGAAGTGCCTCAGAAAAGTAAAAATCTTTGAGTGACCGGGTTTACCATACTCATTTTCCCCAATAGAATGTAGTGTTATAAAAACTGTTAAAAAAATGAAAAAAATGAGTTTGATTTCCAATCACAAATATCTTGATAATCAGACAGGCTTGTAAAAGTCATGGGATTCCTGACCGACCTAAAGGTTCATAATTATGATTGCAGCACGAGCTAAATCCAGGATTTTGTTTCAGAATTTGAGGCAATGTAACCTGGTCACTTTAAACAGATAGTGTCCAAAAAGTACTCTCAGGATTATAGCTAAGAACTGAGATCAAGAGGAAAACTTTTCTTTTAGCATCAGGGCATAATTACAAAGGTAGAGATAAGACTATGTCATAATGTGACTCGGGCTAACAATGGAAGTTACAAACTGATTCAGCCAAAGACGCAGGTTTGAAACCGAGTCACGTCTTTCAGATGGTGATGTTAAAGGTTGGTCCCGATACATAAATAATCATATATTAATTGATACACGTCTGTAAAAACCCAACTACACAGTAGTTTTTGTTTTGGCGAAATATCATCAATGGCATGTACAGTCAAAACTGCTTCAGTGACCACCTGTCTACAAAGAGCACATTTTTTGTTTCCCTTGAAAACCTGTCTACAAAGACAACTGTTTGTGTTTCCCCGTGGGCGGTCGCTAAAGACAGGATTGACTGTATTACCCCAACACCAGAGAATAACATTTTATCCTTACTTCCTGACATCTCGTTCCTCATTTGTTAAACAAGTTGAATCACAACCTCCTCTCCAGTCCTGGAATAGGTTGAGGGGGTCAACAGAGCTTGGGAGAGACTTCATGAACCTCATGGCAACCTCCTTCCCAACCCCTGAAAATAAAGAGAATGACAACAGAAAATATTTTGCTATATAAGTTTCCAGAGCGTATAAAAACAACTATGTCTCGAAAATTAAAGCAGTCATTATTACGTTTATATACTGAAAAAAGAGTCGACTTCTGAAACCACCTTGGCGTTTCTCTAGTTTGTTGATTAAAATATCTGGTAGGGTCTTTGACAGCAGACTAAGCAGTGTAAGGGCACAAGGTACATACAAACCCCGCATGGCACCCTCCTTTCCAGCCCCTGAAAATAAAAAGAGTGACTAACAAGAAATATTTGATACAGTAGGCTTGCGGGTGCACCATGTGAGAGGGAGGATTGGGGAGTCCTGAAAAGGACTCTTGGTTATCTTTCTTGAGGGTGTGTAGTCCTGAAAAGGACTGTTTGTGTAGTCTTGAAAAAGACTGTTGGCTATCTTTCTTAGCTTATAGTTCTAAGGAGCTTAACGTACCATTTAAAGAATTTCACGTAAAAGTAACTTGTTAGAGGACCAATCCTGAGAAATAGCATAAAGTAAAAGAACTTAAGAAATAGGACGAGAGAAGACAGAGAGTGAGAGAATAAGAGACATTAAGAGGTAGAGAGAGAGATTGGAAACAAATTACAAGAGAAGAGAAAAAATACATGTAGCAACAGACGAAGAAGAAGGGGGAAATTGTAAAAGAAATAGAGGGATATAGAGAAAAAGGCAATACCGGTAGGAAATATGATAATGAAAAAGAGAATGAAAGAGAGAGAGAGGAGAGAAAGAGCGAGTCAGGGGAAAAAAGAGGGTGAGAGGGTGCAGGTACGAAAGGGGGTAGAGAGATTAAATGCAAGATCGCACCTTCTGATCCAACCGAAGCCTCTATGTCTTACCCGGCACTCCTTTGGGAAGATAGTCACACCCTAGGAGGATGGCGAGCGCTACGAGCCGTCTGCGATCCAAGTCCAGCTTGGTCTCTATATCATCCATACGGTAACAGTCCACCTGTAATCAAAGAGAGAATTGATTGTACAGGGGGGTGTTTCAATAAGATAAAGTTGAACTTATCTCTGTTCGTTGGACTTAAAAATTATGGAGAGCCATTCGTAGCCTTAAAATTAAATATTTCCAAAAGCAAAAATTGA
Organism: Strongylocentrotus purpuratus; assembly: GCF_000002235.5. Classification (NCBI taxonomy): domain Eukaryota; kingdom Metazoa; phylum Echinodermata; class Echinoidea; order Camarodonta; family Strongylocentrotidae; genus Strongylocentrotus; species Strongylocentrotus purpuratus. The sequence goes on along the minus strand of NW_022145606.1, from coordinate 47,502,313 downwards.
AGTATTTTAGACTTTTCTTATATTCCACGTCAAGAACATGAAATCTCCTTGATAATAGAAAATAAGAATGATTTGAATCAACATTAAATGCTTTTTAAAATAACTTTTACAAAGTTGCTACTGTATTAATTGGAATTAACAATTTTGGAAAGCCATTAGCATATATGAAAATATTTTGTAAAAGTTCTTTAAAATGGCATAACATGTTGATTCAAAACATTCATATTTTCTTATTATCAAGGAGAATTCATGTTCTTGATGTGGAATTTATATAAAGTTTAAAATACTTGAATTATTTGCTTTTTAATATATTTTAATTTAAGGCTACAAATGGCACTCCATAGTGTTCAAGTCCAACTTAGAGTTAACTTTGACTTAGGATCTTTGTGAAACACCCCCCAGGTCAATTAGGGCAGAAATTAAACAGACATACAAAGTACATATATGTATTATTGTAATATTTAATATTCATGATCGCTTCTGAAATGCTTTCATAGGATAGTTTGACCTAGATATTTTTTTCCTTCCTTTTCCAAATATTTTCATCCAAGTGCAGCCATCTATGTAGAGGTGTCGTAGTCTTGTGGTTTAGTCACTTGACTGGAAATGCAAAGGTCGTGGGTTCGAGCCCAGGTACTGCATTTACGTCCTTGAGCAAGGCATTTCATCTATGTTGCTCCTCTCCACCCAGGTGTTAATTTGGTAGTATGTGATCGTCACTGAGGTTGGATTAGCATGTGCGCCCCAAACAAAGGTGACTAGCTGGAATGCTCCCCAGGGAGTGGAGAATGTGTACCAGAATGTGCAGTATAGTAATTGATTTCAGTGACCACTCCTGGGTAATAGTTATACTGTAGGTATAAGTTCTATATAAGAAACCAGTATTATGTACAAACTTGTTTGCCGTTATTTATCGTCATGATTTATAAGTACCTAAATTTGTGAAAGCATGTGCAAGAAATCATACATCCTAATATGTCTTAATTGTAAAAGTTATCAATAGAATTTATAACTAAACACGTACATTGATTGAACGTATTTATATTCATAATGTTCATCCCGTATGACATACTGTACATAATGAAGGTACAGTGAAACCTGTCTATAAAGACCACCCAAGGGAGACAAGAAAAGTGGTCTTTGTGTACAGGGCTGCGTCTCATGAAACCGTCATAAGTACAAGTTCAGTGACATCCCATTGAAATGCGTGTTAAACTTAATACACACGTTTCAATGGGATGTCGCTCAACTTGTACTTATGATGGTTTCGTGAGTCGCAGCCCAGGTTCCTTTAGTACATGTTTCAATGAGAAACCATTTTAAAGGGAAACTAAAAATGTGGTCTTTCTATACAGGTGGTCTTTGTAGACAGGTGGTCTTACTATACAGGTGGTCACTAAAGCAGGTTCGACTGTAATACACCATACCTTTCCTGTGGCCATATTGAGGTTTCTATAAACGATGCGAGCCCCGTAGAGAAAGGCATCCCCGTCCTCAGTCATACAACCATCTACAATCTGGAGGAAGAGCAGTAAAACTAAAAATATCACGATGCAAATATAAATTAATTAGGTATTGTACTATTTTGCTATCTCTTCAGTGTTATTTTTGGTTGTATTTAATACAAATGAAAATGTTTATCATCAACACTAAAATGTTCAGAACACAATAAGTGAGATATGCAATTTGGAGGAAGGGGCAGAGGGGGGGGGGGGGGGGGGGGGTGCTATCTTGTATTGTTTCACAGATCAATACCTGAAGAGTTACAGTATGTATGAGAAAAAGACATAAAGAGGAACGCTAACAACTTTAAATAAATTGCAGGAAAAGAGGAGAGAGAGAGAGGATGAGGAGGAGGAGGAGAGAGAAGGAAAGAAAGATCAATAGAGAAAAAGAGAAGGGATGGAGAGAGAGAGAGAGAGAGCGAGAGAAAGAGGGAGGGGGGAGAGAGAGAGGGGGAGGTGGGCAGGAGAGAGAGAGCCATGCAGACAGACACAAACAGAAGGCAAATTAAAGAGATAACACTGGGAAATAGCGAAATTATAGTAAATCAACTTCTAGTGAGATATGACTGCGTAAACTAACCCCAGCACTGTTCAGTGCAGCACACATAGCTTCTGCTTCTCCCTTGCTCTGGATGCACGGCACTCCCATCAGTTCCAATAATTCTTGACACTGGAAACAAAACAAGAAATAACCCCAAACTTGAAATATTACACCTAAATCAGTGAAATAATAACTGAGAGCAGAGTGCAATTAAGAACCCCCGCCCCACTCTCCTCCATTTTAAAATTCAAATACAGCTCCTGCAAATAAACAAATAGGAGATTTCATACAATTTTTAAAACATTTTGACAATAGGCTAACCTAAGAGTGCAGATATTTGATGACAACTTTTTTTAAATTTAGCATTTACAAACACTTAATTTCAAATACGGTTGACGGTGACGATAATATGAGACTCTTTGGACAATGCTTTGAGGACAAACATAAGATAAAAGAAACAATTACCAACAGTTTTGTTTCCAATACTTTGATTGTCCATCCCCTCTATACTTCATCATCATGTTTACCTCTTTTAACCAACAGGTAAAATGGGATCTTGAAGCCTTCCTTACTCCTCCTCCTCCACCACCTCTTCCTCTTCCTCTCCATCCTCCCCGTCCTCCTCTGGCTCCTCCTCCTCCTCCTCCTCCAAGCCTTACTTCATTTCTTCTGGCGATCTCCTCCCACTTCAGCTCTGGCGGTGTACCATCGATGACAAACACCAGCTTGACTCCGAGCCGTAGAAAAATGGATGTCCGGAAGAAGAGATTTCTGACGATTTGAAGATGAAAATTTGAAGATGAAAATTTGATGTAAAATGAAAAGCTCCTAAAGTTGAGATGTGGTGGCCGCGTGGATGAAAAACATCAGCTTAACTCCAAGCTGTATGAAGTTTGAAGCTCGAAAGAATAGGTTCCTACAACTGTAACAGTAAAATAATAGAGAGTACAAACAGTGTACATGTCCTTTGATCTAGACATTTACATGTACAGAATAAACTAGACGCAATTTTACAAACCAAAACAGAAGCAATTTTTAAAATTCAAGTTTGATTCCACGAAGGCTCTCTGGTTAAGATTTTAAAGAGTAAAAAGGAAACCTTTTAGAGCCTTGTATGAGGGGCTTCTGATGACAATAGAAATTTAGCAGTAAAAAAAAAATTGAGCACAAACACAGGTTGCTACAGAGCTTTTAAAAACATCTTTTCAGAACACATAAACTGAAGCTGTTGATGAACAACAACAGCTTTACTCCTAGGCCTAGCGGAAGGAAGGTGGAAACCTGGAAGAAGAGATTTCTGAAAATATAGAAAAAAAGATTGTGTACAGTCCAGTAAACTTCGGCTTCACACATGAATGTGAAAAACTAAAATGAATAGTTCCGAAAGATGAGATGCGCTCGGCTCAATTATGCTGAAGGAAGTTGGAAACCCGTGAAAGAAGAAGTTCCTACTAAAAGTATAGAAATGCAACATTATAAACTACTGACATGGTTAAGCAATAGGAAAACATAAACAATCAAGTACTTTGATATTGTTGCAAGTGCCACAAGACATGTCTTAATACAAAATACATAACTGATAAATACATTGATTGAGAGGCTATTAACTAAAGTTATGTTGGACAGTATTAAAGGACAACTTGTGCTATTACTTTATTTGATGCATGAAGCTAGAAGTTACATACAGGTCTAGAACAAAACAAAACAAAATGTCAAAATAAAAGAACTACCGAGTACTGTAGGCCCTGCATGGGCCCTGGGATGAAAGAAAAAACGTAACAATCATCAAACTAATTAAGTTAGATCATTTCAAATAAACACTCAATTAGCTTAGCATGCTTATAGATAACTAAATACATTACTAGAGCTCTGACATGAATCATGTGAATCACGATACAATTTTGATGCAGCAGTAGCTCTGTTTCATTAACATCTGTTAATAACAGATTAAAGTAACTAACATGTTTTTGGTTATATAACTGATAGATCTAGACTAGACTACGAAGGTCTAGACTCGTCTCTAGTCTAGTTTTGAGCTGAATATGTCTGCAAAGGAAGATTGACAAATGAACAGTTTGACTGAAATACAGTCAAATAAATATCTGAATTCTGATGAATCAAGTGTCAACAAATTCCATTAGAAATTTACCTTAAATGAGGTTTACTGACTCTGCCTTGCATCATCTTCATCCCAGTGACTTGACTCTCCACCAGCCATATCGCTAGATCCACTGCTATCTTCTTCCCTTTCAAACTCTCAATGGATTCCTCAGATTTCACGGGAGCAAGAATCTGCCACAGGTTCTGAACGCCCATTATTTTATTTTAATTTTTACTTGACGTGATCGAACAACGACACCGCTTATCGGCCTCCTGCACTTGCGCTCAATCAGCGGCCATGCATGAAACACAATGGTCGCTCAATCACTGAATACAATCACTTCATATATCAACAAAGTCATTTTCGGCTGTCAAACAAGTTGTCTGTTTATGAATTTCAGTAGATCGGTCATACATGTAGTGTCTGCAAGTAGTACGTTCGCGTGTTTACTACGAATAGGGATTGCGTAATATTTTGAACTTGCCGCATAATAGTTCCCTAAACCTAAATTTAGTTTGCAATTTTACGGCATAAACAAATATTTTTACAATTTAACAAATATTATTATCAATAATAATTTCTTAAATATATTATTATACTTGTATAATCGGGACTAATTTATATTTTTATCATTTTTATTACCTAGACAAAATTTGATCACTACAATCCTGTGACAATAGACAAAATTTGGCAGCTCCGAAAGGACGGGTCATTCTCGGGTCATCGTCGGGGACGTTCGCGCCAGATTTTAAAAGCGAGCGCTTTTGTGAGAGTACGACCGGTGTCGGAAGGATCCCCAAAATGCCACTTTTGGGGAAAAAGCTTTACATTCCGAAGGTGCTATCGAAGACAGTAACCTTAGCAGAGCCTCATTTTCTCATTCCATTCACCAACGAAGTGTTCTCGAGCAAAATGTATCCTTTCAAAATTTGGGTCGGAAATTCTGCGGACAAAAACAAGATGGCTGCGCCCATGGTCTCCTGTGTAATGTCTATGGGAAAATTTTGTTGTGTGTGTGTCAGTATTGTGTTTCCGGAATGGATGATAATAATGATAGTTATGATTGTTTAAGTGTCTTGTGCGGAGACATAAGATAAGATTTTTCAAGAAGAGACTATGATTGTGTTAATAATGATTATGAAAGACTTGTAGACTCTAGGAGTAGGGTGTCTGATCGCGCACCCAATGTTGTGTGCTAAAACCCTTCCCATAGAGATTGTACGCTTCCCTATGTGGTCTACGTGCATTGCGCGACCATCCAAAATTGGTCAATGATTTTATGAAAAAATTTGAAATTCAAACCTTTATAACAAATGATCCTGAAGGTGAAACTCAATAAATGAGGTGTCATATGAAAGAGCAGGTTTTTCTCCATATTCCCCATCGGGGGCCACCCCCAGAATTCTAAAAATATCTTGGTCAAAATAGCGATTGAAATGTTGTTTGCATCCTAGCTCCAAAATTTGCCACTTTCCTGAGCTGCCGCCCCGCGGCTTAAGCAGGGCTAGACGTAAGGATAATATCCAGATGCTTTTTTTTTGCTAGCCCCAAGGGATCATTTGTTATAACAGTTTGAAAATACCCTCCCACATTTTTGGAATCAGCTAATTAGGGAGGCGTGAGCTCCGCTCAGTCCAAACCATGGTTACATCGCGTAACATGTGCGCTTATAGTGAATGAAAGTATGGATGGCCGTTCCCACTATAAACCCCGGAAGTGAATACACGTTGTAGTCAATGGCAATATCGCGGAGACATCTCCGCGATATTGCCATTGACTATAACGTGCATTCACTTCCGGGTTTTTTGTGCGACGAACGCTAACCATACTAGTCAATGGCACGTGTCGCGGAGACAGCGTAGCTCAAGCTTGCAAGTCGCGCATTGGCTGAGCAACTTGCGTACGATATGCATACGCTTGCATATCGCGCGATACAGCTGTTTGGCTAAATTTAGCAAAACAACATAACTCTGCGTGTACGTCTTTTTCGTCGATTCTGAGCAAAATGCTATGAATATTTCAGCGTTTTGAAGGGGCTGTATCTTTTGATAGAAACATCGGCGAGACTTGAAATTTGAAATGTATTATTCTGATTACATTTTTAATTCAAATATCAAACAAAAATGGTGAAAAACGATCCCAAATTGAAAATTGAAAAATCGTTCAGACACCCTACTAGGAGCTAAAATTTATGTGGAATGTCGGATTAAAACTTAAAAAGTGAGACTGAGCTGAGACTGAGACTGAGAGTGAGACAGTGTGTGACTCACTCGGCTCAGAGCCTCGGTGAGGGCTTTCATCGAAAGGGTGCGGTGCGGCGCGGTGTGGTGTGCTCAACGCACCCATTCGATAAAAGAGGGGGGGGGGCTTTTCTCGAAAGGGTGCGTTGAGAGCGGAGTACCGTTTTAACACACCCTTTCGATAAAAGCGGGGGGGGGGGGGGGGGGGGCTTTTCTCGAAAGGGTGCGTCGACTAGTCTTTCGCATCAGTCGTTTAAAATGAGGATCTGGGACAGAAGGTAATAGTTGCCAATTTAAGCCCCCCCCCCCCCCCCCCCCCCCCCCCGCTTTTAGCGAAAGGGTGTGTTAAAACGGTACTCCGCTCTCAACGCACCCTTTCGATGAAAGCCCTAGGTGAGGGCTGAGAATGAGATGAGCTTGAGTTGAGGCCTGAGTGAGAGAGATGAAAACCGTTGTCAACAATACATTGTCAATTGACTTTGAGTAGAATTCTAAGTGTTATTATTATTTAGACTCTAGATTGGAGAGAGTGTCTCCTAATTTGAAGAAAGTTTGTTCAAGCACCTTGCCACAGCCAGGCTTAATTTAATTAAATTTGGCTTGGATTCTTGGAATGGAGGTCTTCAAAAAAAAACAACAACAACAACAACAACAACAACAATTCAGATATCCCAGAATTTCTCTATTGTTTGCATTTCTGAGATTAAGAGTCTTGCATTGCCATTATGTTGAGTGCGGATCCTATGAGAGTAAAACTCCATCATTAAAACTTTAAAAAATACAGAATCATCGCGTCTGGTTTTGTGAGAAATCTGCAGACTTGGATCTAGACTCAGTCTATGATAGACTATTTTCAATTTGGGCTGAATTAATTAATTTTATTAAACAAATTTGTATAGTCTACATGTAAAAAAGGAAATTGGTACCCCATCCATGTATCTTCATCATTCCTCATTCTTAAAGCCCCACTGTCCTACTTGTAGCTACTTGCTCCCTCTATGTAGAAAACTTCCCAAATCGGTGCCTGTTGGTCCCCCATGATCCTCTTTTTCTTATGTTAAATGAGAGCTGAGTTAATGAGATAGCCACCTGTCACAGTTACCTCGATGGCTCACTGGGTGGTCTAATCCCTTCTAGCTGAAGTAGTAACGCCTCCCTTTAATAACTGTACCAGTAATTGTTATATAATTAATTAGGGCCTAGACTATATAATCGCTGTAATATTCATTGATTAAAAAATATATATATATTTGTGTATTTTTCATTCAAGTTTTACATGTATTTCTGTTTATGTCCATACAACCCCTTCAACCTGCCCCCCTCCCCCCTGATTCGTACAGTTAAAGTATAGGCAAACAGGCAAGATTTCATTGTTTCCCTTAACCCCCTGTGCACCAGTGACTATGAGAACCAGCTTGAAGTGTATGCTCAGGCGCTCTGGACCTGCCAGTGCACGGGTCAGACCGGCATGACCTTTGAGGAGGCACAGAGGTCAGAGGTCAGCGCCAGGCAGCGTCTCCAAGGCTTCCCCACCCATTTTGAGAAGCCCATTCTGCAGCATGTTCATCACAGTAAGTTACAGTCTGCTGAGTGCCTGAAGGCTTTCAGTTCATGGCTTGAAAAAAATTATTATTATATATTGGGTGTTGTAATAAAGTAAAGGTTTTGGGCCCTGTCTTTGTCTTCGATTTCAATCGATCACAACAGGGGGGTGTTTCACAAAGACAAAGATCGACTCTAAAGATGGACTTCACTATGGCAGGCCATTCATGCCACTGGTTGCTCTCACCCTTGGTCTCTCAGAGGATGTTACAAATCTACAGAATTCAAAAATGTTGATAGTTTATTATTGAAGGAAAAAACATTTTCAAAAGATCATAAGTTCTAAGTTTTTTTCCAATCGCCTGACATAGTTCAAGTCCAACTTGATATTAGTTGCAAGATGCACAAAACATCAAACGTATAAGGGGTATGAATAATTTTAGGATGTAAATAAGGACCTGGATGAAATGTGAGTATGCACATGAATAAAGTCTAGTGTCTTCCACTTTTTATTAGCAAGCAAATTATTATATTTTATCTTTGTTTTGATCACAGGTGCAAGCACATTGGAAAGCCTGTTGCAGGAGACTACCCAATTCCTCAGTTCAAGCTTTGCCCTTGGGGAGAAGGTCGAGCTCAAGGTCAAAGTGAAGGGTAGATTGTAAGTGAATTAAATCTCAATTATTTGTAGAAAATTGATATATTTGGTTCTGTTGTTTGTTTTTGTTTTCCTTCTTTTTTCTTTAAAAAAAAAATTATATTGTGTTATTTGTTTTGTGGATTTTTATGTTATATTTTTCTCTCTCATTGGTGTTCTTTTCTTCCTCTTTTTTCTTCAACAAAGTGGCTCTTGTGAAATCATCCTCGCCCTACAGTTCATTATTAATTCTTAGCCCTTTTTTTTTTGTGTTCATCTCTCTATCAGATTCACGGGAAAAATCATGAAAGTAGAACTAGACAGCTCAGCAGAGGTAAGTCATATAGGATATATCATCCTCTTTACTTTTCTTCGGGCAACAGAAAACTGGGCCCCCATTTCACCAAACTTTTCATCAGTGACAGACAAATGACAGTTTTGTTATAAGCTACTGAAATCCTTGCTTCTGATTGGTTATCAGCAGATTTGTCACTCCTTTTTGTAATTTATGAAACGAGTCCCAGATTTTCACTATTGATGCTTTTATGTTGCAGAATAATAAATCATCATAGAAATCTAACAATATTTTCCCCTGAAAACAGGAATCAGTAAAGACTTCCTATAATAATTATATTTGCTTATATAGCGCCTAACACTTACTTTATCAGAAGTCTCTAAGCGCTCTACAATAATGCAGCATAATTACCCTGGCTTTAGCAGTGCAGCTGTTACGCGCGCTGCGTTTCAAGAAATATAACTTTCACATCTCTATAGTTCCTTGGGTTACTGTTCCTATTAAGTTGAAGCTTATATCACAAAGTATCAACAATCCAGGACAGGAGTCATTTAAATTGATCACGTAGTATTCTTCAAATTGCCAACAACAATATTTTTTTGTTACGGCTACATTGTTGTAATATAATATAATAGACCTTGAAAATAAATAAGATGGTAGGAACTTAGGTAAAGAACTTTTTTTTTGGGGGGGGCATATTTTTTTTAAATTGAAATATATGACTTTGAACCTTACAACATGTTACCAATTTACAAATTTTAACGCTTATTTTCCTTTAAAAAATTGTAGCATCAAGCGCAATGTGGTCATGCAACAAATGGATGCAGTGTGTCCATTCTCCTCACGCATCTGGTAGATATTGTACAGCTCTAAATTAAAAAAACCTGTGAAACCAAACCACAAAATTTGGAATGGTTGCTATTAAAAATGAAGTTTATGTTATAATCCCTCAGCTGTTTAAGATCTATGCTAAAAATAGTCTTGAGATTTCATTTCATTAGTCTATGTTTTTGTAGTGCAAATACAATGTGGAATAAATTTTTTCAGAAAAGGTACAGTTCATCAGAGTATCAAACATCAACTATTTTGAGAAGAGGCGCGGCTCATGATTTTGTACTTGAAAGAATGTTCATTTATTGTACATGGACCTCACTAAAAGGAAATTGCCTTAACCCTTTGCTTACGGGAACCTGGTGGTCCCTGTGAAAAGCCTATGGGACTTATACAATTCAGTAGTCAACAGGTTAATAATAATAGTGGAGTCTTGTATAGCTGTCTTGCACATGGCCACTCCTGGCACTCCATTATCATTACCCTGGCTTTAGCACGGCTGTCGTACAGCACTCAAGCATTTCAAGGAACTAATTCCTGGGGGGTGTTTCACAAAGATCCTAAGTTGAACTTCACTCTAAGTTGGACTTAAAAATTATGGACAGCCATTGGAGTCTTAAAATGAAATATATTCAAAAGCAGAAATTCAAGTATTTTATACTTTTTTATAAATTCCAAATCCAGAACATGAAATCTCCTTGATGATAGAAAATATGAATGATTTGAATCAACATTTTATGCCTTTCAAAATAACTTTTACAAAATATTTTCAAAGATGCTAACGGCTTTCCATAATTTTTAAGTCCAACTTAGAGATAAGTTCTACTTAGGATCTTTGTGAAACACCCCCCAGGATGGAGTGTGGCAATTGTACATTCATGTCTTGCCTCAGGACGTTAGTGCTGCAACTTTGTGGTTCACAGTCCAGAAACTTATCCACTGAACCTGAACGCCTTACTCATATAGATTAATAATCCTTGATCATTTCAGGTTGCAAGCGTGAGTGGGTCGCCCTCTAGTGACAAGGAGAACCACGGGAACCTGTCGGACGAGGGACTGTCGTCTAAGACCAAGAAGAAAAGCCAGGTACGTTGCCTCTATATGAAATGCCATCTTAGGTATGGGCTTATATTTGTAGGGTTTTCATGGGGAATTTGACACCATTCAGGTGTTACCCCAATAACAGGTGTTGTCAGTCACCAAGAAAGGACTTCTTTTTTACGACCGATTTAGCTTATGTAATACCTTGTGTCCTAGCCTACCGCCATGAGGAATCATAATGTTAAATTTACCTCACCCTCAAGATTTGAAGGCAAGTTGGAGTAATTTCTTTCTCATACCATACCGATCGAATAATTTTTTAAAGACAGACATTTTTTTTTCTTCTATTCTGAATACCTCATGTTTTTATTAAAAGCTGATATTTACTTTGTAAAGGCGAGTTTAGACTACTCATGGAAGGTATGTACAGTACACAGCATTAGCTGTAATACATACTGTAACAAACCCAAACTTTTTAATACCTTTTTAATTTTCTTTTTTATTATCTTCCCTTTATTCTTCTTCCTCCTCAACACAACAGAGTTCATCATATAGGTACAACATTCAGCTAGAGAACGAAGATAAGATCATTAGCTTTGTGCCTGGTTCCGACCTTACGTGAGTCCACCCCCATTCCTTTAACCTGGTACACATTTTCACAAAACATTTCCGTAGAGAATTTTGCTGATTGCAAAAAAGTTGTCCTTGTTCCGATCTTATGCAAGCCCAGTGTAAGTGTAACCTTAGAATATTTTTCTTATTTTTATTTTATGTACACAGTGTGATTATGATGATGTACTGAGAGAACTTTTCAACCCACAAGCTTCAACTTTTTTTCCTTATCTATTTTGTTACTGTACATGAACTGTATTTGTAATTGTATTTGATGTAAAAAAAATAATGATTTGGAAAAATAAAACAGTTAATAAAGGCATTAATACTCATTACCAAGTCCTGCGGAGAGGTCATTAAATGGTCAGTCTCGTGCTTACTTCCATGTAAGCATACACATGCTTTATTAAACAAACCATCATACAAACCATCAATGATTTTTTTTTTTTCTTTTTAAAACATACATGTACATTGCTCCAACTGGAGTCGTTTTATATATAATGTACATGTTCTATTATTGTATTGTATGTATGTATTTTATTTTATGTAGCTCCCTATGTTTTGCATTTGTGGAGAAATAAATTGAACTTGAACTTGAAACAAACCAACAAATATTATTACATATAGTTATTGTGACATAAAATGTTTCTTTTTCTTGCATAAAAGACGCTGCACTGCAATACCATCCAGAGAAATCATAGAACTCTATATACGAAGCAGTGCTCTGCAAGCGGGCAACAAACCGACCAGTCCGTGGATCGTACATGAAGATCTGGTGAAGAAGCACGCCCTCTCAGGTCGACTTATTCCGTCTCTCCTTTCTCCAACAAGGGTATGTTTATATTTGACAGATGCACGCGAATGTGAATGCCGATTACGATAATAATAATATTACTCCTTTTTATTTTATTTTTTTTATTTTTAATTTATTTTATTTCCAGGCAAGATGATAACATACAAAACATCACACGGTTGACAAAATTATATAACATTAACATAATGATATTTAGCACCAGCCAATGCCTGAGGATCACCTAAAAGAATTTAAAAATTCTGTCTAGAGGCTCTCCACATTGGCTGGTGCATACATAAAACAAAATTTAAAGATAAGGTCAACATAATTTATTAATAAATGTGTAATTAAAATTAACCATCATATTAGTCACATGTGAGGAAGATCAGAAGCAAATACTTTTATGTCATACAATGATTAAACAATTTTGCTTCTGATAAGATTAATAATGTAAATTGATATTAATCAAGTAGGCATGGTAGGAAAGAAAGATGCATAGTCATATGGTGTAATTTGATCTATTAGACACCTACATTCTTGAACCCATTTTATATATCTTATGATACAATTATAAAGTGAAAACATTGATCTACAATTTCACCTTAGGCTTATACATAGATATTATGCTGCCACAAAAATTGCAGAAGTCTTGCGTGGTAGTAAAGGCTATTCATCATTGTTTCTACATTGTATTCATATTCATTCAGGGATGTATGAAATCCTACCCGTTTTTAACAAATTACTTTATACTTTGCCTTCACAGATATCTGCGACAGGTCTGAAACTTGCCGTCAAACGCGAGTCGGCTAACCAGCAATCCGAGAGCTCCTCCAAGAAACAGAGGTCAAATAGCAGAGAGGGGCAGAACCCCACCGTCGTAATCACGCCCCTGCAGTTCACCCCTTCCCCAGAGAAAATCTTCCTGGATCACTCGTACAGTTCTCCACCCCACAAACAAAATGCATCGACGAAGCGATCGTCGAGCAAATCACCCAAAAAGGCGGTTTTCATCGCCGGATAAAAAGGAAAAGGACAAGAAGAAGGATAAGAAAGTGAAGGATATTTCAAGGAAAGGGAAGGAGGATAAGAAGGAGAGGAAAGAGAGGAAGGAGAGGAAAAAGGAGGAGAAGGATGGAGAGCAGAAGACAAAGAAGAGGAAACATTCAGATGAAGGAAATCCCCATCGGATGCGAAGGAGAAAAAACAGAAATTGAACAGTGGAAGGACTAAACGCAAGTCACGTGATGGCACTGATGACGGTGATGATCCAACCAAATTAGTTTCTCCGTCCAACGCCAGCGTCTGCAACCAAAAAATCAACATCAAACTCTAATAAAAAGGCTTCTCCGACAAAGTCACCCAAGAAGTCTGAGAAAAGAACTCCGGCAAAACGAAAGTTAACCGATCATTTCAAACCGATGCAAAAAAGTGACTTAACTGAAGAGAAACAAGTAAAGAAAGAATCAAGAGAAGAACCTGAAAAGAAAACTCCAACAAAAAAAAGTGCTAGTCCTGTAAAGGCTGTTAAGCCAGACACCCAGAAGACTCCACAGAAAGATGATCCAAAAGAAAGTCCAAAGAAGAAAGCGATGTTGGTGGAGAAGAAAAAAGCAGCGCCGAAAAAGAAGCCTGCGGGAAAACCCATTAAAGTTAAAGTTGTTGCTAAGAAACTAAGCACCGTGTCATCAAAGGAGGGGGTCAAAGTGAGCACCACACCCAAAAAACAAACGGCAACACCCAAAAAGCAAACAGCCACACCTAAAAAGCAAACCGCCACACCTAAAAAGCAAACCGCCACACCTAAAAAGGCAATGACCACGCCTAAAAAAGAAACCCCAAAGAAAGCGACCCCTAAGAAAGCGACCCCGCGGAAGACCAGCCCCGTGAAGAAGGGCGCCAGCAAGCCTGCCACACCCAAGAAAGCAGCCACCACACCCAAAAAGACTGCAGCGACGCCCAAGAAAACTGGAGCCACGCCCAAGAAAACACCAAAGAAGACACCACAGAAACCGGCGGCAAAGGCACTCCAGAAGAAGAAGAAGACTCCTGCAAAGAAGACCTTGTCCTTAGCAGTCAAACCCAAGAAGGCTGGGTCAAAGGTCAGTGTATGGTATCTTTGAAACTATTCTTTTGTCATTGGCACACTGTCTGTGTAAATCATCTATAGTTATGTTCTATGTTTGATGATTTCCAGTAATAACATTAGCGGGGCGTTTTTCAAGACTAAGATCGACTTTATTTTGGACTTAACTATGGCAGGCCATTCATGCCACTGGTTGCTCTCACCATTATCTTTAGAAAATATGTTTTTCATTCAATAATGAATTTTCAAAAAATGTAGATTTGTGACTATGATTTGTACGTCCCTTGAGAGACCAATGCCAGTAAATGGTGAGAGAAAGTTGTTGCATTCATGGCCTGCCATAGTTAAGTCCAATTTAAAGTCAATCCTAGTCTTTGTGAAACACTCCCCAGAAATGAAAAAAGAAATGAGTGAATATCAAAAGAAAGCTTATAGATTGCAATAATTAATGAATATTGACTGCCTTCAGGGCAATACAACATGTACTGCCTGAACCAAAGGTGAGGATGATATATGACAAGTCGTATTGCCCTGAATTAGGCAGTCAATATTACTATTATTAACCACATTTTTTAGCTTTTATTATTTCTGCCTGTCCTGTATGTGTGTATGTGTGTCTCAGTTAATGTAATATCTATATTGTCAATATTTTACTTATGGGGGTTGTAGAAAAAGGGGACCAACCTAGATAGACCAATGGCCTTTTCTTGTCCCTCACATTCCTACTCCACCCATTAATTATTACTGTTGTTGTTGTTGTTTGTTCTCATCATATTTTATATATATTGCATGTTATATTATTGTATTTGAATGTTATATTGCTGTAAGTTTTTTATTGGATGTGAAATAAACTGAACTTAAACATCAGACATCTAGATCAAACAAGAAACTCTTACTATCTTATACTCTGGCACTCCCATACCAGAGCTCAAGAATAAGCATGTGTTCTCTTTGCCCTTGACTCTTTTACCAGGCTACTCCCAAGAAGGCACCTGCTAAGACTGCATCCAAAGCCCCATCAGCCAAGAAAACTCCTGTTAAGAAGACTACCTCACCTACCAAAGCTGCCAAATCTCCCACAGCATCAAGCAAGGTATGAACTATTGAAGAGACGGTTGAGTACCCGGACTGGTTTCCCAAAACACGTACAAGTACAAGTTCACCTCAATTTGGAAAAAATATTAAATGTAATACATGCATTTCAATTGGTTGTCGGCCAACTTGTACTTAGGACGGTATCGTGAAATGCTGCCCTGTTTACTGATTGTATGTATATGCTTTATGAAACAAAGTATCTTTCTTGACGACTAAAGGGTTTGCCAGATGCTTTACTGACATAGCAACAACTGTGAATATTCCACCTATAGAGATGCCATTTTGCATAGGAGGTGGTTCAAAGAGTTGGAACCAAGGGTGTGAATCAAAATAGATTTGGTAAACTGTGCCTGTCTTATATAATGAGTTGTGGTCCTCTAATCAATCGCAAGTTTGCAGTCTCCTATCTCTTATCTACAGTGATATCAATCTCAAATAATTTGTGATTGATATCAGATCTTTTTAAGATGGGGCCCTGGGGGATGTTTCACAAAGACCCTAACTTGAACTTATCTCCAAGTTGGACGTTAGCATCTATGAAAATATTTTGTAATAGTTTTTTTAAAAGGTATAAAATGTTGATTCAAATCATTTATATTTTCTATTATCAAGGAGATTTTATGTTTTTGATGTGGAATTACTAAAAAGTCAAAAATGGTCAAAATTTCGCCTTTGAATATATTTTTTATAAGTCTACAAATGGCTCTCCATAATTTTTAAGTCCAACTTAGAGTTAAGTTCGACTTACATGTAGGATCTTTGTGAAACACCTCCAGGTTTATTCTGCAGCACATTTCCCTGGTGGTTGGCCTAAGACTTGTGACAGTTTGGAGGAAAAAAAAAAAAATTGACAAATTGTTATTTTTTTAATTTCATATGAAATAAATTCCCATTTCATTTGGCTTTTAGTTTGTAAAATGCCTCACTTTGTGATCTTAAATATTTAATCTTCATCACGAAAAACTAAAACAAAACAAAATCAGAAAACTTGGGAGTTAATTCAGGGTATACAGTTTTCATGAAATGCTGGAAATTATGTTAAAGGTAAAGACCGTAGTGGTTAAATTGCGGTTGAAGGGTTTTGGGTGCAAAATATCCATTCAATATTGTTTAAATATTGCCTTCAGAGGTTTAGATGGTAATACTTCAATCTAAATTTGCAAAAAAGCAGAAATATATGCCCAAATGTTCAAATTTATTGTGAATCATTCTATCTATCCAGCCGGATCAATTTGATAATTTACCAAATATATCAATTAGTAGGCGGTTTCCCGGCACAATTTGTACAATCACATATTCGTCAAAACATATTCTATCACATGATAAGTAATATGAGCTTCCATTTCATTTTTTGAGATGGGGGCGTTTCCAAAACTGGTCTATACCTTTAACTTTCCCTCTGTTTTTTATCATTTTAGAAGCAACTGAAGCAAGCCACACTGTTTGACATCACCAAGAGCCAGGCAGGGAAGAGGAAACCCATCTATGACAAAGATAACTCCCATATCCAATATCGGCTCTCCCAGGCTCTACCAAGCCCAAGGCAGCCACCTATTATATCAAAGTAAGAACCTTTTGCATTTAAAGCTCATGTTGAGTTCTGGTCATGCGATTGCATTGTGAAAGAAATGTTGTGGAATTCATCAGAAAAAGTTGATCATCTAGCATATACGTGTTTGTGTGTACTGCAAGGTTCTGGAATCATCAAAATGATAAGAAATTGGCCCAGTCTTGGTTAAGTTACGAGCACTGTACACATAAAGATGTATATGGGACTATACAAACATGTGGCAGAAAAATCTGTCCCAATTTTTATCATGTTACATGCCATATTTAGAATATTAAGGCATTTGAAGAGCCAAGCTTTTCAGGAAACATTTTTTATCTGATGTTCTTCTCCACTTGCGTAATACAATGATAACGCTCACAAATTGTTTTTCACCTTATCCCAGAACCCAACCTTCTCTTTAAAAATGTTCAACATAGTCCTTTGTGAAGTAGGCAACTTGGCAAACACCGAGCAGCAAAGACTTTATCAGAGAAAGAGTTGCAGAACCTAAAATCTGGAAATGAAGGATAGTACAAATCCACATACTTTTTCTATGTGCCCAAATAACTCAATATTTTTCTCTTTTACTGCATTCCAGGTTACTGAGGGCTAAGAAACTGAACGAGAAGGTAGCCTATGGGAAGCTACTGCGGAAAGCAGCTAAGATCCTCTCAGAGAAAGAATGCAAGAACCTTAGACCAGAGATCAAAGATGACGTGTGGCAGAAGTTCTCTGAAGGCCAGGCTAGGACCAGATGGTAAGTCAGCCCAGGACCAGGACCGTGTCTTTAGGTCCAAGCCCTTTTAGCTTGTCCTAAATAAAAGATATTAATGAATTTACATGAAGTCCCGTCATGGCAATAATGTTCATTGGCAAGACATTAATCTACATTTGCTATTCTCCACCCAGGTGTTGAATGGATACCCGGTAGGATGCGAGCGTTAATGTGTTTTGATTGGCACGTGTGCACCTGTGAAATGACCCCTGGCCGGAATACTTCCCATAGAGCAGATTGTGTTCACTCGTGCGAATTAGCAATTGAATGCAATGACCGGGCAATTACAATTACAATGTAGAAACGTAGTAATAAGCACTAAACAAATATGACTAATATTATTATTATCATTATCAATGCAGGAAGCAAATGATACTTACAATGTAAAGCGCTAAAAAACGTAGTAATAAGCAATGTAGAAACTTATTAATAAGCGCTATACTATGATATGACTGATAAGCACTATATCGTTCTAAATGCAGGAAGCAAATGACTCCAGAAGAACGTAAGAAGGAGCTGGATGCCAAGAAAGAGGAGAGAAAGAAGAAGAGATCGGAGGAGCGAGAAAAGAAGATGGGAGAGGAGAGGAAGCTTAAGATGGAAAAAGCAAAGGTAAAAATTAGTAAGGTCTTCGGCCATGTGTCATGAAAATTTCTTTCAAGTACTGAGTGACACAAATTTATGGTTTTATTTAAAGCCCCACTGTCCTACTTGTAGCTACTTGCTCTTTCTATATAGAAAACTTCCCCAATCGGTGCCTGTTGGTCCCCCATGATTTTCTATTTTTTATGCTAGTTGAGAGCTGAGTTAATGCGATAGCCACCTGTTAGTGACCTCGCTGTGTGGTCTAATCCCTTCTGGCCCAGAAATATTGATGGTCTTTAATATACAGTGAAACCTGTCTACAAAGACCACCCAGGGGAGACAAGAAAAATGGTCTTTATAGGCAGGTGGTCTTTATGAACAGGTTCCTTTAGTACATGTTTCAATGACAAACCATTTTCAAGGAAACAAAAAATGTGGTATTTGCAGACAGGTGGTCACTAAAGCAGGTTTGACTGTATTTAATTTATGAATTTATTTTCTCACAGCCAATCTTATGCAATGATCTCAGTAACAAATCGTATTTTTCAGTGTTAAAGCCAGTGTGTAATTTGAAAAGCTCTTAACCCTATGTTAACTGGGGGGGGGGGGGGGGGGTCAATTTGACCCCCCCCCCCCTGTAGAAATTTCGCGACTACTCCGAAACAGCAGCAGATATAAAATTTTCCTTTCATGACTTTTTACTTTCGAGTCTTACGCATCTTTTAAAACAATTTTTTCGAAAATCGGACCTACGGTTACAAGGTCACGTGACCTTTTGTCTTTGCATGTCAGCCCGAAAATCGCTCATTTTCATGATTTGTGTACAAAACGTATGTAAAAGTCATTTTCCTAAAAATAGATAAAACATTGGTTATTCAGTCTTGTTTAAAGTTTAGATGTTTGTTTTGGGGTCAAAATAGTTGAATTGTAGTTATAAATGAAATAAAACAACAAAAACAATAAAATACATAAGTTAAAAAAACAATGAAATACATAAGAAATTATAAAAACAAGAGATAACATAAGGAATAACCTGGCTCTTCCAATTTTTGTGTTGTATTATTATTCCAAATGGTTAATAAATATATGTAGTGAAAAAGAATACGTAAACATGAATAATATATGATTTAGGGCAGAAATGTGAATTTGATGACCTTATTTGCATAAATTAGCTAAAATATGCAAATGAGTGAATTTTAAAAAATTTGAAATTACCATAGTATTCTATACACTTCACTTGGCATGCATGCACATTTTCGCGGCGATCGGCGGTGAAACGGCCGAGATCTTGGGGGGGGGGGGGGGGTCAAATTGACCCCCCCCCCCCCCCCCAGTAAAAACCTGGTCTGAAATAGCCCAGTTAAAATAGGGTTAAAGCACATAAAGATATTGTAATGTACTATGATGTACACTGTACTACTACTACTACTATTTCTAATAATATCAAATATTTAGGAGCGCTAAAACAATAAGTACCGTAGCGCGTACAAATACAAATAATTGAATGAGGACCCACCAAAAAAATATTGTCATCAAAATTTTACTCTCCCCCTCTCTCTTTCTCCCTCTATCTCTTCCCTCCCTCCCCTGCTCTATATCTCTCTCTCTTTTCCCCCTCTCTCTACCTCTATCTCTTTGTCCCCCCTCTCTCTCTATCTCATTCTCTCTCCCCCCCCCCTCTCTCTCTCTCCCTCTCCCTCTATCTCTTTGTCCCCCCCCCCTCTCTATCTCGTTCTCTCCCCCCCCTCTCTCTCTCTCTCCCTCTATCTCTTTGTCCCCCCTCTCTCTCTCCCTATATCTCTTTGTCCCCCCTCTCTCTCTCATTCTCTTTCTCCCCCCCCCCCCCTTCTGTCTATATCCCCCTCTCTCTCTCTCTCTCTCTTTCTGTCTCTCTCTCTCGATCTTTCCATTCCCCCCCCCCTTCCTATCTCTCTCTCTCTCTATATATATATCTCTCCCCCGCAGCGTTTTGAGGACCAAGACTTGGACCTCTTACCTCTCCCGGTCCCTAAACCTGTTCCAATGCCGGATGGTCTACCTAACTCTCTTTTTGGAGACGTAGCAATGGTGGTGGAATTTCTTGACTGTTTCAACGGACTACTGATGCCCAACGATCCTTATCCAGTAACAGCAGGTATAGAAATAGATTGATAATTTGATGGATTGATAAATAAATAAAAGGAAAGGAAATGATTTGATGATGTTTGCAGACTTTGCATACCCAGTGCCTATATGATACACATTCAATGCATCACTAGTTTTAATGACTGGCCACAGAACTGTATATTGATTGTACTTGAGTAGATCACTGTTAGAAGCTGTGGAAATTGATATTTAAAAAAAAAAATTTAATGGTTTTAACACACATCTGATACTAAATGATGTCACGTATGAAAGAAAGATGATCGATAGATAGATCAGAAAAGGTTGATCATCTAGCAAATAGTACTGGTGTGTACTGCAAGGTTCTTGAAAGATCTAAAATACAAGAAATTTGGCCCAGTCTTGGTAAGCTACAAGCACTGTACACAGAAATATGTATATGGGACTACACGACCATGTGGCATAAAAATCTGTTTGCGGTTACATGCCATATTTAGAATATTAAGGCATTTAATGAGCCATGCTTTTCAGGGAACATTTTATCTGATGTTCTTCCACACTTGCATAATAACAATAATAATGCTCACAAACTCTTGTTCACCTCTCCCCAGAACTCAACCTTCTCTTTAATACTCCAAAAGATGTTATCTTTGTTATCTTTACCCTAATCAATCTGATTTTATTTTCTCTATAGATTCTCTGATGAAAGCTCTTGTTTGTGGCAAGGAAGGCTTTGCATACCTGGCCAGGGTACTGGTCATTCTCCTCAAGACATTACTGCAGGACAAGATTGCTGAGGTATGGTTTGATAGGACTTTAAAGGCCGTCTGTACTAGTTTGGCTAGGAGGGATTAGACCACCCAGGAAGGTCACTGACAGCTGAAACCTGGTGTAAGCTGGTCTGCCCGTCCCTGAAGCTCCTCGCATTAGCTTCCATGACCAAGAAGTTGTACTTCATACAGATTTAAGGAGAAACTCACAAAAGGCTTAAAGCCTGTGTGTACTCTTAGGCTAGGAGGGATTAGACCACCAAGGAAGGTCACTGACAGGTGGCTATCTCTTCAACTCAGCTGTCAATTGACATGAGAAAAAGAGGATCATGGGGGACCAATGGTCACCGATTAGGAATTGTTTTCTATATAGAGGGAGCGAGAAGCTACAAATAGTACAGTGGGCCTTTGAAGTCTAAATGAAACTTACAGGATTACACTATAATTAGAGTGGTCTCATAACTCGACTGTCAATGCAAAGGTCATGGGTTTGCAGAGCTGCAAACCCATAATGTTTTTCCCACGATTAATCATTTTTTTTCTCAAATTACGGTAGTACAATTTTTTCTTCATCTAATACGTTTTTTTTTTGTGCACATAAAGCACATCAACCAAATGCCCTAAAATGTAGATCTAAGGCATAAAAAGAATAAAACGCTGAAAATAACCCCAAAATATTTTTTTTTTAAAGTACCTATTTGATTGAGAAGCCAGGCCTCAGTTGTAGAATATGCTAGAGATAGGGTAAGACTGGTGTAAGAGTAGAGACTGAGACCATTTATATTTGATAGAGAAGCAAGGTCTCAGTTATAGAATATATGACAGATAGGATAAGACTGGTATGAGAGTAGAGACTGAGACCACCTCCATTTGATAACAAAGCAAGGTCTCAGTTGTGGAATATAAGACAGATAGGATAAGAGCGCTGTGAGAGTAGAGTGGGGGAGTGGGAGTGGGGTTGTAATGTTTCAGAAAAGTTCACAGAGCTGTGTGATGTGGGTGCATGAGACCCTTTTACCACCAGCTGATATATGATTACACTTGTATTTAAGGCGGGGGGGGGGGGTTCATGTTAGAGAAGAGTGCATAGAGCTGTGTGATGTGGGTGCATGTACACCCTTTACCACCAGCTGATATTTATTACACTTGTGTGTAGCAGGGGTTGTTATGTATGAGAAAGGTGCAGAGAGCTGTGTGATGTGGATGCACGACACCCTTTTACCACCAGCTGATATATGATTACACTTGTGTTTAAGGGGGGGGGGGGGGGGGGTGTCATGTTTGGGAAGAGTGCAGAGAGCTGTGTGATGTGGGTGCACGAGACCCTTTTACCACCAGCTGATATATGATTACACTTGTGTGTAGGGGGGGGGGGGGGGGGGGGGGTTGTCATGTATGGAAGAGTTCAGAGAGCTGTGTGATGTGGGTGCACGAAACCCTTTTACCACCAGCTGATATATGATTACACTTGTGTGTAGGGGGGGGGGGGGGGTTGTCATGTATGGGAAGAGTTCAGAGAGCTGTGTGATGTGGGTGCACGAAACCCTTTTACCACCAGCTGATATATGATTACACTTGTGTGTGGGAGGGGGGGGGGGGGTTCATGTTAGAGAAGAGTGCAGAGAGCTGTTGATGTGGGTGCACGAAACCCTTTTACCACCAGCTGATATATGATTACACTTGTGTGTAGCAGGGGTTGTTATGTATGAGAAAGGTGCAGAGAGCTGTGTGATGTGGGTGTACGAGACCCTTTTACCACCAGCTGATTTATGATTACACTTGTGTGTAGGAAGGTGTGGGGGGGGGGGGTGGGGGGGGGGTGTCATGTTTGAGAAGAGTTAAGAAAGCTGTGTGATGTGGGTGCACGAGACCCTTTTACCACCAGCTAATATATGATTACACTTGTGTATAGAAAGGGGGGGGGGGGGTTCATGTTAGAGAAGAGTGCAGAGAGCTGTGTGATGTGGGTGCACGAAACCCTTTTACCACCAGCTGATATATGATTACACTTGTGTGTAAGGGGGGGGGGGGGTGTCATGTTTGGGAAGAGTGCGGAGAGCTGTGTGATGTGGGTGCACGAAACCCTTTTACCACCAGCTGATATATGATTACTCTTGTGTGTAGGGGGGGGGGGGGGGTTCATGTTAGAGAAGAGTGCAGAGAGCTGTGTGATGTGGGTGCACGAAACCTTTTTACCACCAGCTGATATATGATTAAACTTTTGTGTAGGAGGGTGTGGGGGGGGGGGGGGTCATGTTTGAGAAGAGTTCAGAAAGCTGTGTGATATGGGTGCACGAGACCCTTTTACCACCAGCTAATATATGATTACACTTGTGTGTAGGAGGGTGTGGGGGGGGGGGGTGGTCATGTTTGAGAAGAGTTCAGAAAGCTGTGTGATGTGGGTGCACGAGACCCTTTTACCACCAGCTGATATATCATTACACTTGTGTGTAGGAGGGTGGGGGGGGGGGGGGGGGGTGTGTGTGTCATGTATGAGAAGAGTGTAGAGAGCTGTGTGATGTGGGTGCACGAGACCCTTTTACCACCAGCTGATATATGATTACACTTGTGTTTAAGGCGGGGGGGGGGGGGGGGGGTTCATGTTAGAGAAGAGTGCAGAGAGCTGTGTGATGTGGGTGCATGTACACCCTTTTACCATGATATGGTTATTACACTTGTGTGTAGCAGGGGTTGTTATGTATGAGAAAGGTGCAGAGAGCTGTGTGATGGGGATGCACGACACCCTTTTACCACCAGCTGATATATGATTACACTTGTGTTTAAGGGGGGGGGGGGGGGTGTCATGTTTGGGAAGAGTGCAGAGAGCTGTGTGATGTGGGTGAATGAGACCCTTTTACCACCAGCTGATATATGATTACACTTGTGTGTGGGGGGGGGGGGGTTGTGATGTATGGGAAGAGTTCAGAGAGCTGTGTGATGGGGTGGGTGCACGAAACCTTTTTACCACCAGCTGATATATGATTAAACTTTTGTGTAGGAGGGTGGGGGGGGGTGTCATGTTTGAGAAGAGTTCAGAAAGCTGTGTGATATGGGTGCACGAGACCTTTTACCACCAGCTAATATATGATTACCTTGTGTGTAGGAGGGTGTGGGGGGGGTGGTGTCATGTTTGAGAAGAGTTCAGAAAGCTGTGTGATGTGGGTGCACGAGACCCTTTTACCACCAGCTGATATATCATTACACTTGTGTGTAGGAGGGTGGGGGGGGGGGGGGTGTTGTCATGTATGAGAAGAGTGTAGAGAGCTGTGTGATGTGGGTGCACGAGACCCTTTTACCACCAGCTGATATATGATTACACTTGTGTTTAAGGCGGGGGGGGGGGGGGGGGGGGGGTTCATGTTAGAGAAGAGTGCAGAGAGCTGTGTGATGTGGGTGCATGTACACCCTTTTACCATGATATGGTTATTACACTTGTGTGTAGCAGGGGTTGTTATGTATGAGAAAGGTGCAGAGAGCTGTGTGATGTGGATGCACGACACCCTTTTACCACCAGCTGATATATGATTACACTTGTGTTAAAGGGGGGGGGGGGGGGTGTCATGTTTGGAAGAGTGCAGAGAGCTGTGTGATGTGGGTGAACGAGACCCTTTTACCACCAGCTGATATATGATTACACTTGTGTGTAGGGGGGGGGGGGGGTTCATGTTAGAGAAGAGTGCAGAGAGCTGTGTGATGTGGGTGCACGAGACCCTTTACCACAGCTGATATATGATTACAACGTGTGTGTAGGGGGGGGGGTTCATGTTAGAGAAGAGTGCAGAGAGCTGTGGATGTGGGTGCCGAGACCCTTTTACACCAGCATACTTTACTGATATAGAAAACACGTGTGTGTAGGGGGGGGGGGGGGGGTTCATGTTAGAGAAAAGTGCATAGAGCTGTGTGATGTGGGTGCACGAAACCCTTTTACCACCAGCTGATATATGATTACACTTGTGTGTAGGAGGGTGGGGGGGGGGGGGTTCATGTTTGGGAAGAGTGCAGAGAGCTGTGTGATGGGGTGCACGAGACCCTTTTACCACCAGCTGATATATGATTACACTTGTGTGTGGGGGGGGGGGGGTTCATGTTAGAGAAGAGTGCAGAGAGCTGTGTGATGTGGGTGCACGAACCCCTTTACCACCAGCTGATATATGGTTACACTTGTGTGTAGGAGGGTGGTGGGGGGGGGGGTGTCATGTTTGAGAAGAGTTCAGAAAGCTGTGTGATGTGGGTGCACGAAACCCTTTTACCACCAGCTGATATATGATTACACTTGTGTGTGTGGGGGGGGGGGTGTCATGTTTTGAAAAGAGTTCAGAAAGCTGTGTGATGTGGGTGCACGCGACCCTTTTACCACCAGCTGATATATGATTACACTTGTGTGTACTGTAGGGGGGGGGGGGGGGTTCATGTTAGAGAAGAGTGCAGAGAGCTGTGTGATGTGGGTGCACGAAACACTTTTACCACCAGCTGATATATGATTACACTTGTGTGTAGGAGGGTGTGGGGGGGGGGGGGTGTCATGTTTGAGAAGAGTTCAGAAAGCTGTGTGATGTGGGTGCACGAGACCCTTTTACCACCAGCTGATACATGATTACACTTGTGTGTAGGGGGGGGGGGGGGGTTCATGTTAGAGAAGAGTGCAGAGAGCTGTGTGATGTGGGTGCACGAGACCCTTTTACCACCAGCTCATATATGATTACACTTGTGTGTAGGAGGGTGTCGGGGGGGGGGGGGGGGGTTCGTCATGTAAGAGAAGAGTGCAGAGAGCTGTGTGATGTGGGTGCACGAAACCCTTTTACCACCAGCTGATATATGATTACACTTGTGTGTAGGAGGTAGGGGGGGGGGGGGTGTCATGTTTGGGAAGAGTGCAGAGAGCTGTGTGATGTGGGTGCACGAGACCCTTTTACCACCAGCTGATATATGATTACACTGTGTGTGTAGGGGGGGGGTTCATGTTAGAGAAGAGTGCAGAGAGCTGTGTGATGTGGGTGCACGAAACCCTTTTACCACCAGCTGATATATGATTACACTTGTGTGTAGGAGGGTGTGGGGGGGGTCATGTTTGAGAAGAGTTCAGAAAGCTGTGTGATGATGTGGGTGCACGAGGCCCTTTTACCACTAGCTGAT
Source organism: Strongylocentrotus purpuratus (assembly GCF_000002235.5). NCBI lineage: Eukaryota > Metazoa > Echinodermata > Echinoidea > Camarodonta > Strongylocentrotidae > Strongylocentrotus > Strongylocentrotus purpuratus. Next base: position 47,476,082 of record NW_022145606.1, on the reverse strand, counting down.
ATATGATTACACTTGTGTGTAGGAGGGTGGGGGAGGGGGGTGTTGTCATGTATGAGAAGAGTGTAGAGAGCTGTGTGATGTGGGTGCACACGACCCTTTTACCACCAGCTGATATTTGATTACACTTGTGTGTAGGAGGGTGTGGGGGGGGGGGGGGTGTCATGTTTGGAAGAGTTCAGAAAGCTGTGTGATGTGGGTGCACGAGACCCTTTTACCACCAGCTAATATATGATTACACTTGTGTGTAGGAGGGTGTGGGGGGGGGGGGTGTCATGTTGAGAAGAGTCAGAAAGCTGTGTGATGTGGGTGCACGAGACCCTTTTACCACTAGCTGATATTGATTACACTTGTGTGTAGGAGGGTGGGGGGGGGGTGTTGTCATGTATGAGAAGAGTGTAGAGAGCTGTGTGATGTGGGTGCACGAGACCCTTTTACCACCAGCTGATATATGATAACATGTGTGTGTAGGGGGGGGGGGGGGTCATGTTAGAGAAGAGTGCAGAGAGCTGTGTGATGTGGGTGCACGAAACCCTTTTACCACCAGCTGATATATGATTACACTTGTGTGTAGGAGGTAGGGGGGGGGGGGGTGTCATGTTTGGGAAGAGTGCAGAGAGCTGTGTGATGTGGGTGCACGAGACCCTTTTACCACCAGCTGATATATGATTACACTTGTGTGTAGGGGGGGGGGGGGGGTTCATGTTAGAGAAGAGTGCAGAGAGCTGTGTGATGTGGGTGCACGAAACCCTTTACCACCAGCTGATATATGATTACACTTGTGTGTAGGAGGGTGTGGGGGGGTGTCATGTTTGAGAAGAGTTCAGAAAGCTGTGTGATGTGGGTGCACGAGGCCCTTTTACCACTAGCTGATATATGATTACACTTGTGTGTAGGAGGGTGGGGGGAGGGGGGTGTTGTCATGTATGAGAAGAGTGTAGAGAGCTGTGTGATGTGGGTGCACACGACCCTTTTACCACCAGCTGATATATGATTACACTTGTGTGTAGGAGGGTGTGGGGGGGTGTCATGTTTGGGAAGAGTTCAGAAAGCTGTGTGATGTGGGTGCACGAGACCCTTTTACCACTAGCTGATATATGATTACACTTGTGTGTAGGAGGGTGGGGGAGGGGGGTGTTGTCATGTATGAGAAGAGTGTAGAGAGCTGCGTGATGTGGGTGCACACGACCCTTTTACCACCAGCTGATATATGATAACATGTGTGTGTAGGGGGGGGGGGGGTTCATGTTAGAGAAGAGTGCAGAGAGCTGTGTGATGTGGGTGCACGAGACCCTTTTACCACCAGCTGATATATGATTACAATTGTGTGTAGGGGGGGGGGGTTCATGTTAGAGAAGAGTGCAGAGAGCTGTGTGATGTGGGTGCACGAGACCCTTTTACCACCAGCTGATATATGATTACACTTGTGTGTAGGAGGGTGTGGGGGGGGGGTGTCATGTTTGAGAAGAGTTCAGAAAGCTGTGTGATGTGGGTGCACGAGACCCTTTTACCACTAGCTGATATTTGATTTACACTTGTGTGTAGGAGGGTGGGGGGGGGGGGGGTGTTGTCATGTATGAGAAGAGTGTAGAGAGCTGTGTGATGTGGGTGCACGAGACCCTTTTACCACCAGCTGATATATGATAACATGTGTGTGTAGGGGGGGGGGGGGGGTTCATGTTAGAGAAGAGTGCAGAGAGCTGTGTGATGTGGGTGCACGAAACCCTTTTACCACCAGCTGATATATGATTACACTTGTGTGTAGGAGGTAGGGGGGGGGGGGGGGTGTCATGTTTGGAAGAGTGCAGAGAGCTGTGTGATGTGGGTGCACGAGACCCTTTTACCACCAGCTGATATATGATTACACTTGTGTGTAGGGGGGGGGGGGGGTTCATGTTAGAGAAGAGTGCAGAGAGCTGTGTGATGTGGGTGCACTGACGAACCCTTTTACCACCAGCTGATATATGATTACACTTGTGTGTAGGAGGGTGTGGGGGGTGTCATGTTTGAGAAGAGTTCAGAAAGCTGTGTGATGTGGGTGCACGAGGCCCTTTTACCACTAGCTGATATATGATTACACTTGTGTGTAGGAGGGTGGGGGAGGGGGGTGTTGTCATGTATGAGAAGAGTGTAGACAGCTGTGTGATGTGGGTGCACACGACCCTTTTACCACCAGCTGATATATGATTACACTTGTGTGTAGGAGGGTGTGGGGGGGTGTCATGTTGGGAAGAGTTCAGAAAGCTGTGTGATGTGGGTGCACGAGACCTTTTACCACTAGCTGATATATGATTACACTTTGTGGTAGGAGGGTGGGGGAGGGGGGTGTTGTCATGTATGAGAAGAGTGTAGAGAGCTGTGATGATGTGGGTGCACACGACCTTTTACCACCAGCTGATATATGAAACATGTGTGTGTAGGGGGGGGGGGGGGGGGGGGGTTCATGTTAGAGAAGAGTGCAGAGAGCTGTGTGATGTGGGTGCACGAGACCCTTTTACCACCAGATGATATATGATTACACTTGTGTGTAGGGGGGGGGGGGGGGGGTTCATGTTAGAGAAGAGTGCAGAGAGCTGTGTGATGTGTGGGTGCACGAGACCCTTTTACCACCAGCTGATATATGATTACACTTTGTGTGTAGGAGGGTGGGGGGGGGGGTGTCATGTTTGAGAAGAGTTCAGAAAGCTGTGTTTGATGTGGGTGCACGAGACCCTTTTACCACCAGCTGATATATGATTACACTTGTGTGTAGGGGGGGGGGGGTTCATGTTAGAGAAGAGTGCAGAGAGCTGTGTGATGTGGGTGCACGAGACCCTTTTACCACCAGCTCATATATGATTACACTTGTGTGTAGGAGGGTGTCGGGGGGGGGGGGGGGGGTTCGTCATGTAAGAGAAGAGTGCAGAGAGCTGTGTGATGTGGGTGCACGAGACCCTTTTACCACCAGCTGATATATAATTACACTTGTGTGTAGGAGGGTTGGGGGGGGGGGGGGGTTGTCATGTAAAAGAAGAGTGCAGAGAGCTGTGTGATGTGGGTGCACGAGACCCTTTTACCACCAGCTGATATAGATTAAACTTGTGTGTAGGAGGGTTCGGGGGGGGGGGGGGGGGGTTCATGTATGAGAAGAGTGCAGAGAGCTGTGTGATGAAGGTGCACGAAAACCTTTTACCACCAGCTGATATATGATTACACTTGTGTGTAGGAGGGTGTGGGGGGGGGGGGGGTTTGTCATGTAAAAGAAGAGTGCAGAGAGCTGTGTGATGTGGGTGCACGAGACCTTTTACCACCAGCTGATATAGATTACACTTGGTGTAGGAGGGTGGGGGGGGGGGGTTCATGTATGAGAAGAGTGCAGAGAGCTGTGTGATGAAGGTGCACGAAACCCTTTTACCTCCAGCTGATATATGATTACACTTGTGTGTCGGAGGGTGTGGGGGGGGGGGGTTGTCATGTAAAAGAAGAGTGCAGAGAGCTGTGTGATGTGGGTGCACGAGAACCTTGTACACCAGCTGATATATGATACACTTGTGTGTAGGAGTGTCGGGGGGGGGGGGGGGTTCATGTATGAGAAGAGGTGCAGAGAGCTGTGTGATGAAGGTGCACGAAACCCTTTTACCACCAGCTGATATATGATTACACTGTGTGTAGGAGGGGTGGGGGGGGGGGGGTTGTCAAGTAAAAGAAGAGTGCAGAGAGCTGTGTGATGTGGGTGCACGAGACCTTTTACCACCAGCTGATATATGATTACACTTGTGTGTAGGAGGGTGGGGGGGGGGTG